>NC_137947.1:9407711-9757711 GCF_963969265.1 Rhamphochromis sp. 'chilingali' | reverse complement strand
CCGCAAAGTCGAATCTAATTAGCAAACAAGGTTGATCTGTTACACCTAATAGCGCTTTAACGACAAAAGTGGGAGAAAAAAAGCTTCTGCAGAATGATGCACCCCTGTTAAAAACCTGCGGTACTTTTGATTTCATCCCCACGCAGAGTATTGCTGCTTCCCTGACCTTGTAGTGTGTGTGGCAGGTGTCGCACCAGCAAGCCTCTGGCTCCTGGAGGATGAATGCAGTAGATGCGCAGTATGCGCGTGTGCTTCGTACTTACCTTTGTTCTTCCATTTATCGCATAGTTTCCCAGTTTGCCATTACAATGTCTGATCAGGTCGTCCATGCGATTCATTAGAAATTGGATCCTCTCGCAGCGGGGCTCCTTGCCATCGAGCCACGTGATTTTATCCCCTCGGATGTCTTTAGTGGAGTCGCTCTTTTGACTCACCAGTTGACCGTCTGTGAACTTGCCAGTTTCGTACAGGGCCTTGACATTTTCAAGAATGCCCAGCCCGATCTCTGCTCCTACAAAGCCGTCCACCACACAGATGCCGTGCTTATTCATGCACGGCACTATGCACTCCATGGCAAGTTTCTGCGGGGATAAGCTGCTCTGTCCGTTAGGTGTGACGGTGCTGTCGGACATATCATGTCCAGCTCTCACCTCAATTCTCAGTGCTTTTGTGTTTGCAATGTCTGCTTGCTCGGAGCTTTGCTCTTCTCGACATTTCTCAGGCGCCTCGTCGTCCCCGGGCGGCGGTGCCTGCTCGGGCTTCTGTGCGGGCGGCTGCGGCTTGTCCGCCTCTTTACAAATGAGCTTGTGTTTCTTCCAGTCCTGCTTCTGGTGCTCCTTGCTGCAGTAGAAGGAGCTGCGGCATCTACCGCACTTAAGAAGGTTATCAAACCTCCCGCAAAGTTCACAGTACTGTCGGTCTCGGTCCAGCTCGCTCTGCGGCTTCTCCATGTTTTGAGGATACAGGAGGCGTACTGCTCCTTTAATACCGATCCTTCACGCGCTCTGCTAATCGACAACTTTGGAAACGACCCGCCGCCGACGCCACGCTGATACCCAGAGGAATCAAACATTCAAAACCCTGCCATTTTATCGCACTCATGTCCTTTTCTTCCTCGTGTGTCAGCGGAATAACACGACAACGTGCGCCCATGGACCAGCTTTTAGGGGTGGGTCGAGGTCTTTGGGAGGCATTTTTGCAAGCTAGCTCTCCTTCCCGGGGTAATGGATGTCGCCGCTCAGAGTGTGCTCAGCCAGCCCAGCTCGAGGACCGGCCCGCTCTGACGTCAGCACAAAGGCACCGCCTCTCTCGTGCTGCTTTCAGGTGCGGTCGGACAGACAGTTGGCGGTGAAAAAAGGCGTGTTTGCGACACGTGAAAGTTCATGTTCAAGTCTTGTCGGGGGTGGGCATGCGCCTCTGGTCAGTCGGTAAAAAGTGATGTACATATGTTACCCTAACTGTTTCAATTATGCAATATATTCATGTTCTCTAACAGTGCAGAAAATTAGCTCCACCAACCATGCAGTAATAAGTATGAACAAAATGTGCAACAGACTGAAAGGGCATAAATGCATGATTATACTTCTATACTTTGAGTACCCAATCCAGTATAATAGGTTATAAATCCAATGTTGCTTTCTTTCTGACTTTCACCATTACTGTAACACTGCAATACTGTGTAATGGCAAATTAAAGGTAGCGCTGTCATTTAAATTTGACACAAACCGCTTACAGATTTGTGGAAAGGACAAGCAAAAGAGATATAGCCATATGGCAAGTGTTGCTTCAAGCATCGCTGACTCGTTTTGTGCGCATTTCCTATCGAAGCAATAGTATCATATAGCCTAAATTATAAAGTAAGAAACCAGATATTCTGATGAGTATTTGTCTACCTGCGTGTGGTTGTGCTGTTGTAATTATTCTATATTAAGCAAAAGAAACATCTAAAAACCTGTGTCGTGCCGAAAAGTGATTTCTGGTATTTGTCCCCCCAAAATAATACAAATAAAAACATAATTGGAGGTATTTACATCTGCTAAACATACCACTTATGAATGATAGCAAATCGTTTTGAGCCCTGTCACCTTGTGATGCTAGTGAAACAGAAGCTACCCACTTGCAAGTCAAATGTGTCGTTAAAATTAAAATGTCAAGAACTAACATCACACTTCTATAAAGATATTTTAATTGGCCAAAAGGGACTGGATTATAATCATGATGTTGATGCAATAAGACGGAGTCATAAAGATTTTTTGCAGAACAAGTCGTTTCTTTGTTTTATATATAACCCCTTCGTGGCTCCTGTTGACTATAGTCTATTTATGAGAAAAAAGACATAATAAAAACAGAAGAATCGGAAACCAGTTTTTGGCACAAATCAGTTTGTAGGAGCTTGAAGGGAGCACCTGAAGGCATCTCCAGTCAGCAGCACTGTGTTGTGCTCTCATTCCTGGCTCGCATAGGTGAAATTCCTTTCGCACAAACAAAAAGTTAAAGAGCTTGCTGCTGTTATGATAGACAGATAAGTTGGGTGGCGTGCAGTTTATGAAACTTAGGATTATGACAGACCGGTGACTTAAATCACTTACTGGAAGCCATATTGGATAACATTTTAAATTTTATTGAGCATGGAGGTACTCATATAAATATTTTATGACAAACACCTGTCATTCATTCATCACAACGGTAAGTTAAATTGTTTTGTTTTTTCATCTGGGTCCTGGTCTTGTTTTATCCACAAATATAATATACACAAAACAATCATCCAGAATGACACACCAAAGAGATGTAAGATGCTGGTAAAGGGACCAAATGTCAATACAAAGATGTAAAATTACTAAAATGAGACACAAAGTACACTTAAAGAGATACAAAGTTAAAACAATGACACATAGAAAATACCCCAATTGTCACTCAAAATTAGATAGTAAATCCAAACGTGATGATATGTACATTTATTCCAAGAGAGTGGTTGTAAAAAGATGAAAGGTGTTACTACAAAAAGGGGAAAAAACTACAAAAAAAATGACAATGACATAAAAACAAGAAGAAAAAAAATATGATGCACAAAACAACTTCTCGGAGATGTTAAATGACCACAGGGAGACGCCCAATTTTAAATTGAGACCTAAAAATAATCATGAAAAGTGAATGAAAACAAACGTATGCAGTAAGCATCACACAACAGTGGCCAATATTCAAAAAGATGCACAGATGGTTAACAGAAAGCAATCGCAAATCACATCTGCAGGACTTTCAGTAAAGACATTTCAATCTGTGGAAGAAGTCAAGGTGGAACGTTTTGTTGAAAAGACGAGTAATTCGCCAAAGGTTGTCTTAGATATTCGATGGAATATCTAAGACACTGGTTATTTTAGGGTGGCAGTCTGGAGAATTTCTACGTTTGAATTTTGACTGGAAAGAGAAATTGTCTGGGCTGCACAAGTTCTGTGTGGCACATCTTTCTTTTTGGTTTGGTATGGGAATATCTAATTAGTATACATGGTATCTTCAAGAACTTACTTAATAGTTATAACGTCATAAAAGCGATTATTATGTAATTATTATAAATATAGCTGTTATATGTTTGTATTGTTGTTATTGAAATTGTGTTATTATTATAAATGCAATTGTTATATATTTACGCCAAATTTCTAAAAGCAGATTCTAATTATTTGAAAATTAGTAATAAGGAAAACATTGTAATAAAACTAACTCCTGATGCTGACATTTAACTACGTATCCCGTGATGCATCTCTTTGAATTTCCTGCTACGCGTGTAAACAGCGCAAAAGCCCCGCGATGGACTGAGGTCCGCACCAACGCCTGTTATTAAAACCAAGGAAACACCGTTTTATTCGCGTTAAAATATTTGTAGGCTCTACTAATTTTGTTTTCCATCGCTCAGAGAAGATAATTTTTTCGGATTAAAGCGGAACTATTTTGTTTTTTGATCGTAATAGTACTCAGCCTTTACGTTTGACTGGTACTGGCGTTAGTTAGTGGCTAAAACTCTCGAAATACACCCCTTAAAACTGTGCACTACAACACCGAAGCTATGAATAAACGAGAAGGTAAGTCCATCATTTCAAAATAACAAGTTTAGTTTTATGAGTTTTGTAATTACCCAGCAAGCCTAAAATAACAGTAGGACTAATACATGATAACGTTTTAACCTACTCTGCCTAAGTCAGGTTAACGAAATCATTTCGGTCGTAACAGACGTAAACAGTGCTAATCCCGTGTTCCCTTAAAATGCCTAAAGCACATACTAGTGCGAATCACGAGTCACCCTACGATAGGATTTTATCATAATACTTCATTGACGATACAATATTATTATCTTTTTTTTAACCTTTTGCATTAAGCCAAGTATCGCATTTGTCTTTTTTCAACTGCAAAGTATGCACAATTTTAAATAAAGTTATCTCACTTTCAATATTTTTTTGCTGCAAAAAATGAGATTCTAATGCGTGCCAACACTGTCACTAAAACCTGCAATAAATGTTTCTATCAGTCTCCGATTGAATGGGGTCAGGTTGGCAATTACACGCAATCTTTATACCCACGCACTCAAGCTCTTAGCAGCCATTTGGTCACTACAAGTTGCCATTGGCTGCTGAATGGGAAAAATCTCACCATGCAGCCACTGTCGTTGTCATTTGTTTGTACATACAAGAAATTTTCTGTCCTACACTCCAAAAAATCTGTTGTTGGAGGAACACAATTTAATCATGGCACCTTTTCCACGTGATTTAACTAAGTACAATAACCCATTTTTTGACCATGTCAAACCAACACATTTGGCATTTGGTGGTTTAATGTAATCAGATTACGTTGGATCAACGTAGTATACTTACATTGACTTATGTCACTTTACATATTGAAGTATGTAAAGTGAAATTTGTTTTAATTCATTCTACACAAGTTAAAAACTTCAGGAAAACACAATGAAATCTTGTTGTTTGAACAACTACTTTGTTAATCAGGGCAATTACTGCTAGTCTTGCTTAATGAACCAATATGGGATTGATGATTTCATAGAGACAAACAACCATTTGCACTTAGATTCATGGGTAATTTAGAATAGCCAATTAACCTAACTCTAATTACGTACTGCAAACCAGACAGATTGTGGATTTGAACCCAGGCCCTTCTTGCTGTGAGACAACAGCACTCACCATCACACCACCAAGCTGTCAATCCAGGCTAGGAAAGAAAACTAGGAAAGCTTTGATTACAAGGTTTGATGCAGACTTTTCTGTACGTTTTTGTCCTTGACAGGTTAAACCACAATAAATAGCGATAAAACAACTGCACCCACACCACGTGTGGGTGCAGTTGTCTGCCTCTTAAAACTCCAACGATTTTCCTGCAGTTTGGCATCTAATGTGATCTTGTGAATTTCGTGAGTCCAGGCAACTAACCACTCTTACTAGATTGTATGTCATGATCATGTCATCTCAACAAGAACAAATTAAGTTGTTGAATTTCATGCAGATGCTACATGATTTAATTACGTTCACCATAGGAACATGAAATAATTTAGTTCCAATTACAAGTTTGAATCTTGTACATATAACAACCACCCAATTTCATTTTTTTCAGTGTATTTTATTTGTGTGACTGAGAGGCAGATAGAGGCAGTTATTATTTAAAGACTATGACATCATCTCTACTGTCAGGTGAGGGTTGTTCACGGAGAAATGCAGATGCAGCGCAGGAGCACGAAATGAGTGCCAACCCCTCCTCGTCTGTCATGGCTGCCTTCAAAGGTAACAGCATCCTCAGTATTCTCACTGCACTTTGCACCCAAATGGTTTTAATGTTGTATTGCCTGCACTGAAACATTTCTCTGTGTATTTCAAGTTTTCCAACAGGAGCTCGACACCAAACACGACAAATATGAGCGTCTTGTTAAGATTAGTCGCGACGTCACAATTGAAAGCAAGAGAACCATATTTCTTCTGCACAGAGTGACCACGTAGGTGTTCTTAACAATAATATGCACCGTATAGATTAGTACAGTTAGGTCTATAAGTTTTTGGGATAACTACTTGTGCCTCTGTGCACCAGCACAGTGGATTTTTAAAACAATGATCATGATGTGATTAAAGGTCAGACTTTCAGCTTTAATTCAAGGGGTTTAACAAAAATATTGCATTAATTGTGTAGGAGTTACAGCCACTTTTATACACAGTTTCCCATTCTCAAAAGGCCCAGTAATTGTACTGACTGAGGCAGTTTCAGGTGAGGCCTCTTCCTAGGTTATTTCATGATAAATACAGCAGACATGATATCTGAAGTTCATTCAACATGTTGAAATTAGGATTTTATAGTTTTCCACTTTAATTTTAAACACCAAAGCAAAAAGAGATCATTAGGCATCATTAGGCTAAAAAAGAAAACAAAATAAACCTGTCAGAGATAAAGCCAGATAAACAATCTGATATATTATTAAAGACAAAACATACTAACTAGCCCACAAAAGACAACTAAAGTGGATGATTATCGACAGTCACTCTTCTGCTGTGGCCATTTCTGATGAGCCACAAATAAATGACATGCACAGCAGCCAATGTCAAAAGAGAAACATTCAGGAAAACTATTGCTCAGGACCAGTTTAAAAAAATGACAAGTGTGGCTCATTTGAAGCAAAATATGAGGAAGTGAGGGGTGGCTCAGGACAGAAGTATCTGTAGTTACTCACATTTTCTGCAAAACTTTGGTTAAACCCCTTGAATTAACCCTGAAAGTCTTCAATCACATATTGATTGTTTTGTTTAGTCTTCTGTGTTAGTATACAGAGGCAAAATTACAAAAAATGTATCATTGTTCTAAACCCTTTAGACATAACTGTATATCAGTTTTTTCACTGGAGCCTGCTTCTGATTGTAGTTGCTGTCTGGACACTACAGAGTGTCTTTTTTATATCATTGATGTAAACAGCAGCTTCGAAAATAACCTACCTATCATTTACATTGTCTCTATTCAGTACAGATATAGTTTTGAGAGGGATGTAATGTGTGAATATATGCTTTGGAATAATATGGAAATATCTTGACAAAACATATAATTCAATGTCAATCAAGATCTCAGAACAGCGTCAGCTAAAAATGTAATAGGACTTTAATGAGCTTCACAGGGGGAAAATCATCTTAAAATGGCAAATGATCTTTAAAAGTGATAAGTAAAAACAATAAATACATTGGCATTAGTTGTAGTGGGCATGCAACAAAGTAAGTCTAAAACAAAAATAAATATTTATATGTTTTTTGTACCTTTTAACATTTTTTTCTGTGTGTAAAGTGTACCAGATGCAGAGGATGTCCTGAACGAGGCAGACATAAAGCTGGATGGAGTCAGGCAGAAGATTGGGCAGATTGCTGAGGAGTTGAAAGGAGAGGATATTTATCAGTTTCACAGAGCCTTCACACCAGGTGAGTGGTCATTTACCTCTTTTCGTTTATATATAAAGCACATATTTATTCTGGAAGAAACTGAATTCTTTGAAAGTGGTGTTTTTTCACTCTAAAATGGTTAATCGGCTGTTTAAATTCTCCTGCCACACCCAAGTGGATTTATTAGATTACGGTCCCATGGGATACAAGGCACGTGGCCCTTTGTGTGTGACTCAGTTAGATCATATCTGATGTAGATTCCACTAGAGGTGTTTGCAAAAATGATAGCTCACATTCGTTGAATCTCCTTCTTATTATTAAGCAGTAAGTATTTTGCTGTTTTAATCTTTATGAAGTACATTAAGGGTTCTAATAAATATACCTTTAATATAATAATAGTACAGTGTTGGGAAGGTTACTTTTAAAATGTATTCCATTACAGAATACAGAATACATGCCCCAAAATGTATTCTGTAACGTATTCCATTACGTTACTCAATGAGAGTAACGTATTCTGAATACTTTTGAATAATAATAATAACTGAATAATTCTGATTACTTAATATATTATCGTGCTTTTTACAACAACGTGAATGTACTATTGCTGTGTGATTTATTACTATTACTGAAGGTCCGCGACTCCGAACTGTAGTAAAGGGACCTCTGACTAATACGGCGGGGTCCCTGTCGGCTCGTAGCCGAAAAATAGCTTTACTTTGTTGTGTGGGTCAACTTTTCTTGACAGAGAGAGGCGTTGAAAGACTGCTCCAACGGAACTTATTGTTTTCGGAGGAAAACACGAACACGGTGTACAGTCGAGTCTTAATAGCTTACTTACAACTGGGCTCGTCAGGCACTCTTCTTGGCTGAAGTGGTTATTATTATATTTACATGCTTCCAGCTCCCGTTTTTCCTCGATGACAACTCGTACCTTTCCACTCCCCTTTTTCTCCCTCCTCGCGCTCACAGACCCATAACGTGTATGGCAGTCCATTCTCCCTGCAACACGGACTACACTGCCCATGATGCTACATTCTTTAGAGCTATGCTTGTAGCATTCTGCCTGTTAGCTTAGCACAACAACAACAACAACGAAAAGGCGCTCTCTCACCCAGGAAACACACAGTAGCAGAGAGAGAGAGAGAGAGCGTTGCCCTGTAACCATGGCAACCATAACGCTGCCGCCTGGAACAAAAGAACGTAGCTGTCAAACAAAACCCAAACAGTCCTGACCCGCGACAATATGAAACAGGAAAGTACCGCAGTGTAATCCATTTATTTCAACAAAGTAACTGTATTCTGAATACCCCCTTTTTAATCGGTAACTGTAACGGAATACAGTTACTCATATGTTGTATTTTAAATACGTAACGGCGGTACATGTATTCCGTTACTCCCCAACACTGAATAATAGTGTGGAAGGCCCTAAAAGGTCATTCAAAGCCATTGAGTATAGTCAATAGAAAGTTAGCACAACTAGCTTGCATTGTATAATGCAGCTCTGATAGAAAGTCTACTTCTGATTGGTTCACTCAGCTGCCTTAGAGTGACGATAGTGTCACTCACCCAAAATAAGAAGTAGACAAAGAAATGTCGAAATCTAGAGTTAAGGTGAGATATGAAACTACATTTTTTTTCTTTATCCGTTGATGTAATTAATAATTTCTTTTTTATGATTTGTACTTAAATGATTTTCTTTTATCTTCAATAGACATATTGTAAAGTCAGTGATAGTGTTAAAGCATGACCTTGATGCAGGCCTGGATGTGATGGTCACGCCTTCTGATAAAGTTGTTTTCAAACTAGCATAAGCACCACTTTTTGTTACTGTAGCCATAATGTCTGCAGCGAAGGAGAAAAACATGACTGGCAGCGAGTGGGAGCTGTTATCTAGCAGCTGGGGAAGTCATTTTTAGATTGCGGTCACACAGGAATCACTCCTGCATCCTTCGCAACGTGACCAATGGCAGTTCCCACCAATTAGCCCTTTTATTTTTTTCCCCATTTTCATCGTCTTTATTAGATTGAGGCTGGGCTCGATGCACGGGCCCTCCAGATAATCTTGGCTGGAGGAGAAGTCTCCAGGCATGTGTAATGGGTCTGTTTTTTTTATATAATGACCATCAAAGATATTGTGGGCTAAATCTGACCATAATTGCCACTGATAACAGAGCAGCGTGGCACTTGGGTACGCTTTTTTTTGTTGTTGTTATTTTTTTACCCTGCTAGCTGCTATGAGTCAGTGCAAACGTACATTAACATGTGGAACTTTTCACGTGGCTCACCTGCAATTCAGTGAACCGCTCTGTGGTCAAACATTAGCTCAGTCCAAAAATCCTCAGTATTCTCAGTACATGAATGTGCGCCAAACCGCAACGGTACTGTTTGCGCATTACTCAAGATCTGATCCTGCCGAGCTATATTCGCACCCTCGCCTCTCAACTTTTCCTACCACCATGCCAGTAAAATCTCTCAAATTTCCACTTTTTTAGCTCTTAGTCACTGTTTAGACACGATGTTCTGTAAGGTTTCTGCGAACCTCGTTGACCAAAGGTAACTTCTGCTTCAGTAAAGACATAAACAACTCCGGACAGTAAATGCAGGAACTGGGCTCTGCCTGCCTGCCTCAAAGCCTTATTTAAACTGCCCTGGACTGTGGTGTTCCCTCTGTGAAAGTGGATCCACTGGCAGTGTTTAGCTGGTAAGCAGTTTGTTTGTTTGTTTTTTTTTTTTTTTAAAGAGTCGAAAACAGTTGCCAAATAAACACTGGGAGGACCGAAGCCTAAAATACAGTATTTTTCAAAAGCCTTTAGCCGCTCCTCATTTCTTTATACTTTGCTTGGAAAAATTGAGTTAGGTGCTTTTTCTTTTTTTATTTACGAATGATTCATATGTCAGCATTAAGTGGTTTAACAATCAAAAAACATTCCTCTGAAAATGATCAGGTCCAAGCACTGGAATGAAAATCAGAATACTTTATTAATCCCTAAGGAAATTATGTTATGTATATAAGTGAAAAAGTAGCCAATGGCTACTCCAGGCTTCCAAAGGTCTTTTAAGGTTTTAAAGACATTTGGAAGCCTGGAGAAAAACAATTTAAAGAAATGAAAAGTGGCTAAAGACTCTTTCACAGTACTATAAAATTATGTACTCCAAGTAAACATGTTTCAGTTTAATAGTTTTTGTTTGTAACTATTAATAGTTAATCCTCCATTTAAAGTTGCGACTACACTTACAAACCACTCAGTTTCACTTAAACTGTTAATCCACAATTTTAAGTAACAATGTTTCAATGCTAACTATGCTGTTAGCAAAAAAAAGAAAAAATGTTTTCAATCCAAATTTATTCATAAAAACAACAAAGATGACCAACATGTTGTACATGAAACAAAGGGTTAAAGAATTAACACTAACACACACGCACACACACATACACAAGCGCATTCAAGGAATTACAAAAAGTACAAGCAATAATATAGCAGCCTAAATACCCAAGCTCTCGCTCCGGGTTAAGAGCCAAAGAATAAAAATATTTTGTTTTGTTTTTTTACCACTGGATACTTTGTTGTAACTGTTAACAGTTTATTATGATTAGATAATAATTAATTTTTCTTTTTCAAATTTCTTTTGATAATAAATTGGTAATTCATGTCATTTCATTATTTCCAATTATTTCTCTTTTTCCTTAAGATGCTATTTTATGTTGCTTTTGCAATACTTGGTTAACTTTTAACTTTTCTGCTCCAGCTTGTTCAGATCAGTCCAGTTAATCAAATGCAAATTGTTGACATAATGTTTCCATGTAACCCATACAACTTTGAGAATTAATGCTGCGATATGGTTCTGATACGTCTTTTGTTTAAAGACACAAATGTTTAACTATGTTGGTAAGTAGAGTTATTAGGTAATTATCAAATTGAAGTTCTCAGTATCAGATTTTGCTGTTGTCTCAGCAGGTGAAATTTGTCAGCTACTAAGAAACTAATAGAAAAAAAATCAATGATTTTTCTATAATTATTCATAATAAACAAAATGTTAAATGAAGTCATTAAGACATAATATAGATGATCATCGATATATTTAATGCATTTATTTTACAAAACCAAATAACGAAGTAGCTGCGATTGATAGTTTTCATATTTTCCGTGCACATTAGTGTTGTGTAGTCGTTCGGCCCACTGCCTGTACACGCTGGTGTGACTGGACTGAAATCATAATCAGAGTGGTGAAAGCTATTCAGAGTACAGTCAAGATAAAGTATTCTTGCTGGCTCCGTGCAGCGCATTGCGGTCAGTGCGGAGAGATAGCAGGCTCTTTGAAGTTCAACTGCCGCTCCAAAAGTAAACTTCAGACACAAAGTCTTCCGTCCTGTGATTATTGGATTGTTGTTTACCCAGGGGCAGAAAACAAATGAGGGGTCATCTTAGCCCACCAAAAAAAACACCCACTGTTGTTCTATCAAAAGATAGAGACAGGAAACAGGTTTTATTTGAATCATTATCTCCATCTGTGATCTGTACTGTGCAGATTTCATGTTGATGCTGCACGCTCTGCTTGCTACGCTCATTTGATACATGGTCATTTTAGTGAATTGCAAACAAATGCCCCAGCCACTGTCACATTCAGTTTTAGCAAGCACAGTGAAATGATCAAGTGAATATGCCATTGTTTTACTCTGATCCATTTTAATGTACTTTAATTCATCAGGGATTCAGGAATATGTGGAAGCCGTCTCTTTCCTGCACTACATCCGCCATCGCTGCCTCATCAGCTTGGAAGAGATCAACGCCAGGCTGGTGTTCATGAACACAGAGAAGGCAGATCCTAAGGTAAAATCACAGAGGACTGACTGAACATTAACAATTTATGAAGTATTTTTTAATCCCCAAAAAGTCCTTAAAAGAACTATGTGACATTCTGGAAAATAGATTTTGTCGCTTTCGTGGTATCAAACTCTGTTTGGCTCAGAGAGTGTATATAAAAATAAAACTTAGATGTAGCCACTGTAAGGTCACCGTTCGATTTGAAACTCCAAATATAGAAACTTCACCATTAATGTTTTAATGGTTTTATTTTTGGATTGTTTTTTCTTTTCTAAAGCAAGATGTGACAGTTTATTTTTTTCAGTTGTAGGGTGTCTGTTGATCCACACAATATGACTTAAATCTCATTAATTTGCATTAAAGGCATTGCATATAAAATGTTAAAATTCAGAAAATGCACATAAATAAATAATTTTGAAATTGGTGCCAGCAGCATGTCTCAGTGTCACAATTACCAGTGTGTAGCATCCCTGTTTCTTTTAACAGCTGTTTATAAACATCTGGGAACTGAGGGGATCAGCTGAACCTTTGGGAGAGGAATGGTGTCCCATTCTTGTCTGATATGGGTTCTATCTGCTCAATAGTCTTGGGTCTTTTCTCTGTTATTTTTCATTTTATGATGTTCCAGATGTTTTCAGCTGGTGAAAGATTCCAACTTCAGGAAGATCACTGCAGGAGCAAGGCTCTTCTAACCGTCTATTGAAGCCACACTGTTGTACTTGTAATACAACTGTAATTGTATTGCTGGAATATGCACGGCCTTCTCTGAAAAAGACATTGATGGGTGCCCAATGCATCCCTGTACCATCACAGATGCAGGTTTTTAAACTGAGCGTTGATAACAAGCTGAATAGTTTCTCTCTGCTCTGATTTCCCAAAAGAATTTCAAATAATAGTGTTCCTCCAGATGTTTCTTTTTAGTACACTTACTTTTTCATCCTTTTTTCCCTCCTTGTCTCAACTTTTTGAAATTTTTGCTGCCATCTAATTCAAAATGAGCTTCCCAGATTAAACATTTAGTTTTCTGTCTTCTACTATGAATGTAATATGGGGTTAAGAGATTTGCAGGTCATTGCATTCTGTTTTTGTTGACATTTTATAAAAAGGCCCAGCTTTTTAGAATGTATTCTTTCCTGTCCTGTTTTCCAATTCAGGGCTCAGCTGAAGCGATGCCGGTGAACGCTCAGGTCTTGACCTTTCAGGTGACGTCGTCCGACTACCTGCTGGGCGTGGCCGACCTAACAGGGGAGCTGATGCGGATGTGCATCAGCAGCGTCGGCAATGGCGACATTGACACACCCTTCCAGCTAAGCCAGTTCCTGCGGCAGATCCACGATGGTTTCTCCTACATTGGGAACACAGGCCCGTACGAGGTGTCCAAGAAGCTGCACACGCTGCGGCAGAGCCTGGGCAAAGTAGAAGACGCGTGCTACACCCTACGCGTCCGTGGCTCGGAGATCCCCAAACACATGCTGGCAGACGTGTTCTCTAGTCGGACCACACTCATCGACCCCGAGGAAGGAGTGGTTTAATCCCGCACTGCTTCAACGACGCTCTTCTCGGTGGTCTCATTGTCTGGTTTAGTTTAGCTCCATTTGGTGTTTGTGTGCATTTTTAATGGGATTTCACTGATGTTTCTAGTGTTTTATGACATGCTTGTTCATTTTTTGTTATTACAATAACAACAGTATTACAATAGACAATGGATTCTCTTTTGTTTGATAAAGATCTGATGACTTCAGTTGTTTTGCATGAATAAAGGTTCTGTGCCAAATATGCCATACTCCCTGAGACTTTAAGCGGCTTTGAAAATATGTGTTCATTTTATTTTCTCTCTCTCTCGCTGCCCTTCCCTCTCTCTATCACACACAGATAATCTAAGGTAGTCCCACTGGCTGTCTGCACTCTTCATTCAGTGTGGAGGAGGAACATGTGACCTTTGCACATTGCACACCCCTATTCTCCAGGAGACACACACACACACACACACATACTCACAAACAACCCCTTGTCTCCTTCTTCTACCCTCTTTAAACACTCCGTCCCAGTGCAGTGACGTACACTTAAAGTGAGATTTGGAATGAGAGGAGGAATATTCCTGGTAGAGAACTGATATCATGCTTCACCTCATGGTGTTTGTTATTGTACGGTGACAAATGAAAATAATGATAGCATAGTCTGTTGTTGAAAATAGATGCCTTTATTCAAGATAGGGCCAAAACAATCTTATTGCCAGATTTCACCTCAGAGAAAATGTTATTTTATGATTCACATTAGTCACCTTTAGGTCTGTATACATATCACATTTTGATCACACATACATTAGAAAAAAAAGACTATGACAAATTTAATTTTGTACAAAAAATGTAGGCTATTTGTAATTAAGTAATTGTTTTGTTTTGATATGAACTGGATCATTTTGATATTGTATAAGTTTGTCCCTTTTTATGACTCTGTAAGAGAGAGAGTCCAAATAATTTAGGTCTGCCATCTGCTGGGCAATTTCAGAACGGTGTATACAAACAGATACATGTGCAGAAAAAATAAAGTTTCGGCCTCCTTTTACACTCCAAAGAAAAGCAATTTGTTTACGAAGGAGATGATCAGCCAACCGCGGTTAAAGAGGGGGTTAAGGGTGGCACTGGAAATTATAGCAGGAGATGATAAGGGGGTCTAACTCCCCATTTTCCTGTAGAAATAAACGTCCTCCTCTGCTTCACTGTGAATATATAACTATCTAAATATAAATAATATTACATGCAGTGACTGTTTGACTGCATGGGTATATTGCATGAACCTCAGTCCACTACTTACTATTCCTAACTGCTTTACTTTGTAAAACTATAACTATACCATATCACAGTGGTTCCATTACCAAACCATTAAATCTTGTGCTTAAGTGCAGCCATTATATTATTACTGGGTAACTACATCTCCTAATTTGTGCAACAGGAGACGTAGTTATCTCCTGTGTAGTTATTACATAGGAGGCCTGTGCACATTATAATCAGTGTAACGCACTTTAGCTAATTTACTTTAGCGCCCCATTTATATAAATGAATAAATAAATCCTGGAACAACCCTAATCCAGAGATTTGCTGTAACTCTACTGTCTGGAATATGGCAGACCAAAACCACTCTTAACATCTTTGTCAGTGAGAGCTATAAAACTTACAATGATTTAGACCTTTGGCTTGGAAATGACTCTCGTGGCCATGCTTAAAAACTTCCTGGTTCCATACACAGGAGAAAGTCAAAAAACTGGCATGGACCTTTTTTTATTAGGAGAAAAGAATGCTATTAAATCCACATTCAGACTATTTAAATGTGATACTATATATTTGTGTATACAGTGACATAAACATGATGGATCAAATGAATATTTTGTGAATACGACTAAATCAGGAAACACGTAGTCAGCCTATGGTTGTAGTTATGTATGAAATCAAAGTTGGATGAAAACGTGTATTTCTCAAGGTTTGATGTAAAAGTGAAAACGTGTACACATACTTTTGGGAAATGTAAAGAAAAAAGTTATTTCTTAACTTTCTATGGCGGATAAACTAATATATCTGTGTGAAGTCTGACATCTGCTGGTCAAAGTCAGCAACACAGCTACAGCACTGTGAAAAATGCATGCGATGGATGCATTGAATGCATAGCTGATGAAGGGAAAGAGCAAGCTAAACCTAACAGAGCAGGAGCTAATGTGTTATTAGTCAACAGCTACGTGTTTATCCTTTGATTAAGTCATCTTTTATCCTTGCAGTCACTCTTTTCCTGATTGCTTAATTATTTCATAAAAGCCCTCATATATCAATACATGACAGATGCGATTACATCATTCTTATACATTTCATCTGCTCCCTTATAGACACCGTGTGTAATTTTAGCATCTTCTTTCTGGGTTTTTCGCATAATATGGTGTTTCTTATGTCTT
This sequence comes from Rhamphochromis sp. 'chilingali', assembly GCF_963969265.1. Classification (NCBI taxonomy): domain Eukaryota; kingdom Metazoa; phylum Chordata; class Actinopteri; order Cichliformes; family Cichlidae; genus Rhamphochromis; species Rhamphochromis sp. 'chilingali'. The sequence goes on along the minus strand of NC_137947.1, from coordinate 9,741,548 downwards.
AAAACTTATGGCACAGAGGTAAGCCAAAGACTAAAACTTGACAACTAAGCTAAAACTTGAGAGGTTAGTCAAAGGGCTTCTCCTGGAAACTAGCCAGCCTGTGGGGCAGTGCGCTGATGTCAAAAACGCATCTCCAATGCGCCTCTAATCTTTAACAAAGAGCAGGTGATGGCACTCTGCGTGCCAGGCAACGAGTTTCATCCCTGCTCTTACCCTAGCTATGTGTAAGTACGTCCTGCATTCTGTCTGTTGAACAGAGCTTTTTGTCTCTGAGTATTGTTCACGAGCCAGGCGAGCTGAATGAAAGGAGCACTGGGATGAGCGGTGTGTGAAGGGGTGGATGAAAAGACTCTGCGCCATGTGAGGTCTAGGGTTTGGTGCTACTCGCTGATTCCCTGAGTGCCGAAAGAAAGAGACACATTAAGATGTGTAAGGGAGTACAGACCTGCTACACTGTGATTTAAATGACTGAATCACACGCATCCTGTGTGTATACATTTGAACTTCATGGTATTTGTGACTTAATAGTAGAGAGATGGTATTTTCCCCCATAAATTTCCTCCACAAGCTTCAGTGACACTAAAATACAGCACATATAAACATAAACAACTGCGTTATTTAATCCGGTTCCGTGTCCGCTGCTACTTCCACAGTGTGCCCGCTGTGGATATGAGGCGGTCTGAAGGAGTCTGGAGTCAAATTCCTGAACACGTAGGAGCTCCAACGCGACGCATGACGCAAGGGCGCAGCGACTAACGGATTACTGATCGATGTGTCGACTAACAGACGGATTTTCCTGGGCTATGTACTTCTGCCACTGCACACCACCGCTGGATGTGTTTTCCATACTTTCCCCACAAGGAACAGCACGACGTGAAGTCTTTCTCCAGACCGTCAGTTCAGGCGCAGCGGGACCCACTTGTTTCCAACAGGGGGAGAAATGTAAGAATCTGATGTACCATAAATGTTTGTGTCAAGAAATTTTCATCAGGGACAAAACAGCGCGCTGGGAAGCAGTTTTCACCCGTCACTCACTGTGTGCAGGGAAAATATAGCAGCCCGGGTTCACTTTTCCATAACGGAAATGAGATCAGTCCCTTTGCTTGGCTTCACTTCTTCTAAAACATGGTCGATGTAACTCTATGCAGGCTTGTGCCACCGAGGTCTGACTTTCTTTGACTTTTCAACACAAACAGCCTTTTTTAATGGAAAAATGTTCGCTGGACTGATGGGACTGGAATGCCACGGCAACTCTCTGCTTCACCGCCGCGAAACCATTCAAGGTAAAACAAGATTTTTAACTATCCGCTGATGTTCTCACACCGACCCTGGTCTTTTACAGGATATGTATACACCCCCAGGAACTTCATACAACTTTAATACACCGAAATTGGATAAAATAGTAGTATTAGGATGTACTAAGCCGGCGGTTTTTAGGGAGGGATAATCATCAGATGATTAAACAAAAGCAGAGCAGCCGCAGTGAAGACTCATAGCCTGTTTAATAATGCATTGCCTGGAATGTGTATGAAAGTTCACAGTTCCCTGGATCATAAAGGTTTAAAGTCTCCCTACCAGTCATTCATGGAGGAGTGATGATGAGTTGGAAATGATTAAATACTTAAATAATATGTTCCCCACCTCTTTAGACAAAGTAGAGAAGCATTTTCCTGCGTATTGTCTCTATTTGGGTCTTTTAACATGTTTTATACAAATAAAATGAGCTTGACTAATAAATAGAAATGTGATCCAAGTCTGTTCACGCAGGATGCCGGTAATCAGACCTCCATTAGACCCATTTATCAGACTGTTATGATCTCGCCACATGCAACAGGGTAACTACTGCAGTTAAAAGGCTGCTAGATGTGGTAAACCTTAGATAAAAATCTATTTCCCAAAGTGCTTCCGAAACAGCTTCTGCTGTGAGTAGATTTTTCCCTGGTCTCTGTTGTGTGACATTTTTGAATGAATCTAATCTACCAGAAATATCAAAATGCCTATTAAAGAGTATGTGCAGTGTGTAAATGAATCTCTATAACACAGACTCAACTGATCCTCATGTGATTACAGTCTGACAAGAGCATAGCAGAGACGCAATCCTTGGAATATCCCCATCCTTTAACCTACCGTGCAAAATGGAGCGATAAGGACCAAGATTTAGGACCAAAGATAGGAACTGGCATTGGAGCATACTGTATTGTTGGGTTTTCATCCACTTATGTAGTCATTTCTTTAGTAAGATGAATAGATATCACTGCTAACTTTCACTTCCCCTTTTTGTGACGCTCTCTTTGGTCACAAGTGGCGAGGTTTTGCACATCTGCCGAGCAGTGCTGCTTCTCAGGAGGTTGCTGACATGCAGATCCGCTTGTGTGTCTGTGTGTGTGTCAGAGGGTGCTGAGCTTGTTCCTCAAATGTTTGTGTTTTTATGAGAGCCCCTGCATTCCTCTCTGTCTTTGGCTCAAGCACTTTCAGTGCCCAATTGGATGCAGTGTTTAACCTAAGGGTGCTGAGGAGGGCCTCTTTAATCTCCAAAGGTAAATAATCTCGCCTCTTCTGGCTGACATGCTTCTTTTTCTCAGGCTCTCTGTACAGTTTCTTCAGCACTGATAACATGCTACAGTGAGAATGCTGTTGCAGAGAGACTGTTTTATCTTTGATGTTGAACCACTCAACGTCACTGCTTGCTTGTTTGTATATTCTGCCTGAATTCCCGGTGAACTATTTTAGCCCAAAGCCCGACAGGAAGTAGAAAATACCTCTGAGGGGCTTCAGCCAAAAAATAGATGCCCCTCTGACATACACACAAGCCAGCAGACACAAAACAATGGGCCCTGAGGCATTTCCTTCCCCTTAAACCAGGAAGAGCTCTCTTTGTGTAATCGAAGTATGGCGAGGATACAGTAACACCATCATGTCCCTCTTCTTTCGACTCTTAGTTGTTGTAGAGGGCTTAGTATAACATCTAGCCACACCAGATGGTAGACAGTGTGCGGTTGTAGCTGTAACCTACAGATGGTGTTGGGTTTCTTACATCAGTTATGGACCAGTGGCCACGTCTGCAAGGACCCTCTAATGGACCTGTGTGTAACCCAAGCTCTAAGTGACACTGCACACACACAAAAACACTGTGGCTACAATGGGAGCATCCGTGTGTTACTTTCACTTGAAATACTGCTCTCACTGGTGTCTATTTGAGTCTCTTACAGTCTCATGGGATAGGTTAGGAGTGGCATCGTAGGAGGTTACTGGGTGTTGGGAAGTGGGCTGTGGTTTGCTCATCGGTCATGCTTTCTTCAATGCCCCGCATTCCTGTCTTGATAATTGTGCTCCCACTGCAAAAAACACATTATTTGTAGAGGTTTGCAGTTGCGTAAGATGTTGTTTTTATGTGTTTGTTTGCGTTTTCTACTTTTGGATTTGTTTTTATCGTAGTTAAAGCGTTTAACAGGCTTTTACACTGACAATAGTACAACTGATCCCAGTGTTTTCAGCACTGTCAGTGTGCCTCTGTGTGACTTCAGTGTTCGCGAGTGGGAGGAGAAAGCGAGAGCCAGAAGTGAAAGAAGGAGCAGCGCAGCTGTACACAAAGGGGCTGTTGATCCCCAGCATTTGAGCGCGCCTCCTCGTCTGAATCCTAAACATGATATGTATTAATCACGTGGCCCTGCAGCAGGTGTCTAACTCCCGCCACAATCTGGCCTTTATCATTACGCTCCACTTTCAGACCAAACGCTGTTTGCATGCATGTTTGTATCACTTCTTGTTACTAAGATTGGCAGTGTCTGTGCTTCACAAGCTATTTCGGTTATGCCCCCTTTACAAAAAACATGGCTTTCGTAATAACTGAAAAGCTTTGAGACAAGCTATGAGTGCAGTGCAAGTGGGTTTGATAAAGCGAGGGTAATCAGTATTGTTCTAAACAATCCTTCAGTTTATTGCTTTGGCTGGAAGACTCACAGGTTATAGCACCCACTCAGAAATAGATCTCAGGTAAACTTTATCAGCCTTACTGCTTTAAGAAAAAGAGAGAAGCTGAGTGGTTATAAAAACAATAGCGTCATCAGTGCCGGTTTGTTAGTGGACCAACATGAATCAGACCTTGCCTGTGTGCCCTTTGCCCTATATTTCAGTGAAATAGACCGATTTAAGGCTCCAGATCCAGGCGTGAACCCCCTGCTATGTTTTGAGAACCTTTCCTCTGAAGAATTTTGCTATTTGCAAAAATAAACAAATGCAAATCTAACCTCAGAATATATTGTTCATGCATCTGGTATCCCACAGAGAGGCATGTCTTAACTTATAAATGACTGTGCAGCTTTGGTATTTCCCAACAGCTGGAGCAGAACCCTGGGAAATGTCACACATCTGCCCAACGTTTAAAAAAAAAAAAAAAAAAAATTCAGTCCATTAGGCACTATTTTTAAAAACAAGGTCATTTTGCTGGATCACAGCTGCTTCGGGTACTTGTGTAATTAGTACACGTAGCATTACATCTTCCTGCTCTAGCCATTGATTACATGGTTAATCCTACCAGTTCTATGAGGTCATGCGTTATCTTCCTCATGGCCATGTTGTCAAGCTTAATGGTTAATCTCTGCATCGACAGGTGGCAGAGCATCAGGGACAGCTGGCAGCTCCAGCCGTAAGAGGCTCCACCGAAGACCAGGGTACATGAGAGGAGAGCAGTGCAGACTGCAGAGCGCCACTCAGGAAGAGGAGGAGGACGTTGGGACAACCACTTTTATTACCAATGGAAAATCAGGACGTGACGCTGACATAGCTGATGCAACTAATGCTCAAAGGCCAAGTCCAGCTCCTGCAGACAGTGTGTCTTTAATAAATCATCAACAGCCTGATAAACACACGTGTAGCTCCTGGAAGACTCAGAGCTTTGTCTGCTCTGTTACCCACCCTCCTTCCCCTGTGGACTGCAATTCTAAGAGTACATCCAGCCATCTGGGCCAGTCCTCACTGCCCAACAATGAACTCAGGTTAAGTTCGAGCCTGGACACTCATTCAGAGCCAGAGGACTCTTTTAACTCCAGCTTCAGTTTCATCCAACAGTCACTTACCTCCAGCCAGAAAACAACCACCACACCCACACAAGAGCAAGAACTAAGTTCATCAACAAAAGCATCTGACCTGCCTCAAACAAAACCCGAAACCTTACCTGTCGAGCACAATTTCTCTAAGCAGTTGTCTCCTGCTCAAACACTACCTGGAGGAAAGTTTTGGCGAGAATGCCTGTTTGCCACCCACGTAGAAAGATCCCACGTGCCTGACTGTGAGGCTCAGTCTATTGATATAGAGGCCACCTCCTCACTCTCCCTGGACTCGGACAGTACCTCTGCCTCCTCTGTCACCTCAGGCTACGAGAGCGCTACACCTGCCTTGGAGCAAGGCTGGGATAACCTGCTGAAGAAGTACGAGGGCGTGCTGCAAGACTGCCTCCAAAACAACCGCACTCACACCAAGGTGGGCAAGACAGACTCATGAAATTCACATATCAGTCATTCAAATTAATCTCCCAACAAGGTCTAGAGCAGCGACGTCAAACTCATCTAACACTATGGGCCACATACAGCCCACTTTGATTTTAAGTGTGACGAACTAGTGAAACTCCACTTTCTGTTTAGTAAAGTTTAACTAAACAATTTTCCCAAGAAGAAATTTCAACAGTATGTCTGTTCTATATGATAAATATGTAAAATAACAGAAAAAGTTCTGGCACCCCTCACTTTCCTATATTTATAATAATGTTCTTTTATTTCTATAGTAGAAATTTCTATGATGGACATAGTCGATACAGGAACTTCTCTGTCATTGAATTGTTTTTCTGTTATTTTTGACTATTTGGTGTAGTATAGATTGCAATGGGGGGTGGTGTTTGTCAATGGAAAAAGCTGTATATCCTAGGAAAATACAGTTAAAAGTTCAAAATCTATTCACTCCTTCACATTTTCCAAATTCTTCCAGTGGGCCAGATTGGAGTTTTTGCCGGGCCCTAGGTTTGACACCTTGGTCTACAGTCAAGATGAGACTAAACTACAGAGAGATGAATACTATATTAAATCAGGAAACCCGTATTTGCTTTCCTTACTAGTTCCAGCTCATACCTTGTTGGTAGATATGAAGCTACAGCCAGCAGCTGTTAGCCTTGTTTTGTTAACAAAATTCACCCAAGAGTTGAGTAACTCTGAAACTCACTAATCATCTCTTTATCTTATACTAAGTGTCAGAACTAAGTTGCACTTTAAGACCTGGTCATGTATCGTGTTTGTTTGTTTACACTTGTTTTAGACGTTCAAGCTAACCAGCTAGCTTTTTCTAATAGCAGAACATTGTACTTACAGACTCATCAGAGTGATGCTGTACTGATGCTTTCTTGTTTTATTAAGAAAGACAAAAGCAAGCAGGTTTAGATTTTTCTGAAAGAGAAAACTAAGTATTCAACTCACCTACTTAACCAAACTTTTGGTTAACACTTTGTAATACTGCACGTGAGTAAGGACATAATTCCCCTGAAATTAAATGAAATTTAAATATAGTTTATTTGAAAATACAAAGTAATTAAATTTACAAGGAAATACTTAAAGATAGGTACACTAGAATAAGGGAATAACTGCAGGTATTTTATAGAAAAGAAGACAAATTATTCTGTAATTAATATTAAGTACTACCTAAGTACTTTTAATTAGTGTATAATTCATGCATTTTGCAAGAAATGAGAAATAATTGCCTTGTGAGTATTTTACAGAAAAGCAAACAATATTTTTTTTTTTTATCTTACATTCTAAGCTTGAAAGTGATAAAAATGACCCCATATTTCATCTGATAAAAACATTTTTCAGTATTTGCTTTAGTGTTTTACATCTGATAGAATCTTTCAGGTCCTCCTCAAAAAAAGTAAAACGGTGAAGTACTGTAGTCAAGTTATTGTTAACGCCCTTTCCTCAGCTTGCTGACCCAGTATCACTTTGACCTGGCAGTCATTGCACCCACCTTTTTTCTGCATATATTGACTGTTTAAAAGGCGATGAACTCTGGAGTTACTGTTGTGTAACCTGTTCTGTCTTTTTGCTGTCTCTCAGATTGAATCCATGATGTTGAAGCTGCAGAGGCTCCAGCAGAAAGCAATTCTGGACGACGATTATGACGCAGGTAAACCAGTTTAGCCATTTCGGTTAAGGTTACAAAATAACGACTTTATGAATGATTTGATAAGATTCTATTTATCTTTTTACTATTTGTTTTTAAAAAGTAAAGTTTAATATCCCTAAACACAATAACTTAAAGTTAGAGAAAAGAGCACAGTTCAAAGTGAAAATATTCTGACTCAGTGACCAGAAAGCCACAGGAGCTTAACACGTGCTGTCCTTCTAACTCATGAGTGTGCTTGCACTCACATGTTTGGATCATTTATCACTTTGATGTCAGCTTCTTTATTAAATTTCTTGCTAATTTGCTGTTCACCATACTGAGATGACCTGTGTGAAAGAACATGTGAGAGATGAGGCACAGAGCTTTATTTTTAACTATCCTATAATGGTAAAACTAGAAAATCTTCAATTTATGTGGCTTAAAACAGAAAGTAGCACAGTTATTATGTCGACTCAAATCAAAATAAAGGGTATTTACAGAGAAATAAGGGAAGCTTTTACAGAAAAGTTTACAGGATTATTGCAACGAAACAACAAAGCCTCAAACCTAACAAATATCATTTGTACTTGTACCTGACCTAGATATTGTAAAAAAATATAAACAATCAAACCAAAAACTGCATTTTAACCCATTTCTTTTATTTTGTGATAGAACAAATACATAAGATACATCTGCTTCTGTGGTTAACACATTTGCATTACACACAGAAGATCCCTGGTTTGATATCAGGAGACTGAAATCACTGGGAGGGTTTTGTCAGGAAAGGCATCCAGCCTAAAAACCCACCATATTAAAACCATGTGTGTCTATCTGCACGTGGTGACCCCTGTGAATAAGGGAGCAGCTTAAAAACAGGTTTAAATACACATGTTTCTGTATCCTGTAGATCTGTTCGAACGTGCTTATTATTTGGGTCAGTGTTGTATGCCTTGGCTGGTGTTCTCCTTGTCTATTCATTCTCTGACTTATACGTTTAGTTTTCTGTTTTTCCACTTACACAGTGTTGGATTAAATAGCTGATGAGATTGGTTCTGTAAATTCTGTCTGTGTATGTCGTGCTTGCCATCTTTTAATTTAGCTATGAACCCGCCAGACTGGGATAATTCTAGTTTTATGTGTTTACAGAGCCAAGAAATGCAGATTTTTATTCAGGATTCATAAATACAGCAAGGTCAGAAATGTGCTCCCTTTAAATGACTTCTAGTAAAGGGCTAGAACACAACACCACTTGCTGATAACTGGACTCCTCTAGCTGATGTTTTCTGCATGTTATTCAGCATGTGTGTATGTGTGTTCACAGCTGAGCGCTTTGGGAAAAAGTTAGAGGAGCTGTCTAAAGAACGAAGCACTCTGAAGCTGGGTTTACCCTCCCAACAGCCCAGCGTGGCGTTGCTCCTGGAGAGGCTCCGACAGGCGGTGGACAGCGCCCTCCAGAGGGCAGACTGCAGTCAGTACAGGTCAGTGCTGGTTTGATCATGTTAACTGAAACACTATATTTAAAACGTTAACTGCATACAATATATAAGGGGAATATAATATGAAATGTGGTTACACTGAAAATTACTTTTCCTGTTTTGTTTTGGACCTCGTTTTATATTGTGTGTCACTTAAACAAAAACAGATCTACTTTTATAGCAATAAACTCCCTTTGTTCAGGACATAATGGGGTTTATTTGAGTTCATAAGCTCATTCTCTTTCTTTTGTTGCAATATTGTAGCACAGATCAAAGAGGGGGAGCTCTCCAAAATAGCTCTTGTGACAGGAAGGAAATCAGGTGGGGCCTCTTCAGAGAGTATCCCGAACAAATATAAGCAAAAGGATTTTAGGTCACCTCTGATAAACAGCAGATTTTCCACTGTCACAGAGTTATTTGATGAGAATCTGTGGGAAAAAGTGATTACACACAACCATACTGTATATTACCAATCTGCAGCTCTCTTTAGCTTTGACTTACAGAGATTAAAAGCAACATTAAATGTGGATTAACCTCCTGAAAATGTTAATCAAAGCTGTTAAAAATGGTGTCATTTTGTGGCAGGGAGTGCGCAGAGCCTGTTGCAGGGGAGCAATCCGACTCATCACAGGGTCCACTGCAACGAAGAGAACGTCTGATACGAGAGAGACGGCTTGTCGAGGTAAATTCGGCTCACGTCGTTCCGCTTTGTACGTCAGGCTGGTCTGAGTTACTGCTCCTCTGAGAATTTAATAAAACAGCTTCTTTCCTTGCTCACAAAAGTGAATGAAATTTGTAAAATATGCATAGCTGTCAGCAGTATTTACACTGACAGTGAATGAGTGTGAACAAGATTAATTAATCTCACTGCTACTTTAATATCAAACAAACTATTGATTAACAATTCTGAAAAAAGCTAATAACTCACCAGTCAAGTTTCCTTCAGTTTCAGATTAGGTGTTTGAATTTTTCATTCAATCTGCTGGCTTAAAAAACTGAAGGACTACTTCACTGTTGCTGATTACCTTCATAGAAACTATGTTATTTCTAACATACATGTAAAATGAATGAAATGAACATTGCTCCACCTCTGCAGGAGGAGATCGCAGAGCTGCAGCAGAGACTGGTGGAGCTGAAGGACCGTAGCCGGTGTCTGGAGCAGCAGATCCAGCAGGAAGAGCAACAGGTGGAGGCTGAGGAGCTGGAGGCCTCCGTGCTGAGGAGCTGCAGCACGGCTCAGCTTCGCGACATGAGCCGAACCCTCCAGGACCTCGTCGCTTCTGAGAATCGCACACAAATCTCAGTCTCTCGTCCTCCCTCCATGCTCAGGTCAGCGCCATATATGTCATGATTTGCTTGCTTAAATGTCACATTTGTGACATGAAAGGCTGTGTTTGCATGAGCCGAAAAAAAAGGAAGTGGAAAAATAGAGAACTAAACAGTTGTCTTTTTGAGCATAGTTAATAATAATGCTTTCATCTTGTTTGAGTGGTTGCATGAAATAATTAAAAATTTAGAGCCTCCTTTACAAAGCTGCAGGTAATGAATGAATGAAACATGCTGTTCCCAGGAACAGAAGTTTACAAATGAGGATAAAATTATTATTATTTATTATATATGCGCAATGACATGCTTTAACTCTGTATTCCTCAAAGCTTACAAAAACCAAGAGTTATCCTCCAATTTACACACAGTATATAAATCTTCTCTGCCTCTAAAAAAGCACTGAGAATGACCGGAACGAGAACTAGTCGGAGATGAGACTAAAGAGCCCAGAACAACTGCCACGCTGAAATGTGCTAAGAACAACCTGGGGAAAGATTGTTCATACTGGAAGTGCATCATTTGGTGAGATGAGATGAAACTAGAGCTCTTTGGTCACAGACAGAAGGGAGAGGCGTATAACCCAAACAGCACCGTCCCCACAGTGAAGCACAGTGGTGGGAGTGTTATGATGTGGGGATGATTCAACGTTTCTGGAACTGTAATCTCCTCAAAAACACTTCACTAGTAATTCTGTCCTCATCTGTATTTAGGGAAAAACTTCAAATGAGGGAATCAAAGCCTTCACTGCAGATCTTTGGATGTATTAAAGGCGTTTTGCTCTCCAGGATCTGCTTCTGCTAGCGAGCAGAATAGTTAAGAAAATGTGCAAATGTATGTGAAAAATGGAAATTGAGGTCTTGAGCATTGAGAAAACATTTTCACACCTTTTGAATTTTGCACGTCGGTATTACAGTTTCTCCTGTCGGTCGTTGGACTCTCAGTTTGATTGGTCGAGCCGGATCTAACACCTAAACTGTGAAAAGTGTCCGCTGATTGGGCCTTTGCATGCATAACCTTTACTCAGAACTAGTTTGAAGGTAACATAATTTGTGTTGTTGTGTTAATTTGATGTATTTCTACTTACATATTTATTAGGGGTGCAACGATACACAAAATTCACGGTTCGGTTCGGTTCGATACTTTGGTGTCACGGTTCGATATTTTTTCGATACAAAAAAATGTTCATGCCTTTTTAATTTGTCATTTATTAAAATTATAAATATATATTTTAACTCAAAAGTACAGTTTTTAAATTTAACCCTAACCCTTGTGCGCGTTTTTTATTTTGACAGCGAATGCGCACCTGCGGACCACTTATGTGCACCCCTGGTTATTTAGCTCGTCATATTGCAGCCACAGAAATTCTTTTGTCCATGAAACCATAAAGCTGCACTTTCTTTTTGCCTTATAGTCTCATTTGTCATAACTTCTCCGTTTTGTGGTAAGCTTTTCTTTGGCTGTCACTTCTTCACCCCGACCTGTCTTATTTGGCTCAGCAGAACTGAAATATATATACTGCTACTTTTACACACGGACTCACATAAGCTCAGCGATTCTCTGCGCGATCAACCTCTCACATGTTTAAGCTTGCTGCGGGAGATTTCACTTGTCATGTTTGCATAGTAAGCTAACGATTAATAAGACGATGTCAGAGGAATTGGTGCACAAATTATCATCACTCACAGATCAGTGCTGTCATTGCAAAGTGAAAGCAAAAAAACAAGCGCAAATTCAAACGCGATTTCAATATGTCACATATTGACAGTGGCTCACCGATGCCAATGACATAATTACCCAGCTACATTTCTGAAAGAATGCAAAAGCATTGACATATATTTTTCCTACAATAGCCCGACGGGCAGGGCAGAGAGATTTTTGTAGCCCGACTGGAAAGATCGCTAGCTCCCGGACGTCGGGCTAGCGAGTTTGCAAGCCCTGTATCTGATTGAGGAATCACTCATCTTTGGAAAAGAGAGTTTATTACAGAGAAATGTCTCTTTCCAAAATAAAAGCTATACTATCCGCTTCTTCTGGGCTATATTCTCAGCAGCATAAGGAGAATCACGTGCTAACAGCTGTCTAAATGACTCGGCTAAAGTTAGTAGCATGCTTGTTGTTTTTGTCTTTGCACTAGGATGATGTCGGCGTAAATGTGCAGTCATATTCGTTGTGTTCCCACTAGTGCTTTCAGGTTAATCTCGTTGAAATGACCTTAACGCCACAACACGGCAAATCTCCGTTAACGAGCTACCGCCGATCGCCCCGTGCATGGGGCTAGACAGCTAACACGTTAACGAGCTAACTGCGCTAACACACTAGTTCACACCAATGTAATTAAGCATTGCATGGCACATCCAACATACTGTTTTACTTTAGTCCATGACTCGCTTACCTTCAGGGTCATACGTCACATGAAAACCAAAATAATTCCAAACGCCAGATCTGAATGAGGGTGGGGGAGGTCCATGTTGTAAGGAGAGCTTAACTTCTGTCTCGCTAGCTTGCCCTGCGCTCTTCCTCCTGACTATGCTGTCTGTGTTGAGCGCTCAGTGGATCTGCGCTTGACAGTGCAGCCTAGGCGGAGTAGTCGAACGCAGATTCACTGAGCGCTCAACACAGACAGCATCGTCAGAAGGAAAGTTGATAAAATAAATTACAAATGTTGTATTGTTCGATACATATGCGTACCGAACCGAAAGCACTGTATCGAACGGTTCAATATCGATACGAATATCGTTGCACCCCTAATATTTATATACAATAGAGGAATCGGCACAGTGTATGTCAGGAATGAGGAAAACAAGCCCTGAAGCTGACAAATTGCCAAACATCACAGCATCCTCCATGACAGCTATTTGTTTATCCACTTTATGATGGTTTCCTCCTCTGACAGCAGGAGGACTGGAGTTTTAAACATAATTCTTTACTGTAAATGTAGAAGAAGTATTTTTGTTACCTGACGCCAGCTTAATAGACAGGTAACGTTTATCCAGTGCAGTCAAAAGGTTTTGTATTCTTTCATTTTTCATAAAAACTCCAGGAGGTGCATCTTCTTATTTAATATTACTCAAAATGTGCAGTAGAAGCCAGATTTGTATTTAATATTACTTTGATAAAAATATGAAAATATCAATTAATTTGTGCAAAATTAGCCACAGTAATGATAATTTAACCTTGTGCAAGATCTTGGTGTGGTTACTATGCATAAAGCATTTGTTTAGTACAAGTCTGTCAGATGTGCTCACTTCTTATGCAGTGGTCAGTATTTGTATTTGTGCAATACCTGGAACGGCCAGGTGGGGCTGCTATAGAGCTGCAAATGCTGGTGACCATGCAACAGTCTGTCCATAGGGTTTTTTTCTCTTTCATCATGTTACATACATTTAATTAGCCCATTTTGAAGTTGATGTGTCAGTGGCGATCTGCTGTTTCTAAGTCATCGCCTCTCAGCTTCATCCATCCTTAGACAAAGTGGCACTTTGAATAAATCTTTCAGCAGAATTGTCAAAATCACACCATCACGTTTCAACCAAATCAACACCTCCAGTAACAGCACAGAAGACACCTAGCCTTGCATTTACATGAATCATTACCCTTTTTATCAGCTTACAGGCAAAATTGCTCACTTTGTTCGGTGATCGACAGGTCTGCCCATGCAGCACTGGATGCCTATTGTTCCTGGAGAGGTTCAGCTCATGTATTTCAAGTCTTTATAAACAAAAGCCACTGACAAATGGATGTAATGTAAAGCAGTTTGCAGCCCTTTAGGAGTAACTTGTTTCTTAGATTCAGAGAGGACAGCTAGTTTCTTATCCCACGTGCCTTCAGTCTTCTTCTCTCACACCTGCTTGAACCTGCTTTGAATTTTAATGGCTTTTTTCTTAGATGCTAACGATCACTTTGCATCATATCCTCTGAAGTTAATAGCTTGCAAGGGAGCACTGTGGAAAGCCTCTCCGTCTTGCCACTCGTTAGAAAGACATGTAAATTGTACTTATCGCCTTCTTGGCGGTGTGACCCACCACCACTGGCATAATTTGATATCTGGCTTATTCTCACCCCGGCTGAAACGCATTTATTCTCGTTGCTGATTGAAATTGCGACCTCAGATTGGATATTCAGCTGCACATCTGTGGGTGGCTTGCCACGGGTCACCGTGATGATTGTGTTGCAGTCGCCCCTTTTCCAAACAACACAGGATATTTCTGTCTCGTATCAGGTTTTTTTCCACACGAATACTGAATTAAAGAAATCCACTCGGCGCTATAAGACTGATGTTCAGAGACAACATTTAACTCTGACTCACTCTGAGCATCAGCTTGAATAACATGGAGTGGACATAATGATTTTTGTGAGACAATTGGGACTGTCTCAAGGTGACTGTACTGTGCATAATGGATTTTATGCTCATTTTTCTCCATCTTGTAATTGATTTAGATCTGTCACCAAGTAGTGTGACCTTAATGGGTTGTCCTGTTTTCCCTTATTGTCTGAAATATTGGGCTAGAGTTGAATCCAACAGGCCAGTTAAAGAAAACACAAATATTGAGCCATATTTTACAATGGAAGGTGTTTTTCAGGTTCAGTCTTCTCTTTATTTTGATGTAGTTTATTTCAGGTCAGTATTCCAAAAAGGGGCACACTCGCTCACAGCGTTTCTCTTTCTTACGCTAAAGTAAGCCACCCAGATGCAGGCTCAAGCTTCACTGGTTACAGCATTTGATTCCAAATGCAAAATTTAAAGCTCGTGTCCTCACAATGCAGGTCTCTTATGCTCGTGTTTGCACACAGTATCAGCTTATATGTATTTTTTTACAACCTAAGATGAACAGTGTTCAAAGAACTTACTCTGTATGGAGATACCCACAAGTCTTTTATCTTCTGTATGCCAAGATGTTTAAGAAGCTAAGAGAGGTAAGAAAGTCTTAAGCTAACCCACATGAACTTGAAAATTGGTGGTGATGGTATGGCCTGAGCTCTTAGGAAGACATTCTTGTAATTTCTTTAAGTAGTCTTCAATATAGTTCTCCAAGCTTCTTTAAGGACTACTTTGGATCTTGGCTGCCTTTTTGTTTTGTTTTTTGTAAAGATGATCCCACAACTCTTCATTAATGTTGAGGTCTGGGCTACAGGGAGGCCAATCCATGACTGATAGTGTTCCAATGTGTGTTTCTCTATCTAGGTATGTTTTTATTGCACTGGCGGTGTGTTTGGGATGATTGTCATGCTGAAAAATGAAGCTGTTGCCAATCAGACGCTTTCCAGATTACATGGCCAATCAAAATCTGATGGTACTTTCCTGCGTTTATAATTCCATTCCCATCACCACTGGCTGAAATGTGGCCATACACCATGACGGAGCCTCCACTGTGTTTTACAGCTGGCTTTAGACACTCACTGTTGTACTTCTCTCCTCACCTCCTTCGTATATGCTGATGAAGACCTTTTGCCAATGAAACTTTCTTCTTTAACTATCTAGATCAACAGTTATATGTTTGCAACATCTTGCTTTCTCTTTAACTTGTCAAGGTTTTTAAGGACACTGCACACTATGTCTGCACACTAAGTTTTTGGCTAAAAGTTCTTTGTAAGTCACCTTGTTGGTGCAACTATTCAACTAAACAAATGTGAACAAATGATGCGTTTTCATGACAGGCTGCTATGTTATCATATGTGTAGAGTACAACACTGGTTCAGACCTTAAATTAGATTTATTTTTTTCTCCGTGAATGATTCATAAGTCAGTTTTAAGTGGCTTAACAAATAAAAAGCTGTTCCTCTGAGAGTGGTCAGGTAAAAGGACTGGATAAAATGATAAAAATATGGCCAATGTCTAAAGAAAGACCTTGAAAGACCTTTAGACAGCCAGGAGAACGATTCCTCAAGAACACGTTAAAAGACTGCAATCTAGATAATTAGCTGCAAAATATAAAGAAATGTCTCACTTTTGTGCATGGCTGAACTGGTCGTTGAATATTTGCTCCCATCCACTGGACAAACACTCTCAAGACTGTCCTTTAAAAAGTTATCCAAGGTTCAGTTTGATAGTTGTTAGTTTGCAAACCGTTAAGCGATTAGCTGCCAGATGAGTAGAAGCTAAAAAAAAACAAAAAAAACAAAAATCTAGATTGGAACAGGAGATATCATATTGATAACTCCCGATTTCATCCCCAAAATGGAAAAAATTACCTTTAGTCCTGCACTGTGACATTTATGTTTTTATTTTGCAGACTCCAGGAGCAGGAGCAGGCATTAAATCTGTCCATTAAGGAAGCCACTGCTAAGGTAAGCCACTGTTCCGCTGACTTGATTTATTCTATATCATCTCATTCTCTTCTCAGCATGTCGACGATGACTGAATGTGTGTGAATATCTAATAAGCAGTAAGTCAAAATACACATTATGTGTCTTGTGCGAGCTTTGGTGTTTTTAATATATGTACTAAATGTCAGTGTCTGTATTCATGAGCTTGTTTCTCTTTGACAAGGCAGTAAACTCTCCAGTTTTTTTGCAAGAGTCACAGGAGTTGTCATTTTGAATAAATCCTCCCTAAATTCTAAATCATCCGTAAAATTATTACAACACCTGATGATGAAAAAGCTGTCCGATTTGCTTAAATGCACACTTTTAAAATCAACTAAATGAGTAAAACATGGCTAACGTAGTGATTTGAAGCCCGTGTCCATTGTTTGTGTGTTTACCTGGGTTTGCATGCTGCTGTATAACTAGAATTCACTCATGCTTATCAAGGGTTTGCTTTTCCTTTGTGCTTCCTGCACAAAGGAGGCACAAAGCTGCACACGGTGTAATCAGAAGACCATAAGAAGCAAAAACTTGATTTGGATGTAGCAGCGGTTCCTGTTAATGTTGAGATTTTGCACCACTTCTGTGCTGCTACTGCATTTAGGTCTCTCTTGCACATATGCATCAGTACAGACGCTAAATGTGCCGTGAGAGCGGTCAGTGTCTGTCTCAAACTGACCTGAATTTTTCATGTCAAAGATGGTCACTGGTGATGAGAACTGAGTCAAATAGTCTCGGGTATGACTTTCAACATGGAGTTCATGTTGTTCAACTGTAAAATCCTGAGGCATCTGCAAGAGTACATGTAGAGCAAACAACGTCAGCTTTAGTGTGTTTCAGTGTACCACACTGGGTTCTAAAAACTCTAATCCCCACATCTGTTTACCTGCAACGTCTCTCCTCTTCCCCAAAAAGCAATTCATCATTTGGGGCTGCTTGGCAGTGCGTGTTGTCAGATTGACACTTTTAGGGTGAGATCCAAACCATGAGCTCATCTATACCTTGCTAGTACTGGATGATGTTGGACATCCATTAGCCTTTATTCTTTGTAGCACAGATTCAACAAGCTGCTGGAAACATTTCTCTGAGATTTTGGTCCATATCGACATGACGGCATCACACAGTTGCTGCAGATTTGTCGGCTGCACATCCACGATGTGATTCTCATGTTCCGCCACAACCCAGAAGTGCCCTACTGGATTGAGCTCTGGTGACTGTGGAGGGCATTGAGTACAGAGAACTCACTGCCATGTCCACGAAACCAGTTTAAGATGATGTGATCTTTGTCACATATGTTATTCTGCTGGAAGCAACCATTAGAAGATGGACACACTGGTTATAAAAAGGTGAGCGTAGTCAGCAACAGTACATGCTCAGTTGGTAATAAGGGGACCAATCTGGGCTAAGAAAATATCCTCCATATTATTACACTTCACAACATCGCTTTCCTGTTCTTAGCTGACCATTTCGTTCACCCAGTGTGGTCTTCTGCTGTTTTTGCCCATATGCTTCAAGGTGAATGTGTTGTGTTCAGAGAGGCTCTTCTGTATACCTTTCTTTGTGATGAGTGGTTATCTAAGCTATTGTTGTCATCCTCTGTACTTTGGCATATTCATTCGGACATATGCTGCTTACTAGTTATTTTCTTTTTTTCAGATATTTTTATCCAGAAACTACAGAGTTAGCTCTGTAAAGCTACTGTCACTGAGTCTTTCAGAAAGCCATCATCAAATCACTGATTGATGTTGCCGCTGCACCTGAAAGAAATGTCGTGGGTTTCTACCCAGATATACATTTACCATCATCACAAAGTGCCCATTGTTAAGCTAAAATGAGAAGTTTGGTTCCAAGATGATATATTCACCAAGTGGAAAATTGCTCACCTGCTGTGACAAAATGATTGCTGACATGAAAGTAACTTTTTTGAAATTGACAAATAGCCTGATGTTTTGAAATTAAATCAGCGATGTCAGAATTTCTACAGTTTGAAAAAGCACTCAAAAAATATTTTCACTTCATGTAATGCATGAAATAAAATTATACAAGCCTGTTTGGGGAAAAAAAAAATCCGCTTTCTACATTTCTGTGCGGAGAAAACTCTCCGGGGATGTTCTGCCTCGGAAATAACAGTCTATTTGACTGCCTTTTCAAAGTGTTGCACATAACT
Organism: Rhamphochromis sp. 'chilingali'; assembly: GCF_963969265.1. Lineage (NCBI taxonomy): Eukaryota > Metazoa > Chordata > Actinopteri > Cichliformes > Cichlidae > Rhamphochromis > Rhamphochromis sp. 'chilingali'. The sequence goes on along the minus strand of NC_137947.1, from coordinate 9,723,134 downwards.
GTGTCAGATTTAAGGAAAACATGCGTCAGAAAATCTGGATCCAAATCTCTTTGAGCAGTGAAAATAAAGAAAAACAGTTCCTAAAAAGAAGGAAGCGGATTGTGGGGATTGTAGCTGTGGTTCAAAGTGTATACAATGGAAATAACAGAGGTTTAAAGGACAGGGTGAGGGCAGATGAGGGCCAGACGGGCTGATGGAGACCATCAGCTCCTTTGTGAATACTCAGGGCTGAGGTGCCGCATCCCCATCAGGCTGTGACATTCAGGGGCCTTTTCCTCTCTGACTTTCTAATGATATCTTTTATGAGGATTTCACATTTTCCAGTCTGTCCATGTGAAAGGAGAAGCACTCTCTTTCTTTCTAAAGGTTATAGACAAAGGTAACACATCGGCGTTGATGCTCTGCTGTGTATTCAAAGCAGAGCGAACACAGAAGGACGGAAATGAATTTGTAAGGTCTTGTAAGAATGAGTGTCAAAAAGAAAATGAAAGTGGAATTGGAAATGAGCTTTGCCTCCTGTGGGATCCATGTGTCTGCGAAGGTTTTGTTAGTTACCGCCCTCCCCCCCTGCTCTCTCCTCTGCATGTTCCTCTCTTTCTTTTCCTCAGGTGGTCATGAGTCAGAGACTGGGCAGCAGCCTAAGGAGGAAAGTCAGTGAGACTGAAACACAGCTTTTGGCACTACATGAAGCCAAACTGGCAGCCATCTCAGGTAACTTTCCACTCAACCACACCCCACTACATCCCTGCTGCATTACCCTTTTTTTTATTTACCCCATTTACTTGGCTCACCCACCATTAGCCTCACTTAATTACGCTATTAATGATCAAGAAGCTCGTTAATGGACGTTGTAAGCATAATGTGCTCCTGTGGTGCACCGGTGCAGGTAATGACTTCAGCAGTGCTAAGGAACTGAAAGCAGAGATGAAGGCGGTGTACCTGGAGCGGGACCGACTTGAGGCTCTGGCCAAGAGGCTGCACAGCCTCAGCTCAGGGAGCAGCCAGGAGCTCGCCAGGATGAAGGAGCAGCGGCAGCAACTCAGACAGGAGCTGGAGCAGAGGGAGGCCCAGCATGGTGAGTGGCAGAGGCTACCCAGTATGACTGACAACATCAAACCCTTGTCTTTACTATTGATTAATTAATATATAAATCTACAACACTGTTACTTTATTCATTTTTTTTTCTACAAGGAGCAAGACTTTATCACAATTTTTAAAAAGTGGTCTCGAGCAATAGTTCTGCAGGTTTTTCTTTGGGCGTTGGCTGCTTTTTCCTTCATTTTCAGTCCAGTCCTTGTACCTGATCACTTAACACTGAACTACAAATCACTGAAGCTTAAAAACTGTGCCTAACGGTGCAAAGGATGAACCATTGTTGTGCCTACACATAACAAACAACTTAGCATGAGAACACAGTTTGAAGGGCATAAAATAGTATTTCTGCACTAACAATTGAAATTGAAATTTTTATTTTTTATTTTTTATTTTTTTTATTTCAGTCAACAACAACAACAACAACAACAACAACAACAACAACAACAACAACAACAACAACAACAACAACAACAACAGATTATAATTTTACATAAAAGTACTCAAACAGTAACCGAAAAAGGAATAGGCTGAAGCCTTATGGCTTATACTTATCCTATCCCTTACCCCCATAGAAATAATCAAATCCTTAACCAAGAAAATAAATAACATTGATAAATAAGTTGTATAACAGTTTGAAAAGAAATCAATGATAAATCAAGAAATTAAATCAACACAAAAAAATGTTAACAAACCAAATTTCTATAAACTTGTATAATACTAATTTTTAAAATCTTCCTGAAGAATGACAAAGAAAAACACATCGTCAGTTCATCATTAAGTCCATTCCATAATTTCACTCCCAAAACTGACACACATCTATACTTAACATTGGTTCTCACTTTAGGCATTTCAAACTTATAAGACCCCTTTAAATCATATTTTCCATCTCTTAGTTGAAACATACTTAAAATACAAATTGGAACATTCTTTTTCATCACACGATATATCATTTCTAAAGTTTTAGAATATATAATGTCCATGAATTTTAACATAGATGATCCTACAAAAAAACTGGTTGGTGGACTCCCTATATCCAACTTTATTTATTATTCTAATAGCTCTTTTTTGCAATTTAAATATTGAATCCAAATATGTTTTGTATGTGTTCCCCCAAATTTCTGCACAGTAGGTCATATAAGGCAAACAAAGGGAAGTATACAATAAATAAAGGCAGTTCTTATTCAAAAAATCTCTTGTTTTATAAAGAATAGAAATAGACTTGGATAATTTTCGTTTCACATGTTCTATGTGGGGCTTCAAACAAAGTTTATCATCAATAATTACTCCTAACAATTTTGTCTCATATACTCTTTCAATTTCAACATTATTTAAATTCAATTTTACTTTAATATTACTTTTACTACCTCCAAATAACATAAATTTTGTTTTACTTTCATTCAATGATAGTTTATTAAATACAAACCATCTATTTAACTTTATGAGTTCTGTTTCCACTGTTTTCAGTAATTTCTTTATGTCTTTTCCTGAGCAAAATAAGTTTGTATCATCAGCAAACATCACATATTTTAAAGATTCCCAAGAAGCCGTTAGCTGGAATCTTAGCATATTTCAGTATGCTGCTGGATAAAAGAAAGAATTAGGCATAAAAACTGTGTACAGTAGATGAACAGGATCTAAACACGGTATGTCCTTAGAAAAAGACCTGACACAGGACCTGTGAGGAACATCTGGCCCTTCAATTTATCCAGCTGCTGAAGCCTCATCAGAAATGGCCTCCATGAAAGGGTGGCTGTCAAGAGGAGGGAAACAGTCCAGCCAAACATTGACTTTCAGGCTTGTTAGAACTGTACAGAGTCTGTTTTGGGCTTATATTCTGTATTTCCATGTGTAGATTTCAATAAACTGCTGCATCTTTTGCCCATTATGGTATTACTTAAAAATCTATGTAGATATATGAATTTATATAATTTGTTGAGAAGATAAATCTCACACAGGTGAATATTAGCATACAGTTAGATTAATAAAATGTTCCTACTAGCTCCAGTAAGGCTCTACATGAAGCATAACTTCTTGTTTATTTTGTACCAAACTGAAATGTAAAAAATTACCATTCGGTTTAATGGGGGATTAAATCTGAAGTAGGGGCTAGATAGAAACCACTTTGGTTCCACACATAAAATTCCAGTTAATTTTATTTGCATATGCAGGATTCTGTGGCTCATAGTTGCAGCTTTTACAACAAAAAGTGTCCTGGTTAAATCGTTAGCACAAAAGAGTAAGAACTGTGCTAAATAAGCAACAGGTTTTTGGAGAAAAGCTCCAGAGTACACACTTATGACCATAAAATCTATATCGCAATTTTAGTTTTAGAATTCCTGAGGCGTGATTAACCACAAAACATCCAGTCAGTGAGCTCAGGAGTCACTTTCATGCTTCTTAAGAGGAAAAACCTTCGGTGTTAATAAAACTAAGAGCGCTGCTTGCTTAAATGAATCCTTTCCTCCAGCCCTCTATCAGAAACAAAAATGAATAAAACTGGTCGAAGGAACATATCGATATGTTTGTATTATAATTATAAAGCTAGTGTGAGCAGTATTTTTTTTTAATACACAAAACTAACACATTGCTTTTCAAGTTGACATCATATTGTCATTCATTCAGATTATGTTTCTGGCCTTCAGCTAGCACAGCTGCCTGCCCTTAGGTGCTCGGCAGGTTGTGTACACTTTGCCTTCTATGATTTTTGGGGTTTTTTTTGTTGCTGAGAACAGCTGTCTGCTGCATCTGGAAACAAGCCTGATTCGAGCAGCAAGAGTGAACGAAACCTGTACAATAAGACAAAAATCTGAAAAACTGTGAAAAAGCTCAAGAAACAAAAAGTCAGCTTAAGGGATGTTTGTGTAATAATTCTCTTTGGGACATTACATGTACACATTTGTTCCATTGTTAACATACAAACAGTTATTATAGTAGCTTAGAATAAACATTTTAAAGCATGAATATGAATAAGTGCAGCATTACCTGAAACAGCGCTGTTCTTTTTTTCCCCTGCCCACTGAGGCGTGAAAGCGTTTGTTGTGTACTTGAAAGGCGCCTCTCTTTTTCTTTGAATACACTTTTTAAATATCAGTTCAAAATGTGAATCATGAGAGCTCTTTGAAAGACAAGTCGCCTCTTGATGTTGCTCCACACTGTGAGAGGACATCAATGAACAATGACTTTTTCTCCCAAATGAAGCAAAAGTGATCTGCTGTCAGCGGGGGAATCGGCTTCAAACGAGTTACCAGCAAGGATTGGCAGTCGCGAAGAGGCGAGGTGGCGAGGGTGGTGCGAGGGAATTGAGCTTTAATTGTGTAAAGTTAGCCGGTTACCTTCGAGCCAGTGTGCGCAGACATGATGCATCAGCGTTCACACGCTCTCCAACTCGATTAAGATCTTAAGGAACGGGGGCTTGTCTTTTTAAAAAATTTTTAATTCTTTTTTTTAGGGTTCAGTCTTTAGATTGATTTGGCGCGTGGGCATTTGGTAGAGATCTAAATGGATTTTGACGGCACCACCTGCAGTGGTACTCTCTCTAGTCCATCAGTCACAGGGAGATTTCTAAAAAAGGTCACTTCCCTCACTGAGACACGCAGACGGGAGGATGAGGGGAGGGCGGGAGAGGGGGGGGGTGGTGAAGTGATGGGGCTAGAGCAGGAAGTGAAGCGGCATCAGACTGAAGCTAATGCTACAACCTCCCATCTACCATATGCTGTTACCCAGATCATAAAGATTTGTGGCTGGAGCTTCACATTTAATGCTATTGTCCTGTCCTGAATGCACCCTTTCCTGTCACTAGGGGGCACCCTTTTATTTTTGTACTCCGTTGTTCAGGCTTAGTTGCATGAAGTTTTTAGGGGGTTGTATAGTAATGCATAGACTTGCTATTTTAGTACATCCAGTCTATAATTGTATATCATTATAGGAGAAAGCAGCTCTTTTCATTTCAAAGTGATTATGTTTCATCGACCTCCACTGGATTTTTGTTGTGGAAGCACACCCAAGAACACCTCGGTCTGCTTGACAGCCAGGGATAACACTGATCTCTTCCATGACAAGCATCACCACGTTCACCTCAGCAGCCTAAACGCAGCGTGCGTGTGTGCCTCATCTTGAATAATGTAGCTCTGCAGGCTGGGAAACCAGTGGTACGAAACTGCGGCGGCTAAACAAAGGATTTGGAGTCAGGTGGTAACACGTCACAGAGAAGACGGCAAGTTAATGATTGGTTGCGCGGCGTGCTCAAACGCTCAAGTGGGCGCACACAATATGGCAGCAGGCGCAATTTCAAAATGTGTTGCTGACACCAAGCAAGGGGCTCATTAAACTGTCATCCTATTTGGTAATAAGGGGCTGGCACACACTTGCTGGAAACTGATAGCCCACCAACAGCACATTACCATTTCTTTAGCTGGAGGGGATTAGAAATTACTGTCTAAGTCAAAGCCAAGATGGCCATCCTTTTAGGTTTCCGAGGCATTTCTAGCACGCGCGCTTGTGGTATTAGTGTCATCCCGTACAAAGAAAACAGCATGCCCATTGTCATCGCGTGAGCTCCGAGGCAATGAATAGTCCTGCTGATGCCATGTAAAGATAGAAATTCATCAACAAGCTGAAGCCACACAGCTTCAGCTTGTTGAGTGCTTGCGGTGTGGGGGCTTTTTGGCCTGGGAGCCATTATGTCCCTAATTGCCGTTGGCACGTTTGCTGATGAATACCACAGCCATTATGGCCAGAGGTTTGATTCCCCGCTGAGAGTATAATTTTGTCCCCAAGAGAGATCTCGAGCGACGCTAAATTTACAAATAAATAATTGAAGAGCTGAATAAGATGCGTAAATGACCCCCAGTAGTGAGGACTTTCATATGGGGAAAGCTGCATCAGACTGTGCTCCTCTTCATTTAGCCAAGTAGTGTGGTAATGCCTGTTCACTGCCATTGTTACAATGCCAGCAGTTCTCTTGTTTTCTGCTTCACGCGGCTCAACTGGAACCCATTTAATTACTGTACCAGCTATTGTTTCTCCATACAGCTCCTGTTGCTCGTGCCGTAGTTTAAAGCCAGTCAGTTCGAACCCAACTGTGCGGTGCTAGTCGGATTTAAGTGCACATCAATACAAGTCACTCTGTGTTATTAGACAAATGCAATTTTCTCTTACAGTAAAGGCGAGGACACATATGATTTATTCATAGCTCTGGCTCTTTTAGGGTGCTTCTGTTGAGAACATGATGGAATGTGTGACAGCTCTTCTCTGAAGAGCATCTGAGTGATTGAGAGCGGCACGGTGGTTAAGTGGACTTGGGGGGGGGGAAGGATGTTTTTTGGTCTTTGTCTCTGAAGTTTCAGCAATATTGAGTATTTTTTTCTTCCTGTCATTCCATTATGAATTTATCATTGAAAGAATTACTGCAAAAACACAATTGACTGAGGTACCTCTCCAATCAGGCTCCGTCAATCAATCAATCAGGTCTTTTTTTCAATTACATACCGCTGAAACAAATGTTTTATATCCCTACTGTGCCTTCCTTCTCTTCTACGTGCACTGCAAACACGGTAAAGCTCAAAAAATGTTGCAGCTGTTTGGTTTGGGATGTAACGCCAGACTGTCAGTCCACCACACTGGCTCACACTGAAAGCAGCCGACTTTCCATCTTGTGGAATTACTTGGTATTTCTGTAATATTGTATTTTTTAATTTCCCCTAAAACGACTGGAGTTTCTAAGTATATTTATCTCATGAGCCACAAATTTGCAGCTAAACGAAAACACCAGAGTAAGATGATATATTGCTCGCATATACAAGTGGGAGATGATGGGGGGGAAGATGCATTTTAGTGAAAATGTACTAACCCGGAGTTCCAAGAGGAAACCCGGGGAATAATAGGATGCATGTTTAATGGGGCGGAATTGTTGAGCTGGTGAAGCGTTGAGAGTGCTCTGCACTTTTTTGGGAGACTTCCTCATTGCCGAGGAATGTTGCTTCTTGGATTCAGTTGTCAAAAACAAAAAATATATTTGCAGCTTGCTTCAGTAGAAATATAGTTTAGAGCCTCTTCTAAACAGTTTCTATTTACTGACATACAATGACAGTGAGCATTTCTTAAGATTTCAGCTGAGCAGTTTAGCACCCATCACTTAAAAAAGACCAAAACACAACCCAACTACAGTTTTGCACACACCCAATTACTTGTCAAGTGATTCTTTTTGTTGTGCATTCAAGCACAACCCAACAATATGCTCCGCTATGCCAGCTGCAATCTGTGCATGCTACAGCTAGAGCATCATGGGTGATTGAGCATCTGTCCTATATCAGGCTGTCCCTCCGTCAGCTCTGCTGCTGTTAGGTTCAGGTATATATGGTGGGAGTGGCTCCATATGCCTACTGCGTGTTTGTGTTTTACCTGCAGCGCTGTCACACTCAGACAGACCTAGCCAAGCTTAAACACATTCACCACAGTCAGTGCCTTCAGCTCAATTACAGACACACAGTTTTGTCTTCTGCCTTATTATTGCACAGGCTTTTATAACAAGCATGTCACCGGTGCTCTGTTAGCGCAGAGCCGCCTCTAATTTGTTTGACAACAAGAAGGCCTCACAGACGTTTGGGTGCTTTTGTTGTTAAGGCGCTGAAGAAATGACCGCATTATTCACTTAGAGTTGGAGAGCTCTTTGAATGCTCGTGATGCAGGAGGCACTGAAAACACCTTGCCTATATTAACTTTTTTCTGTAAAACCCATAACTGTGATTGAGTTTTGAAATTTTAAGTTCTGTCTATTATTGAATATTCTCTGCTTGACTTTTGGTTTCACCATGTGTCTATTCTTAGCTTTTCTTAGTTTTATTTTCATCATATTTTGTAGCCTAGTTATTGTTAATATTTATGGACATGATTTATAGGTGACTCCTGGAGTTTCAGTTTATTCTTTTTCCTCTCTGGATAAATCTCCATCTCTGTTTGGTGATGTCCTGTTTTACTTTGTTCATCTCTTATTTGTGTGCATTGTATTTAGTTTTATCCTGTTTCATTAGTCTCTGACTAATTTCAGCTGTGTCTTGTCACCCTGGCGTTTCCGATTTTCCTGATTCCCTGTGTCTATTTAAAGCCTCAGTTTGTTTTAGTTCTCTGTTGTGTCATGCTGTTGGACTGCGGACTTCCTCTTGTGTTTTCTGGTCTGCGTGTCTGTTTGTTTTACCAGGCCTTGGATTATGTGCTCCACCTAAATAAAAAGTCTTTTTTTGCGTTTCCTGAGCTCATTCTGCTCTTTGGGTCCCTTATCAGGACACACTGACAGAAACTTTGTAAACTCTGCTACAGTTGTGACATCCTGCTTCATAGGTTTGTCTGTCACATCAGAGTTTGTAACCATCAGACTCGTCTTTTTCTGTCTTAGAGTGTTAGAGCTATTTAGCTGAAGCAATTTAGCTTCGATTAGTCTAACAAATTCTGATTCATATATAAAGCAAATGACATTGTCGCAGCACCCAGTAACCCATTCTCCACATCCTTCAATGGTGTCTCAGTTCTGCTTGCGTTATGAATGAATGGCCTTTTCGATTTTGGCCGGGGTCCTTGACAGCAATCAGTGATGTTTAATGCCTGCTGAGATCACTAGTGTGAAGGGAGTCTGAGCTCATGAATTTCCGATGTGGGCTCTGTGAACGCCTTTGTGAAGTTCCTTCAACACCAAATATGCCACGGCACGCATCAGGGAGTAACAGAGCGACTGTCTTCTTTATGGGCTTTTTAGTGCCGATTTTATTCGCATTGCCTGCCCATGACAGCAGCCTCCCGCAGTCTTACAGGAAGTGGTAATATCACCCAGTGCTCTGGTTCCACTCTGCGCAGGAGGAGGCTCTGCGCGCTTGATTTCTCGTCCCATTCTGTAAAGAAAAGATTATTTTTATCTGTCACGCCTGAAAAACCGCCGTAGTTTTACCACTGGTTGGCATGGCGACAGGACGGCGCACTCTCCTCTGTGTATAGCATGGCAAGAAATATTAAGTAAACAGTTAATGCACTTGTGTGTCACTCTCCCACCTTCATCTGTTTCTATCCGTCTTGCTGTTGTTCAAGCTGTAGCTCAGTTTGGCAACTCGCTCTCTGCCAGCTAAAGTCAGGCTTAATGCCCTCCATGTATTATTCAGCGGCTATCTGCTTGCAAGCTGCTTAACAGAGCCAGCGTGAATGGAAGTTGATAGGGGAAGCTCTATCAGGTAGGATAAGATCTCACGTGGCAATTAGAGGGTTGGTAAGTGAGCTGTCTGGTCCACATACAGCAGATATGTGATAGCTTCTCCAGCGGCCTCTGATTGCACAGATTTGGCCACTTTGACTGAAACGAGTAACATCCCTTCCTGTGACTCCCACATTCAAGCCCCCATAAATAACCCAACTAGCTCCATCTCAGCTCTTCCTTCAAGTACAGACAGGAGTGTGTGTGTGTGTGCGTGTGTGTGTGTGCAAGAGTGTGGAAAGTGTTTGTCACGCTACTGTCGCTGACATTTTCCTTTTCTTCCTGCTGTGCCTGGCCCCGAGAATATGTCACCCCCAAGCTGATGCTGTCTATTAACCACCATCAAGACAATGATGCAAATTGTATTTCAATCCGCAGACTTTGTCTCTGTGTGAGCAGCCTAAGCGGCATCACAAAACATAACAGTTTCCCAATTGTTTTTGGCTTTCCTAGTTCTTCATTAAAGTTTGTATTTTAAGTAGGAGTATGCACTCATGTAAAATATAATCGTACTCCCTTTAAAAAAATTGTTTTTTACCAAATGTTAGATGAAAATTTTACACCATCTGCTCTATATTCAGTATTTTACTATTTTTCTAGACAATAGCTTCCACTTAGAGTAGCCTCATTATTATTGTCTTGCAGTGTCTGTGATCCTTTGACTCCAAGGTGGGAACCAGTGCTCCCTGGTTCCAATGGATTGTTGAGAATGTATAAATGTATAGGAATAGCTATGTTTTACTGAGGAAGAGTAGGAAGGTTTGGATTGTATGTTATAACTCGGGTCTATCTGTCTATAGATATATATAGATAGCATCTATGTTTCCTATTCCTATTGTGCTCAAGGATTGGAAGCTCCTATGGGCAGGGCATATTCTCATGTTTCATACATGAGCTCATTAACGCAGCTCAGTCCTCCTCTCCATCCTGACTACTGCTCAACCAGCCTCCTCAGGCACAACTCACTGCTGGCAGAAGGGCACAGGAAGCAACATAAGCAATCCATCCAACTTCATGCCCCACAGAAAATCTGGCAAGATATAAAGAACTATGCCATGATAAAATCCCCTTTTATCCTTGGGCCATCTACAGTTTTATCCCCTCTGAGAGTAGAGGCAGTGATCTCTCCTCATTTGTGTGTTTGTGTTAAGAGAAAGCCAGCTGCTCCTCTAAAGTGAAGTGTACTGTTGCAGTTTCTCTGCACAATGCCGTCACCAAGTGATGACAACTAACTTTTCTAACATGTATACCATAGCTATTGATGCGTCAATGTTAACAGTATTAGAGGTAACGTGCTGTTGTTCTCTTTGTTCTTTTTTTCTCACTCAGAAAGCCGCCTGAAAGAGAACACCAGCAAGTATATTGAACTACTGGAGGACCGATTGCACAGGTAAGGCTTTTCTGTGCTCTCTGCTTCTTTTTAATACAGACGCGAAGACTCTGTGTTCCTCAGACTAATAAACAAGGAGACGTATATAAAGCAGCAGGCTCCAAGGAATTTCCTCTCACTCCTGCTGTCCTCTAACCAGAGCAACGTCTCCTCAGTGCATCACATCACCTACCACATCATGCTCTCACACCTTTTTTTCATACGCCGTTGTCTCCTAGAGCCCCTTCTCACATTGCAGTCTGTCTCTCACCTACACAATTTGTCTTCCTCTTCCCACCTTCTCACATACCTTTTGTACCTTTTTTTAGGCTTTGACATCAACTCATCTCCCACCTTTCCGCTCTTCCTGTGTGTAAACCATTTTAGACAAAACAATATCTTTCTTCTGACTGGTTCATTGTTTCCGTCTGCGAACTCAGAGGTTCTAAATCACAAAGGACAAGTCATGTTACGGGTTGCCACCCATCTCACCTGACTTAAGGAGTGAGCTGAGGAGGTGAGAGTGTGGATCCTGGTGAGCATTTGAGTCCATACAGATGCTTGTGCTTCTTTTATAGTTCAATCACCAGATGGATAGACTCTTTGGCAGACAAACAGCGACTGGCTCTTATTCTACAGGTTGTTGGAGCAATTTTTGTTTTACAGATGGATAAATATAGCCGGTAATGATTTTGTGCACCACATATGAGCTGTTCTTTCCACTCAGTCTATTCTAGTTGTGTTCAGAAGAGAAAAGGTTAGGTGGTATGGGTTTACTTTGAGCTTGCAAAAGCCTTTATTATCACAGACCCTGTTTGTCTACTTGACCTTTGTCTCTGTTTGTGGTGTGTGTAGGGGGGCACAGCTTTGTGTGTTGCATCCTTGGAGAGGCAGGGTCACCTCTTTGGATGAGAGCCAGGACTCAGTGACATACTGCAGGGCTCTTGCTTGTTGAAGGATGCACAGACTGGGGGTCTGAATGGTCAAGGAGCAACATGGTTGCGATCTCAGCGCCCAGCAGGGAATCGTGCCTCAGGACCATCGCTGTCAATAGGGCAGATGGCTGCTTTGTGTTTTGTTTGTATGATGGCAACACTTCTGAGTTTCTAGCAGAGGCATTTGTCAGAGTATTTTAGAGAATGGGATGAATCGCTGCCTAAATATAAAGGACAAAAGAAGGCAAAACGTTTGTTGAGGGCTAGGCACATAGATAGATAGACACACGCACACAACAGATGACAAGCAGCCTACGTAGGATACTATCAAACACAGAAACTGCATAATGAAAGTGTGACACGTTAAAAATATCATCTAAAAACAAGAATAAAATTTAAGACTGAGTATAAAAATGCCAGATGTTACAATACAACTCAGTGGTATCACCAGTGGAGACCTTCTGTCTGTCACCGACAGGCCTTCTGTAAGGAAAGTCTCCGAGCTTAACCTGAGATAACCCTGATGAAACTGACAAGGTTATATATTAAAGTTCTTCAGTGGGCTACAGAAAATGTTATAACAATATAAAACCTTTTCCACAGGCTGAGTGCTGCTCCTCACAGCAACTAAAATTTTCTTCACACGTGTGCCCCATTATACAGCTATAAAAACATCTATAAAATGTTTAAGTCTAAAATCTCCTTTTAATTTTCTTTTACGCAAACCATCTGAGATTACAAATCCTGAAAGCTTAGTACTGCTCCCCGAGGAAACCATCATTAACTACTATTACCAGTAAAACTGGTTTGCAGTGGAGCTGCTATATACTGTGTTCCTGTTTGAACACAGTATATAGTTCCTTTGCTACGAGGGCAGATGATTACATACTGTAAATCATAAGTATTTCCCCCACAGACTCTGCAAAGGGAGGATGTAGACACTATGACCTCAGACACTGATCAGTGAATTGCTTCGAAGCCTCATGTTTGGTGTTATTTTTCATAAGCGAGGGGTGAATCCGACTGAGACACAGAGGATGCTGCTCGGTTGTATGAAAGTGAATTGTACATCACAAGAAGTACAAGTTGCCCTACTTGGACTTTCCCCCAAAGACTTCTTTACTATTGAAGAGTCACCCCCTTCCTGCCATTAGAAAGAGTGCAGATCTGAGACACTTGTGCATGCATCCTTACATCCCTCTTCCTAACTACTTATTTAACTCCATGACTTCCACACTGGCTTCAATTTTCAGAGCCGGGTCAATGATATAGTCACATCACTCTGAAAAAAGAGAATTTCCATTCAAGGACACCTTCTTGGGTGACTGTAAACTAATTTTCTCGGCCATCACATTCTATATTAAATGATTGGCTCTTCAGCCTTAGATCGGCCTCCATGACCAGAGGCGGTCTAGATAAATTCACAAATATAGCTCTGATTTATGGCGTACACCAGTCCCTTCCACCAGCTCCCGCTTGGCACAGTGACACATATTTGCCTTGATTGAATGTGCCGTTTTCCCCACATGTGCATACACCACTAACCCACGCACGCACACACACACGCACGCACACACACACGCACGCACACACACACACACACACACACACACACACACACACACACACACACACACATGCACACACACACACACACACACACACACACACACACACACACACATGCACACATGCACTCATCATCCACTGTAAATGTTATCAGTCAGCTCTAATGTACATTACCATTGATAGAGTACCGTGGTGATGAGAAGTGAGGAGAGGAGGAGGGGAGAAGGGTGGAGAGAGGCAGATTAGTGTGCTGAGATGTCTGGTCTCCGTGGAGACGGATGGTGTTGAAAAAACCAATTATCTTTTCCTTGCTAAAGACTAGAACAGGATGTTAGAACAGCGCAGATGCTGTAAGTGTGTCATCAGAATAAAAAACATTTTATTCAGATTAGCAGCACCACACAGTTGTTTAATACATTTATGCAGATGTTTCATTAGGAAATGCTTCTCGTTTTTGTCCCTCATTTATATATTCATTCTCCTGTAGAGATTTGAGCGGCATATATCATACGCGACGGATACTGGCACAGAAGCCATTAAATGCTGAGATGTATAGTTAAATTGAAGATGCTCTATGAAAATCTAAATGAGAAAAAACTGGGATAAAATGTGCTCCTCTCTTACTTTTAATATACAAATTCTTGAATCCACATTTTTTTAAAAGTGTTTGGAACACTTAAGCTGGATTTGCCCATCTGGCTCCTGTAAAAACCTCCTCTAGTCATCCACCAAACAAACCCCTCCCAGTCCTCCATCTATCACACCTCCATCGCTATATTATTAACACCTCTCCACAGCTGGTGTTATTTGTGAGGCTAATGTTAAGGCGAAACATTATCACATCTCCTTTCCTTTCTATTGTGTGAAGTCTTATTTTATAGCTTTTAGGTTTCCTCAAAAAACAAAAATGCATCAATGATTATATTTCCTTTCTCTCACTTTTTCTAAAACAACCAAAAAAGGTGTTCATTTTACCCAGAATATGATTTTTATGTAACAATGAACTATGACTCAAAATCTGAGAAAATATTTCATGCTCTGAACCCGATAACCATAGACTGTATATAAAAGATGGTCTCCGCCACTCCGACTCACGTGTTTTGGACTCCCTTTTTTAAAAGTCAAATTTATCATTTTGACTTAAGTCATGTTAATATTTTCAGAAGGAGAAGTGACTGTATTTTTACAAGAGGGTGAAGTTATAACTTACCAGCTAAAGCACCTAACTTAGTTAGCGTGCTGAATTCATAGACCACATGGGTGCATCGCCTAGACACTGCAAAGGGTTGTAGCCTCTACAGTTAATAAAGCACAACAAACCGTGTTAATTGTCAATATTAGATTTTTAAGTCGGATGAGGATATTTGGCAATTTAAAAATATACTGTATAGTATACAGGCTTATATATCCTTCAAACACTTGACAGATAAATAGATTTCTTCAACATTTGTTAGTTGTTATATGTAGTCATTTATGATTTCTTACTAAGATTATATGACACTGCAGTTTAAAAATAATCCTGTTTTATTGTCACAGCAGGTTGTGTAGTGTACACTGGGGCCCGTTCTTCGTACGTCGCTTACTACATCCAAGATCAAATGACACATCCAAGATCAAATCATCGCGCTAACCGTGAGCTCGCTAATCCGGTTCCCCGAACACACCTGCTGTTGACGATTAGTACAGCTGGACGCAGTAATGTGACATCACTGGGTGTCATAAAAGGGGCTACGCATCGATAGTAGAAACATTGATCGGCAACCCTCTGATTGGTCGGCGAAAATGTCGAAGGAGCGCGCTCGGCTCGGTATTTTTCGGCAGCAGAGCAAGAACTCCTGAGTGAGGGATTTCAGGAGTTTCAGAGTTTAATCAGAACGCAAGGGAACACTGCAAAGGCTGCAAAAGCAAGGAGAGAGGGCTGGCAGAAAGTTGCTGACAAATTAAACTCGTAAGTAATTTAATAATAATAATAATAATAATATATTGGATTTATATAGCGCTTTTCAAGGCACCCAAAGCGCTTTACAATGCCACTATTCATTCACTCTCACATTCACACACTGGTGGAGGCAGCTACGGTTGTAGCCACAGCTGCCCTGGGGCAGACTGACAGAAGCGAGGCTGCCATATTGCGCCATCGGCCCCTCTGGCCAACACCAGTAGGCGGTAGGGTAGATTTATTATATTACACTATATTATCCAATATTATATTACATTATATTATATTGTTATATTATATCCTCTTTCACATTAGAGCCACAACAGGACCCACTAGAACATGGGAACAGGTAAAAGTGAAATATAAGAATATTCTACAGAATGGTAATATTTATCACTTATATTGCTTTTCGTCTCTTGGAAAGAGAGCCTGAAATAATCTGTTTGTTTGTTTATAACAGCAACCAAGAAAAGGGCAGAGCAAAAAAAGACAGGTGGTGGTCCTGCACCCCCTCGTCAACAAGTTGGTTAAGTAAATAATATCCTCACGGGAAAATCGATATCTCTCAATGAGCACACTGTCGCGCTGAGCTAAAGGATCCTGTCTGTCCCGCAATATACGCTGAATTCTGAGGACTCTCCTTATCAATCTTGCACCTTCCGCAATGGGTTGCTCGCGTAAACGGACAGGACATGGCTGCGACAGGCTTCCCAAATCCACCTTGGCTTTTATAGCCGTGGTCTCTCATCTTGATTACACGAAGTAATTTACAATTACTACTCTGAAATATGAATTACATCTGTAATAATCACATACATGTAATAGAATGTTAATAGTACATTTCCCTTTTTTAGGAAATGACCTGTATGTATCTGTGTGACATCAATAAAAGGATCAAGTGCTGCATTATCTTCAGTTACATTGATGTTATTTATTTATCGCTGTTGCTTTCGTATAAATGAAGCGGACATACCTGCGTGGCCGCGATCTAATCCTGTTTACATAAAGTAAACCTGCTCCCGAGCAGGTTTACGCTTACGGCTCTGTTGCTATGACAGCAAGTCCCGGATGAGCTTCGGGGAACCGACTGATCCAGGATCACGCGAAATCGTCAACAATCAAATCCAGCTAACTTACTTAGCGAGGTACGAAGAACGGGCCCCTGGACTCCGATTAGCTGGCTCTTGTGTTTGTGCCGTTCCAAACATTTGTGTTGGGTGAATCATACAACGCCCTCTGGTGGACAAACTATGTAATGTCAACACTCATAACATAATTCAAATGCGTTCCTCCGGTCTCTTCTTTACTTGTTAAATTTTCATTTACCGTCCATTATAAATTTGCTGATACTGACAGACTGGCCAATTACTAATGTCAGTTAGTAGTGCACTAAAAATGACCTACTCCTCAAATAACACTCATAAAGAATATGGTGAAGGAGGTGTTGTTTTTTATGTTATGTTTCTGTACTTAATTCTTTATTTTCTTCAGGTCTGTTTATGCTTTTCCAGTTTGTATGCTAGCTGTTGGCTTTCTTAGCCAGGAAACTTTTGTAAAAGAGATTTTTAAATCTCTTAAAGTCCAACTTTACTGGTTAAATGAAAGATAAATAAAAAACAAAACAAAAAAAGGATAAAAAAAATGGTCAAAAGGTCCAGTTCAGTGACTTGCATTGGCTGAGGTAGCACCTAGTAGACAGCTACCAGTTACAGCTCACTGCTTTGGTAGTCAAAGCATGTAATATAATTCATAACATAACGTTAAATAATATTAAAACTTAGAGTTAAATTCACAAAACCTATAGGGACAAAACAAAATAAAACTTGTTTTTTTTCCTGGCTGTAAATAAGGTTATTTCTGCTGTGAAGTTGGACATTTTAACACGGGAGTCAAGGGGATTGACTTGCTTTTGGAGCCAGCATCGAGTGGCCATTTCAGGATATGCAGCTTTTGGCACTTGGTTGTTGGCTTCACTTTTCAGCCCTGGGAAGTTTTTGAATGATGGTCAGACTGGATGTGAACCCATAATGTGCCTCTTCTCTCTTGAGACGTCTAACTGAACCCGCTGGTACCTGCAGGACCCGGTCACTGCCCCGTCGTTTAAAAGTTCCAGCAGATTTATAACCCTTCCTCAGCAGCAGTCTGGATTGAATGCCTTGAGGGGAAACAGGAGTCCTGCCAGTCAGTAGTCCCACAGGGAAGCGAAGATACTATAGAAAGAGAGTGTGCCTGTCTGTTTCTCCTCCTTATTACTGGGCCATCAGCAGCACAGCACGCCCACACCCTGCCGCTGTCAGATGGCAGTCGGAGCGGCTGCCACCAATTAACCCCGTGGGCGACGAGTTCATACCAGCGGGCACCAGGACGCCACCATCACAGGGATGCTTAGGCGCTAACATGTTGTCTGAATTTTCAGCAGACAGAGCCCTAATGCCAGCGCCAGTTGTTTGTAATGAATTGTGGTTGACACTGAAGAGAAGCCGCTTTGATCGATGTGGCCAGCTTTGACATTTTTAGAAGAATTTATGATTTTTATCCCCACAGAGAGTGATTTATGGGCATGTAAGTTAACACATGTGTGCTCACCCATATCTGTGTGTTGCATGTGTTCCTCTCCACTTCGGAAGAGACAAAAAACAATGGCACGGCTCATTGGGTGCATCCCCACCGTAGCAGAATTCAGAGGCAGCGAATTGGTGATGGGGGTGGAGGTGGGGGACTGGGCTGAGCAATTTTTCTATTGTCTGTCTGCCAAATGAAGGTTAGAGAACGACTGAGAGGCGTGCGTTGGCAGGGTACAGAGGTTGGCAGCCCTTTCAGGCAGGAGATGGGCTGGAAAACAAGTGGCATTCAATTTTGGGGATTTTTTTTGGGCGGGTGATTCAACCCTGAGAGAGAGAAGAATGAACAGAGGGAGAGATTAAACAATGTCATCTGGGTGCATTTTGCCTTTGAGTTTGTTTATATATCACGGAGAATGAGCCACTGTGCACTTTTCAGGTGAAAATACTATTTTATAAGGGTTTGCATGTGAGTTCAGCAAATGACATTGCTGTATTTTCTACCATTGTGAGTCAATCATTTTCAGTTTATGTCTGTGACAGAGTATTTCCTCCTAGGTTGGAATTTGGCATGTGAAGACAGACAGAGGACATTTCTTCCTTTAAGAGATTTGACAAGTCTCCTATAAAGCCATCATCGTCTTCCCTGCATCCTGTCAGCTTTAGTTTGATTTTTCTACATGACATGGATTCACAAAAACAAAGTTGGTGTTAGTTAGTGTGGAAACTGTTGCCTTTTGTGTTTGGTCTAAAAGCCCTAAAATCTATTAAAGGCTCAGAGATCACGGTCATTTGTGAATGTTTAGTTATCTAAAGGTTGCTGAAAGGAGAAGGTCAATAAACAAGAAGATTTTAAAGGTCAGAAGGCCTCAATTGTGACTCAGTGAAGGAGCATTTTATTTAAAGGAAATGGAAAATGGTTTCTGAAAATAAAAAGATCAATGCTTCAATCCTCACAGAGGCAGCGTCTCTCAATCAAGGAATCTCTGTATGTGTGTCTGGTTTTCTTGATAAAAAGTGTATTTGATTGTTTTGATGTAGTGTATGAGGTAATCTGGATGAAGTGTGGTGTCATTTTGGGCATTTTCCCCAAGTTTATATATATATAGAAACCTCTGCTTGTCGTGACATTTACCTTTGCTTGTTTTGTGTGATCAGCTTAACCTAAATAATGGAACAATGAGATAAAAGTCAGTAACGGTGTAACTCATTTTTAAGTATATACGATCCATTTTTACCTGCTTTAATTAGTTTCTGCTGGGATCTGAGATCCTGCAAAGGTCGGGGAAAAAGGAGTGAAGAAGGCTGACTGATCATAACTCAATAGGTAGATAAAACAATCTCCTTGCCCTCCCAGTGAACTCGTACTCAGTGACCCCAGGAGAAACGAACGCATCCACACCCTCTTTTGAGTAAAGGGCATCCTTTCAGGAGGAATATCGCTCTTGTTACATTTTGTGAATGGAATTTTATTCTTTGAATGATTCACTTCTCATCTGTCACTCAGAGGTTTATGTGCTTTATTTGAAGAGATGCTGCTGTACCTGTATAATAGGAATGTCAAACTTGCTGGACAATGTGGGCCAAATACAGCCCAGTATGACCTTAAGTGCGCCAGACCAGTGACATGCCCCCTTTCTGTCAGTGTAAAGAAGTTTAACTGCACACTTAATCCCTGAGATATGTTAGTATTAGAAAAAAGCAGTGCAATTTCAAAAGTACATATCAGTATTGCTGCATAACAAAGAGATGCTGCTCTTTTAAATGAAAGAAATCTGTTTTCTTTTTACTTTTTGGGGCATAAATTGTAAGAAATAAATGTGTAAAATTGTAAAAACAAGAAGTTTCTGTAGTGCTGAAAAAAAGGTCCTTATCAGTAGAAAAAGCCATAAAACCTTTAAAAAAGTTAAAGCGACAAGTCCAAAATTTATGAGTGTTTGCAGGGTGGATTTTAGCCCCTGGGCCTTATGTTTGACACATGCCTCTGCGGTGATGCGAGTGATGTGCATCAATGTATTATTTTAACATTCTTTTATAGCACACTACATTTTATTTAATAGCTTAACATATAAGATTGTATTTATGTATTTGATTACATGCTACAGTTCAACTATTTGCTATATGTTGTAGTACATTTTTAAAATTTCACATCACTGAATAACATAAAAGAACATACCTGATGTTAGTTTTCCTTCAGCATGCA
Organism: Rhamphochromis sp. 'chilingali'; assembly: GCF_963969265.1. Lineage (NCBI taxonomy): Eukaryota > Metazoa > Chordata > Actinopteri > Cichliformes > Cichlidae > Rhamphochromis > Rhamphochromis sp. 'chilingali'. Next base: position 9,703,230 of record NC_137947.1, on the reverse strand, counting down.
GACAGCTCCAGATAGCTCTGCTGCTAAAGCCTGTTCTGACCACTTGGACTTTTATGATTTAAATACTGATCTCAAACTTGCACTGAGAGCAAACATCAAGTTCTCTATCAGAATGCATAACATACTTGTCTCCTTCCCTTGCTAGTTATGGGTCTCCCAGCTTGGAGCGAATCTGGGAAGCCGACCTGGAAGCATGTCACCTTTTCCTGCGAGGTCTCCAGTTGCGGACTCCCAGCTGCAGTGGAGCAGACATCGAAGACTTCCCCACTGCAACAGTTTATCCTCCATCCCAGCCAGGCACCAAAGAGGAAGAGGACTGTGCCATGCTGACTGCTTTAGGAGGGCGATGGTGTCCTGAGGCCAACTTACAGAACTCAGAGTTCACTAAGGTAACAGTAAATTGTCTTGTGAAGAGCACACTATGTATAATTCATCTAAACACCTCCGTATAAATGCTGGAATGCTTGACAAAGGCTGGGATTTAGTCTCTTGAATACGAAGGCTTCCCAAGTGACACTTTCAAGCACTGAGGTCTTACATATTTTCTGCACATAACCCATATTTGCCACTGAAAGGTCAAATGAGAACCGTCTGCTTTCAGAAATACTTGCTGTTCTTTACTGTGCTGTGAAATGTAACCTCAAAAAAAAAAAAATCTTCCTGCTCTGTCAGCCTTAGCGCTTGGCTGGAGAGGACAGCTTCAGTTTGTGCATGGAGCCATTGTGAGAGTCTGAGATTCTGCCGACTGCAGTGAGATGAGCAGCAGTCAGTTAGCGCGTTTGCTCGAAGGTATTTCTAAACGAGGAAAATGTGGGCGTGAGGGGGGCAACCGTTTGGAAATACTTTGACTTCCTGATTAAATGCTTTAGTGGGCATGCATGCGTATGTATGTGCGCGTGCACATGTGTGAGTGTGAATTCTCTGTGGCGGTCTATCCCACAGTGAGCTGAGGTCCACTGCCTCAGGGCCGAGTCCGACTCATTCTCTCCTCTTCTCACACTTTCCTCCACCCACGGAGTCTGACTAGTGTGAGATAGGAACAAAGCCAACAGATCCAGCACTATGTATGTATGTATGTATGTGGGGTGCAACGATATTCGTATCGATATTGAACCGTTCGATACAGTGCTTTCGGTTCGGTACGCATATGTATCGAACAATACAACATTTGTAATTTATTTTATCAACTTTCCTTCTGACGATGCTGTCTGTGTTGAGCGCTCAGTGAATCTGCGTTCGACTACTCCGCCTAGGCTGCACTGTCGAGCGCAGATCCACTGAGCGCTCAACACAGACAGCATAGTCAGGAGGAAGAGCGCAGGGCAAGCTAGCGAGACAGAAGTTAAGCTCTCCTTGCAAGATGGACCTCCCCCACTCTCATTCAGATCTGGCGTTTGGAATTATTTTGGTTTTCATGTGACGTATGACCCTGAAGGTAAGCGAGTCATGGACTAAAGTAAAACAGTATGTTGGATGTGCCATGCAATGCTTAATTACATTGGTGTGAACTAGTGTGTTAGCGCAGTTAGCTCGTTAACGTGTTAGCTGTCTAGCCCCATGCACGGGGCGATCGGCGGTAGCTCGTTAACGGAGATTTGCCGTGTTGTGGCGTTAAGGTCATTTCAACGAGATTAACCTGAAAGCACTAGTGGGAACACGACGAATATGACTGCACATTTACGCCGACATCATCCTAGTGCAAAGACAAAAACAACAAGCATGCTACTAACTTTAGCCGAGTCATTTAGACAGCTGTTAGCACGTGATTCTCCTTATGCTGCTGAGAATATAGCCCAGAAGAAGCGGATAGTATAGCTTTTATTTTGGAAAGAGACATTTCTCTGTAATAAACTCTCTTTTCCAAAGATGAGTGATTCCTCAATCAGATACAGGGCTTGCAAACTCGCTAGCCCGGACGTCCCGGAGCTAGCGATCTTTCCAGTCGGGCTACAAAAATCTCTCTGCCCTGCCCGTCGGGCTATTGTAGGAAAAATATATGTCAATGCTTTTGCATTCTTTCAGAAATGTAGCTGGGTAATTATGTCATTGGCATCGGTGAGCCACTGTCAATATGTGACATATTGAAATCGCGTTTGAATTTGCGCTTGTTTTTTTGCTTTCACTTTGCAATGACAGCACTGATCTGTGAGTGATGATAATTTGTGCACCAATTCCTCTGACATCGTCTTATTAATCGTTAGCTTACTATGCAAACATGACAAGTGAAATCTCCCGCAGCAAGCTTAAACATGTGAGAGGTTGATCGCGCAGAGAATCGCTGAGCTTATGTGAGTCCGTGTGTAAAAGTAGCAGTATATATATTTCAGTTCTGCTGAGCCAAATAAGACAGGTCGGGGTGAAGAAGTGACAGCCAAAGAAAAGCTTACCACAAAACGGAGAAGTTATGACAAATGAGACTATAAGGCAAAAAGAAAGTGCAGCTTTATGGTTTCATGGACAAAAGAATTTCTGTGGCTGCAATATGACGAGCTAAATAACCAGGGGTGCACATAAGTGGTCCGCAGGTGCGCATTCGCTGTCAAAATAAAAAACGCGCACAAGGATTAGGGTTAAATTTAAAAACTGTACTTTTGAGTTAAAATATATATTTATAATTTTAATAAATGACAAATTAAAAAGGCATGAACATTTTTTTGTATCGAAAAAATATCGAACCGTGACACCAAAGTATCGAACCGAACCGTGAATTTTGTGTATCGTTGCACCCCTAGTATGTATGTATGTATGTATGTATGTATGTATGTATGTATGTATATATATACATACATATATATATATATATATATATATATATATATACATACACATGTATATATATATATAGATGGATTGTGCTTCCAAGCACAAACGTTCGTTCTTTTTGGATCTAATATACAGGAAGCTGTAGGGTTTCATTGCCATGTTTAATTCTGCCGCTGTTGCAACCTGTTCAGCTTCTCTCACAGACCTGTCCTTAGCATGCATAAACACACAGTTTTCATTAATGTCTTCTTCTTTCCTGCCTTTCCTTGACCGCATATGATAAACTGCATGAATCTATTTTCTGCTCCCCCTTTTGTCTTTCTTTGCTTTTCTTTCTCCTCCTAAAGCCTGGAACCTCCTAACATTTTACCAAGAACTAAAAGGTGAGACAGCCAGCCATTTCTCTCTTTTGTCCTCATCCTGTGAGCTGTGTTTTCTGTGTAATCCCTCCGCCTGAAACCCAGTGTAGCAAAATACACCCTGTAATATTTATGTTGGGTATGACTTTATCTTTGAATTTCTTTGCAACAATTACAATAAAAAGCTTTTTGGCATGTAAAAACGTTTAATCTTTATATGAAGACTTTTAAGAATAACCTTCCTGTTGTCGCTTATAGAAATAGAAGAGGCACGTTCAGTGGGTGCTGTTTTCGTTCGGCAGCAAACATTATTTTAGCTTGGTAGATATGAGTGTTTTCATCTCAAAGCAACAAACAATAAAAGAGGAGCTTGAAGCTGGTTAATCTTTACAATCTGCACCTCGAAAACTGTGTGAGGCAGATTGTACGCTGCTGCGAGATGTGATTAGAGATAGCAGTGGCAATCCAGTTTATATGAGTTGTTTAAAACTGCAGCATTTGAAACCAATCAGATACTGTGTGAAGAGTTATGGATGGGTCAGTTGTGTTTGCCTCAGAGTAAAGTAAAAAGGCTCTTTTGAATTTAGAATAATAATTAAAACTTTGCTGATTATTTGTTTTCACTCTGCTTTTTAAAACCACAAACAATATGTTAGCCTCCAGTAGGTAGAGTAATTACTTTTCCTTAGTGAAGAATGTAAAATTACATACTTTGAATGCTAACAAAAAAACCCTGCAATACAAACGAGTCTGTTAATCTATTTTCTTGTTGTCAGTTTTGCTGATGAGTAATTACAGCCTCCTTGCATTATGATGATGCTGCACACATACAGTACACAGCCGACATAATTGTATTTTTAATAATTCATGAGCAGGCTTACGACTGTGTGGCCTCAACAAATGTTCCCATTTTTGTTGCAGAAGCTGGAGGAGTTTTTGTTCTGCATGGAGGATAGTCACCCAGAGGTGCGTGATGCTAACACTATCACTGTGTGGTTCAATGTTATCAGTACAATGCTAACATTATCAACAACATGACCCCTGTCACCTGTTTCACCATCTACGTGAGAGGCACCATGTCTTTTTTGCAACATGTTTTTTATGACTGTTACTTATGAGGGATAAGTAACAGTCAATTTTGAGTTTATTTAATAGAAAAAAAAAGGATATTCTATTCATATGTACAGATCGCTTAATTCTGCTGCTGGCAAACTAATGCATCCTCATGAACATTGAATTAATCTGTTAAAAATGCAGAAGGGCAGGTTTTGTGGTATCTACCATGTTGTCCTGCTATCTTGAATACAATTTATGCATGTGGCCACGGACTGGCATTTGTGTGCAGAGGAGGCAGATTTTAAATTGCGTCCAAGCCTTCAAACTCCAGATATGAAGGATCATCCTTATTGTCAGCCAGCTAATGTTAGGGTTGAAATTGCACTTCTCTTTTGGTAAACAGTTTGGTTACATTGTCACATTGTATAAGAGGTTATTTGCCATTCCAAGTCCAGGAATGTTAGATCCACTTAAAAAAAAATATATCACTAACCTTGGCTAACAGCAGCTAACCTTGGCTAACAGCAGCTAACCTTGGCTAACAGCAGCTAACCTTGGCTAACAGCAGCAAAAACAACAGCGCTTGCTGACACAAAAGTACATCATGTCTTCAAAAACCCACCTCATTGTTGCTGTTGTTGGACAGAAGTGAGCTTTGCTGACTCATCGATTCCTTTTCACAAAGCTTTACAGCCTCCTTAAGTAGATGTGGACGTTTCTCATCCAGCACTGGCAGCTGAGGTAAACAGTAGGCAGAAAGCCTACTGAGCAAAAACTGGTTTGGAGTCATTTTGCTGTGAGATCAACAGTGTCCATAGATTTTCAGGTGACTCTTGGTAAAAACATAAAATTTAGGAAAGTATTAAACTGAAAAATATTTTTTTAAACATTTTTTTATTTCCCGATTTGCTGGCAAATGTTGATATTATTTAAATATTTTACAATAGTGTGTACAAAACAGTCTAGATTTAAGGTTAATCTCTGGGCTGAATATAACATGTTTGTCCTACAGTGGCCACCATAGTTAGGATTACGCGCTTTAATTGGGAACGGTAAGAAAACAGAATTAACTTAATTGGAATCTGCATCTTAGTGACATCTAGTGGTGAGATTTTACACACTGTAACTGTCACGGCTGCACAGCAGTCGTGTGGTGTATTGAAAAAAGGATCCAAAATGCAGGTACCGGCTGGGGTGCGAGTGAGTGTTTATTTACAGCGGTGAGAAGGTGACAAAACAGGAAGAGCAGAGCGGGGAGTAAACAAACCTAAACTGGGAAAACTAAAGAACAAAACTTAAACCAGACACTCACGGGAGGAGGAGCGAAATGCACAAAGAGAGATGGCAGAGAGACGCAGAATGAATACCAGGTAACAGAATAATGCAGACTGACATGGAACTAAACAGACGACGCGACAGAGAGCACAGGAAAACACAGGGCTTAAATACACGGGGAGTAATCAGGGAATGGGCCACAGGAGGGAGACACAGCTGGGAGCAATAAGGCTAACGAGACAGGGGAGAGGTAAAACTGAACACACTGACATGAGACATGAACTTTCAGAATAAAACAGGAAACTAACAGACACAGAGAATCAGACAGGACACTGAACATGACAGGCAGACTCATGAGCAGACACAATAACACCATGGACAGACAGAGGGAACACAGAGAAGTGGGAGCAGGCAGGCAAAGAACAGAAACCTAACAAATGGCAAAATCACAACAGAATACACACTCGGAATGAACAAAAGCATAAGGAAACACAAAACACTGAGTCCTCAGACTCAGGACCATGACAGTAACTTTATGTTTGAATTTACACAAGGTCACACAGCCACACAGTGGCTCAGTAAACGGTGGCACTCGCAGGAATTCAAACCAGTAAATGACGCATGTCATGTTTAACAGGTTCTCAATACTACAACCTGCATTACCAGTGATAACATTTCACCCAAAGCTTCTATCAAACATTGGCTCAGTTACCTTCTAAAATCTATTTTAAGAGACAGCATCAATTTACATGAAATTTTAACTGTGGCGCTGTAGAAGTGAGAAGCCTTCCCCTTTTCTAACTTTATATGACATTACATGTAGTTATTAAAAAGCCAGATACCCTAAAATAGGTAATTACAATAAAGTACAGCGACATTACAGTGATACATCACTGAGTCAGATGATGTGATAGCTGTTTAATGGCATCTTTCCAGTGATGGTGTTGTGATAGCATCGGGAGGAGCTCGATTCTCTGCCTCGCGCAGAGCGTCTGACCTCTTTCTCCTTTCCATAATGACTTTAAGTAAATGATTTCCACTTAGCTGCTGCCCTGCTGCCACAATGGAGATTGATTGGTGTGTGTGAGTTTGTGTGGTCATGTGTGTTGCTACTGTTTTCTTCTAACCTCTACTAATTGTTCTTTTATCCTTTCAAGGTCCTTGCATATGTCTTGTTACACTCACCCATAGTTCTGAACAACAGTAGATACATCATTAAACTGGAATGTTGAATGGTTTCTGTTGAGATTTGTTTGACTGCTTTGCAACAGGTTCCTACATCATACCTCGTATTACAGGAGCTACTGTATACTAATGGTTGTTTTATAATGTTTAACACTGCATTGCTTTTCCACCTCTGAAATGAAATGTATCACTTTGTAGGCACAAATGAAGAAGCACACGTACTGTTGGATGTCAGTCAAGCTACAGGTTTAGAAGATCATTGCCAAACAAACATCACAAAGAAAAAACATAGCTTGATGGGTTTTTTTCCCCCAAACTGAACAATTGTGGAGAATCCTGCAGTGTAGGACAGAAGTGCTCAAAAACTGAAGCTGTATTCAAATTCCACTTCACATTTGAATAGCAACAAAATTAAGTATACTCAATCCTGCGCACTATAAAAGGGCTGATTTTTGTAGTTCTTTGTTGATGGCAGCTATTGTCCCACAATGAAAAGCAAAATCATTAAGGTCAGGTAGAAATGACAGTTACAGCTCTAGAAAGATGAGGGGAAAAGGAAAGAAAAGATTTTTCTTTGTTTTGGCAAAGCTTATTTGAGTGACATCCCCAAAGTTACCATCAGCTTGGTGTTAAACATTACAGACATTGTAAACTTTGCTTTTAGGAAAAAGTAAAATAGAGCCCAAGTTTCTACTGCCACATTCAAAGTCACTTGAAACACCTCTCTACCCCATTCTGATCCTCGATTTGAACTTCAACGTAAACCGCAAAATAAGGAAATGATTTACAGCTTTGTCTAATTTCTTTATGGTTTGGATTTTGGGACAGCTGTGTGCATTTATGGCACGTCTGGGAAGCATTTGAACATATGATGCATGCCGACTTTTTGGGGCTCAACCTACATACTGCCTTGAGAATATGTAATAAAATAACTGCAGTACTGAATTCTCTTATTACTGCACATATTTGTATACAATGTTCCTTTGCAGACGTATTTGCTGGTAAGGATTAATGTTGAAACCTAAGAAGCAACCTTTCACATTACAAGGGAGCTGCAACTTGAATATACCAGAAATTGATCATTGTTAAGAAAAGTAACTTAGAAAGTACTTCAAGTATGAGCTAATAGCTTTCCTTCAGCAGCGGTGTCGTGGATGTGCGTAACTTGCAGGCTGCTGTTCACTGAGAGACACCTATTTTTTGGCATTTTACTATGACGATGTCCTTGAACGTTTCACCTCCAAATTTGAAATAAGATTTCTGTAACTTCCACTGCAGACAGCTGGCTACCAAAAGGTAGGAGAGAAATAGAACCCGTGTGAATGCAGGGACCAAAAGACAAGACAACACACTAAAGGTTCTTATACGAAATTTGTTTGATGTATTTTTGATGTGTTTTCCAGTACATAAAAAAAGTACTTAACGCATTAACGAGGCTAAAATCTTGATTTACGTTTGATCTGCTGTTTACAATATGCTGCAAAATACAGACTTTTACCTCCTGCTGAACTTGTTTGGCATGAACCGCCGTATTACTGGCCTTTCATTTATATTCATTTAGTTTTTATTATTATTATTTTTTTTATAAAAAAGTCAGGCACTCCAAGTTTCTTATTTAAAATAAATTAGCCACTGTATTTTTTAAGCAAATACTGCCTTGAGTGCTATGCCAGTGCAATAATATTGCTTTGTATTGTCCGCCTGGTGCAAAGTGGGTAGAACAGCACCCATGGGAGCATGCACAATTACCTGCTGCCTCTCACTCATTATTGCTTAAATAATCATACAACTGCATACATGAGTTTGAATATTGAATTCCTAAATAATTTCCTCAACACCACGCTCCCCCAGTCTGCTTTGTTTACTTTGGTTTAATAACATTAGCGCTAATGTACAACACAAATCAACACGCCAATACACGCAAGCCTGCGATTCTATTATGCAAATTGACATGTCGGTGAAATCTGTCGCCTTGTTTGTCAAAGGCAGAGATAGCGAAGAAAGCTGTTTTGATCACCACCTGGAGCAACATTACAATTTGTGATTTTATTTTATTTTTTTAAAGATTTTGTTTTTGTTTTAATGGCTTTTAAACAACCTGTCAGGCGTGTCTTTTAAAGAGTGTCATTCTGCACGGGGAGCTTTTGTTTTCTGTCCTGTGGTTGTATTGACTTTACAAAAGCTGACTGAAGGCTGGAAAGTAAAGAATCAATTAGCTACACAAACCCAGGGCCCTTATCTGCTGGAGAAGCCCCTAACCTGGATAAACAAACAGCTCACTGAATCTGTTGAGGGGAAAAGATCCAGGACGAGGTGAAGTGAAGCCAGAGGAGAGACTTGTGACAATGATCGTTTGTTCATTCAAAGTTCCTCAAGCGCTAAAATATCTTTTCTCTGAATGCTGTTTCCTGTGGGCCTCTCTGCATTGAAAAAATCTCGCTTAATTCCTTAATTGTGTCAGGATGTCTCGCACATATTGCCGCCCCCAACACTTGCTGTTGTGGTACGTTTCTTTTCTGGTGTTACATCATCCAGAGTGGGAGAGCTATTCCAGGGCAGAGACCAGAGACGCGACTTTTCAGTGATTGTTCTGACACCTCTGAGCTGCAGGGAGTTGATTTTTTTTTTCTTTTTCTTTTAACCTGCAGCTATGAGTCAGATTAGACTCTTTGTGTTGTTTAAGGAGAACACTGAGTCTGTGTGCGTGTGTGTGTCTGTTTGCTTGAAGTGAGTGTGCGTGTACTCTTGGGTGTGCGTTTGTGTTCTCTATGCTTGATAAGAGAGAAGAAACTAGGACACAATGTCTGCAAAGGGGGCTGTTCTAATTATGGCCAGCGTTGCTCCCCGAATGCTCTGCCCTACTGCACTCTGAACTTCCACCAACCTGACATCCCTGCCATTCTTCAAAATGCACCCAGCCTTGTAGCATCATGTAATATGCAGATATCTCTTAATGTTGTAAACACTGCCCCTCTAGGTGTGTGTTTGCGAATAAACGCTTTTTGTTGCACATTAACTGAGACTTGCAAGTGGTTAGAATGGCAAAAAAACGTTAGCTGCTATAATAAAAAAAAATCTGTTAATAAACAGAGTCATCTGAATGAAGAGCATACTGTAGTTGGTAAATATAAATATATAAACATGTCAGTGTGTGAGCCTGCAAACAGTTCATCTAACCCAGGGCAACATGAAGCACGATGATAACTTTGAGGTTTATTGTTTGTCGCAGTTTTAATGCTGCATTATACACATGCAAACACGGTTTGTCATTTTTATCAGGCAAGGAGGGGCTAATAAAAAAACTGCCCAGTTGCATTATGGGAGCTGTAGCCAATGTTTTTGTAGCTTGGTGCATGTTACTTTCTAGGAGACAGAAATCTTCTGTGAATTTCCCAACTCTTTGCTTTTCTTTGGTTGAACTACATCAGATTAGCACAAGTTTTGATCATTGTCAGTATCAGAGGCTTATATTTGAACAACTTCCCTTGTTGACCCTTCATGTCTTCTCTTACCCAGGATGGGTGCAGCGACACTGGGGCTACCGAACTGACGGAGCGCTGTGAGCAGATCAGTAACAGGCTGATGTCCTTGGAAGATGAACTGCAGATGGCCATACTGAATCGGGATCAGGCCCTCACCCATATCCTTTAAATTAACTGTAAATATACATCATGCTACAGTCACAGTGGGGAAAACAGTGGCTGGAGCCTGTGGCACAAACATAATCATTGCTGCTGTGGGTGTTGAACTTCCAGTGTCTTTGAAATGGTTGTTTGGAAAAGATCCAGGTCTCTTACAACTTATAGTCAGTTGCTGTCTACAGAGCAACATTGGTGCATCAAATGGCAATAAGACAGAGTCAGTGTGCTATTAGTTTGCAACTGAATGGGGTCAAGTTGGCACTTACAGTCTGTTTCTGATAATAGGGCAATTAATTGTGAAAGATCAGTGCAATTCACAAATCTGTTGCCAACATTAATTACTACATTTAGAGTCCAGCCAGAGTCTCACAGATATGAAACAGAAAATTGCAGCACAAATAGTGATATAGTTGCTCCAGGACAGCAATATAATTGCAAATTACATGGGTGCTGGCTAGCCCTGCTTTTATATAAGAATATTTGAGTTGAGTCCGGTTTTATAAATTAGTTGCACTCATTGATTTAGAGCAGCGGTCCCCAACCCCCGGGAACGGACCGGTACCGATCCGTGACTTGTTTGGTACCGGGCTGCAAAAGTTGAGGCTCCGGTGTGAAATTTGTGGTTTTCAGGGTTTTTATCGGTTTTCAGCGTTATTTTTTTATAATCGTTTTTATCGTTAACTCTGTTTCCCTGGGTCTTTTCCGGTGTGTTATAAATAAATCTTCTTTTTTTGGTACCGGTACTGGTTTTATTTTGTTGTATTTATGTGCGACACCTTAAAGGCCGGTCCGTGAAAATATTGTCAGACATAAACCAGCGCAAAAAAGGTTGGGGACCGCTAGTTTAGAGTGGCTCAGATTGATTGTGACATGCTGACTAAGTTCCTCTGTTAGATTGACATTATTTGTAAACCTTTACCAATCAGTCTGAGAGTGATTGCAGTCAGCCTGATTTGAACCACCAAGTTTTCCTAGTTGCAATGAGTTCGCTGTCCTATATTACTCTTGCATGACTGACCTGATAATTCACACCTTGGGGTCAGTTATGTGTGTCTGTCCATTTATCTGAAACACCTAGTTTTCCTCAAGACCTTCCAACTCTCCAAAGTACACATTCAAACTACCTTGCTTAACTGCTGACTGACTGATGTTTGCGTTTTGTGACGTTACCATTCAATGAAAAAGGAAGAAAAAAATCAGCCTGTCTAATCTGACATTATTTGTCCATTCAACTTCAAATGTAAGCTGGGTGCACAGGATTTTTCTCGACAGGTTGGAAGTGCCAGCTGCAAAATGAAACGGTAAATGTCCATGTGAGGTTATTAGAGGGCCGCTGATGCGGGCTGCCAGTCACCATGGGCTGAGATTAAAGCTGGTCGACAGGGGCAGTGCCGCAGCAGATAGAAGAATGTCACTGTAATGACTCCCCGTCATATCTTAACGTCTATTCTCCAAGCTGACCCTCCCTCTCTTCACCCGTCCTCACCGCCCCTCCCTTTCTCCATTTGCCCACTTCCACTTGCTGGATGTGGTTTGCAGGAAATTACAATATCCATGATAATGACTCAAATCAAACTGTTGAAGCTGATTACAGGTCACAATACATCATTTTCTGTGCTAATTAGAAGGCTGATTGGAAATAGATTAGTGTATTTTTCTCGCTCCACTTTTCCCCTCTGCATGGTGGGCGTATTAAGACAGAATCAAAAGGTAATATTTCAACATTGGCGTGGTGAAAATTTGCCACCTTTACCTGCTGTTGCTTAGTTTCTGTCACGTCCAATTTTTCTGTGCTGGACAGTATTTAATTGTGTATTTAATTTGGCGATCTCTAGAACCAGTGTGTTCTGCAGTGCCCCCCTCCCCGGCTCTTTTTGTTGATCTGTGGTTAGTCTGCTTTTATATCTTTTTAGAGCGTCCCCCACTGTACTGTCAGGGGCCAGCACAGACCCTGTTTGCATGATTTCAATGCAGCCTGGCAGTCGGAGATAGACAGAGACCGGCGCACCTCTTTCCACCTCTCTGCTCTCATGTCCTTATGTGTCACTTATTTCTGATATTTGAAGTCACTTGAGGACAGTATTGTCGGTTTGCAAGGAAAATTGAACAGAAACTGAACTAGCGATGCTGGGACTGTTGCCATAGTGACAGTACGATCAAAACGGCAGTGTCTAAGGGTCTTAATTGAGTCCCTGCTCTCAATAACAGGAGGTGTATGGACAACCGCGGAGACTGGGATTGAAGAAAATGAAGACGAGGGTGGGCAAAATCCTGTCGGTGTTTGCGGTTAGTTTTAAGGGTTTTTAAGATCATTCTGAGCAGTTTCTTCCCATTTGGACTAGGCCGCCCTAAAAGTCTTGTCGAACCCTCTGCAGTATTCATGAAAAGCTCTTTAATAGCTGTTTAATTATGAATGAGGACAATCTGTGTCCATTCAGACAGCAAAACGAGCCATCAGGCCCCATCTGCCATCAAAGCCATCCCTTTGATTTGCCACTTAAGCTGGACACTCACACGATTAATTTGAGTTTCTAAGCAGGTTAAACAATCCCCCTCCTGTTGACAGCCTCTATCCCGTTTCATTGATGGTTTATGAATAATTTAGCTGGGCAGTCTGTTTGCTTGGGTCCCCACATTGCCACCCAGCCTCACGGTTGAGACGAGCTCATGAATAGCGAATAATTGGATGGGGTTAAATTGAGTATGACTCGATGATCTGTCCCGATAATCCGCTCGTGGGCCAAAATCGGAGATTGATGACTTCATCACGTTATGGCTGTCCGCTGCTATTGCCATTAACCGTCAGGGGGCACACATCAGGGCACATGTGACATATTTGTCTGTTGGCATGCGTTTTATTTACATGTTAATGTGTGTGTGTCTGCAGCAGCATTCTTCCTTAACTCCCTTCGCACAGTCTTTAGAGAAGGAGGTTCAGGAAGTAAAATCCACTTTACAAACCATGCTTGCACAGCTCAAGGTGGAAGAAGAGGACGAGGAGGAAGTGAATGAGTTGGATGACCTCATGAAAAATGGGATTGAGGAAGAAGAAGAGGAGGAGGAGGAGGAGGAGGAGGAGGAGGAAGAGGACCAGTACTTCAGTGACAGCTGGGACATTTGAAATAGATGTTTGCAGTGTTTTATGAGCACTTAAACACAGAATGGCTACCTGATAGGTTGACCTCGGCTTTTACAGTAGAAGTGACCCCATATCCATTTACTGTAAAGCCTCACTCGAAACACTCGACAAGCAGCCGCCGTGGTACTGCTGAAAGTTTCCATCAGATCAGGTCTGTAACTTTTCACCTGCTTCAAAATGAAGAAACGTGATATAAATACAACACACGAGACACTTTCTCCCTTAAAAAGAGTGCCTTTGACGACTAGTTCACATTGAGATGTTTCTTTTTAACCGTTTTCAGATACAGTTTTTTAAGAAGGTCAAATTTATTTTTCACTTTTTAAGCATTTAAATGTCACCACTTTTGTTACAGTCCCATTTTATAAGCAAGATTTAAAGTCTGTGTAACCCATGGCTGCAAATGAAGGTTTGGTTTGAGTTTTGACCAGACACCAAGCGGACAATCGGAAAACGTTAAAATTTGTTTTCACTGCTAACAGTTTTGCACATAAAATAACATAAAATGTATGCCTATTAATTGTTATTATTATTGTTATTGTTATTATTATTTTGGTCTGCCAGCCACTTTTGTGTGTGTTCTGAACGACTGGACTTTCTTGTAACTGCGTCCATGAAGTAACTCGTTTGTGGTGCTACAAAAATGTGAGCTAACTTGAACACTTTATTATCTGTGGGTGGAAAATGCAATATTTAGATTTTTCCGTTGTTTTCAAACGACATTGCGTACTTTAGGTTTTTAACATTTTTGTGACATAAAGGACAAATTACATCTACGTAGGAATTATTGAGAGATAAAACATCGGTGGGCACATAAAAGGATTAGAAACTGCTGTTTTTGTTGTTTTTTTCCCCCTCTGTTTGCCACTGGTTGTGTTTTTTTTTTTTTATTCATATTTGTGCTTTCACCTATTATTGAGTTCTGTTTTGTTTTTTTAAATTTACTAAGCAGCTGTACCTTATTTTATATTTATTCCTTCCAGTTTCTCACTAATTACAGCATGTACCGTTCAGTCTAATGTTGCCTCCTGCTGTTTTCTACTTGCATTGAGTTACAGCCTCTTTATGGATTGTTTTTTTCCCCCCGCTCATATAAAATTTGCTGGCACGCTGCCAGGCAAGTGAGGGCAGCGGTGACAGGCAGAAGATATCAATACGGTAATAAAGGTCCTAGTGAGGTCTTTGGGGGATACATGGGTTTCTGTTGTTATCTCACCTCAGCAGAAGCGGTGGCTAATTGGTAGGCAGCCTCACGGAGGGCATGTTGAGGGAAAAATGGGATGGGAACGGCACTTTTTTTTCTGATTCTGTGTTTTTTGGAGCGGGGGCTGTTGGGGGATTCTGCCGTGCCACGCTCTGGGCTGTAAACACAGCTGAGCGTTCAGGGGTTTTTCTGCAGAAGCACAATGGGCCGTTCTCACATTACTGCCAGTTTGCCAAACCACTTGCCAAGCTAGAAATCTCCACATCTATCAGCTTCAGACAGAGCCCAGTACACACACACACACACATGCACACCTTCCTGCCAAACACCCCAACCTCATAATTGAATCTATGCTTGCATCATACTGTGCCCCACGTGGCAGCTCTGCTCATAAAATGGTCACAGAGAAAAACCCAGATGGTTTGAAGCAGGCAGGGTGAGATGTTTCTCAATGTAAAATGAAGCATCACGCAGCGCTGGATCCCTTTCTTACAGTTTGGTTGCTAGGATATTGTACCATACCTCGTTATTATAATATATTATTAAAATCGTTCCACCTTTTTCCTGCACAGTCCAGTCAGATCCATCCCTCTTAGTTTCATTCCTTCTCAAGCTTTATAGTTTCTTTCGCGAGTTTAGTCATGCATGGAGAAGTCTGCATAACTGCAGTGTGACAAGAAGACAAATGGGTGGCAATTAAGATTACATCGTGGTAATAAGATGGGAATAATGGGGCTAAATAAGCCATGAGAATGAGTTAATAACAGAGTAATACCAGGAAATTACTAAAGTACTGGAGCAGCACTATAGTGATCACCTTTGCCTCACAGGAAGAAGGTCCTAGGTTTGAATCCAGCCTTTGGCTGAGCCATGCCGTGTGATACTCTGGTTTAGGTTAGTTCGTTATTCTAAATTGACAGAAGATGGACGCATAAATTGATGGATAATAAAGATATAAAAATTGGTGCTATTGGAGTGAATTTGACAACATAAATCTAAGTTTAATATTACCAGCTATCTACTTGGATATTCCCAAGCTTATTACTTTGGTAAGTACATAATATTTTATATATTACCTTTCTAATATCAAACTCTTACCACACTCTTTTAATATTATTTCCATGTACTGCCACCAAAAAATTCATTAGCATGTGAAAATGACATGCAAATGCAGCTGATATTCCATCCCTTGTTTGAATATTTCACTGATTTTATGAAGAATATTCCATGCCCAAAAATAAATGAATGAATGATTTTAGGAATGTGTTTGTATCAGGGGATTTGGGTTCTGGGTTCTGGATTTGTTTACTAGATCCCCTGCTGAATTGTTAAGTTGTCTGACAGGTACAGGTACAAACTCTCTGAACCATGGGAGAATCAGAGATCGTGCTGATTTTTCTTTCCTCTCTCACGCCGCTTCAGTTGGCGTCACAGACACCACTAATGAATTCAAACCGAGGTTTTCGGTGTGTTCGCGTCTTTCATATCCTACGCGATCTCGGCATCCTCCTCTGAAACTGACACCGGTGTTCTGTGTGAGCGACTGCGTGTCAGTTCTGGTCACTGAGCCAGTGAATGTAGCTCTACTGAGAGGCCGCGCGGACATGGACCCAGAACTCAGCTCTGTCTGCAAATGGCCCTTTATTTCAGTCTTTCCAGTCGTTTGAGGAGCTCATTCTAATTCACCCTGCACTTCACTCAACTGTTGAATAAATTCAAATGAGCAATTTAACATGAAGAAAATTTCCTGTGGAATTAATAAGCATTTTAAATCAGTTAATTGCAAGTCCTCCCAACTCAAAATCTGCATATTTCTCTCTTAAACCAGTGAAAAAAGATGGGAACAAATGAAAAGCTGAGCAGCAACTACAGAAAATAGCCTGCCTTATTCTTTTTCCTGTGGTCTGGTGTGGATGCAGAAAATCACACTTAATTATAAACACTTTCCCACAGGGAGCTGCAATCTCCCCAGAAACAGCCTGTTTCCCATCACTTACAGTACTGGACAAATATACCCAGAGACACGCATAGTTTCTTCTGCATTTTGATGTATCACATATACATTCATATGAAGGGGCACAGAAGTCTGGGAGAACATGAGTGGGTGTCCAACAAGTGCCGAACGCAATAAAACTGCACTCATATAAACAAGAGAATGGCACCAAATGCAACATCTTGTATGAAAAGACAATCTTCAGTGATCCAAGCGTGGTATAATTGATATCCTTAATACACATGTGAGTTTGACCTATGGGACTGGTGAATGTTGCATGATGATATTATTATGGCGACAAGAATCCAATGAAGAGTTTATTGCACAGCTGTGACAACAATCAGCTCCGGCAGACCCCATTCCAGCTAACTTAATTTCCAGTGAAAACCAAACAGTCTAAGCTGTTTTCAATAAGCAGTAACACACAGGTAGCATAAAGAATGATAGCAACGGATTAAAAAAACTAAACTCTAATTACAGGAAAGAAATTGAGGTCACGACCACATTTTTGAGGGTGGTTTAACAACCTGAGGAAACTGCATGTTGTGTCCTAAAAGCATACATATGGGGAGTGTTATATTACGGGAAGATTTGCGTATTTTTAGACTCATAATTTAAGGATTCAGACACCCACTCGCAGCTGTAAAGATTTACTTTATGTTTCTGCACAGCAGAGCTTTAACCTAAATCCCAATTTGAGCAACTTTACAGTGAGAGTGCAAACATACATGTTTTTACCTGGAACACAGATGAGAGCACTGAATGACAATAGTTGAAGGTCATCCAGTGTTCAAATATCTGAACCGTGAAACAGAACAACTGACGCTTATCAGTCAGCTCCCAGTCATGCAAGTGGTATCCCCTGGAGTAATTTGACCTCACAGTGATGCTCCAGTAGTGTCAAATTTCACTGTGAAGAAGATCAAAATGTCCATGTTGGGAGATGGACGGCATAACCTTCAACCTCTTAGTCAGAGAGCCCTATTTCAATTTATTTTCATTGATAGCACTTTATAATACATTATAATATATAAAAAAGTGTGTAATTATCCTGTAATTAATGGAATTTCACTCTATTTTATTTGTAATTAAATTTACCTACAAATGTCTGTGAAGGTTCTCAGTCATCCAGGTCATTGCAGTTTAAGAAGCTTGGAAAGAAAAGCCTCTGGACTTCTTTAAGTTGCTTGAAGCCGTTTCGCCTCTCATCTGAGAAGCTTCTTCAGTTCTAGAGTCAAATGGGTCATAAACGCATGGCACAACGTAGAAGAGCCACCTCCACGGGACAAGACTCGGCTGTTCATCTGCATCTAAAGGACAAAGGTCACTAGGACGCCAATGCCAATGTTCACATTTTGGACAGAGAGGACAGATGGTTTGAAAGAGGAGTGAAAGAAGCCATTTATGTCCACTGTGAGCGACCATCTTTGAACAGAGGCGGTGGCTTACAACACCAACTGTCTATAATCCAGTTTTAAAATCCCTTCCCAGACGCCTTGACGCCCACTCACATCCTGGGCCATTTGACCTCAGGAAATCACATGATAGGGTGGGGCCAGGTTTCACAATGAGCTCACCTGAAACCCTGGCTGATTGTGACCTGCACCCGCTTTCACACCTTTTTTGTGTTCAGTTTTGGGCTTTTATATAAATAAAAAAAACAATTATTCTATCGGTGTTTCTTCATTCGTGTTATTTTTGGTGGTTTTCTCACGGTCACTTCAGAAGTGTTCGCTGATGATTGAACAGTGTTTGTGAAAGGAAAAAAATCATCTATAATGCACCAACAATTTACAGCTCGAAGACTTTTGACAGAACTGAAGAAGCTTCTCGGATGAGAGGTGAAACGTCTTCAAGAAACTTAAAGAAGTCCAGACGCTTTTCTTTTCAAGCTCCTTAGACTACGATGATCTGGATGACTGAGAACCTTCACAGACTATAATGATTTCAATATTCTTGTAGGAAAGCGAGACCAGTCTTTATATGCAATGAAAGAGGACTATTGACTAGTGTAGCACCCACGACACACACATATAATACATAATAAATGTATAATAAGACAAGGTTAAGGCAGCAGTGCTTACAACATTAAATTAAAAGTTGAAACGTTACTCCTTCAGTGCATCTACCAGTAAGGATTTGTAGGTAAATATAATTACACTACAATTTCATATAAAATACCATTAAAATTCCATTTAATTCTCGGGGAATTACATCCTTAGTTGTGGACTGTCTCAAAAAATGCTACCACTGACTTTTTATGGGTTACTTTTGGTGAACATTTTTCCATCGCATGATTAAACGCATGTTAAAAAGCAAACTCCCTTCTGCAACAAGCTGCTTGGACACATCCTTGGCTATAGCAGTTACACATGGTATCATAGCATCTGGTTCACATTTTAAAGGACTGCTACCGAATTCTTTTGGAGTAACCTGCATGTTAAAAAAAATTACCAGTGCAGCCTATGGGTTTTGATCAAAACCGTGAGAAGAGGTTTTAAAATAAGCGTGCTGTAGCAGCCCACAGGAAGAGTAGAGTGTGTGTTGTGGGGGACTTGAACTCGTGACCTCAATATATGTAAAATTCATGCTGGAGCTCAGCATATAATTAGTGAAACCACACTGCCAGGAGGAGAGAGAGAGAGCGAGGGAGCGAGAGAGAGTGGCGTGAAAAGCAATAAAGGTCTCAGAGCCAAAAATCAGAGTGAAGATTTCGTGCTGAATGCACCATTAGGCCGCCAGATTCCCTCAACTATGTAACATTCTTTACGCTATATAAACGAAACACGCTCCCTTCTTTTAAATTTATCACAATGTACCTCGAAGCAACGTGTAAAAATATTTTCAGATGGATTTTGGTGAACAGAATGATGTCACATACTATGAATCTAATCCCAGATTGAAGTATAGCATGCTCTAAAATGGTTTTCTCTCAGGCAATCGCTTTAAAAGCTTAAGCTTGCTTCTCTGCCCAAAAACCATCAAGGTAATAAGATCAAAGTCAGAACCGACTCTGACTATATTGGATCTGTTTCCAAAGATTTACCGCATCCACATGCTGCTGTGGAACATCACCGTTGAATCCAAAACAATACTTTGCTTTGATTTGAACAAAGATATGTTTGTGCTGCTAAACATATATTGTGCTATGATGTGTGGCATCATGAGGGGCTGCAGAGCCATTTTTAGGAAACACCGTGAATAGGAGAAGCAGCAGCAGACTGATTATTACTTTGATTTCTGCAGAGGAAAAACATGTTTTTTGTTCATTCCTCTTGGGAGAGCTCCTTCATTTAGATCTATGAAGAAATACTTCCTCTATGAAACCCAACCTCCAGCTCACCTTGAACATCCCAAGGGGACAGCACTGCCACTGGAAAGCTGAAATATCACGCTAGCTCTGCCATCCTTCCCACTTAGTCTCAAAAACAGGCAGGTACCACACCAAGGGGAGACGGGATCGATAGATGTGATGGATGGAGCTGACTGCCTATAAGAGAGGGGCTGGAGGACCGACGGGAGGGGAGAGAAGTAATGAGAGCTACTGTGAGTGATGGGGTGGGGGTTTGCCGTGTGAGGCGGGGTAGGTGGCCCTCGTTCCTTTCGCTCGAGCTGCCAGTTCGGCCTAATGAGACTTAGAGGGGCTCGTGTCCTGGGGAGGGAGCTGAGGAGGTCAGATGCTGGTTCTCAGCAGCTGCCTGTCTGTCTGTCTAGACAAACCCACAGAGAACGATGAGCATACGATATAGTTTAGTGTTTGAAGTTTACTACTTTAGTATTGTTCTGAATCCCAGGCTCACAAAACTGTGCAAAGGTCTCCAGCCACTCCTCATTTTTGTATTATGCTGGTATTTTGGAAATAGGTATTGAAACATCTGCAAACAAACTGAGTTATTGCAATTCTAATGAACTTGAAAGCCAATGTTTGGTATGACCAGCTTTATTCTTTAACATAGCCTGAACTCTCTTTAATGTAATTTCTTTAATTAATATATAGGAATACTTCTCCAGGCTTGTTGAAGGATATTAAAAGCTCTTCTTTGGATGTTGGCTGCCTTTTGTTCTGTTCTGTGTCAGGATGATCCCACAGTGCTTCAATAATGTTGAGGTCTGGACTCTGGGGAGGCCGTTCCATGACTGATAGTGTTCCACTGTGTGTTTTTCAATCCAGGTATGCTCTTACTGCATTAGTAGTGTGTTTGAGATCATTTTCATGCTGAAAAACGAGGCTTCAGGGAGCAGTAGGGCAAAGGGCAAAATGCATCTTTTGTGTCACTGCTGGATTATTTTCCCTGTTTCTTAAGGACACGACTTTCAGAGAATGTTCATCTGCTGTAAATAGCATTTTAGGCCTTAGATTTCTTCTTTTGTTCTCCACCTGCCTGCCCAGTTTCCTCACTTGTTTAAGGAAACACTGCACACCATGCTGAGACATGCCTGGTTTTTGGCAAATAGCTCTTTAGGAATCAACTTGGCGTTGCAAAAATTCTATTTTAAGCCTGCCAAACTGTTATTTGTGATAGTTTCTGTAGATTCAACTAAATAAATCTGAATAGATTATGGGTTGTATGACAGGCTGGTAGCAAAGGTACAATTTAAAATTGATTCTCTGCTGAGTTGTTTCTTATGTGCAGACATAAATGTAATTCATTCTTCAGGTTAGGTGCATTTTTTATGTTTGAATGATTCTGAAAAATTTTGCACATTTTTTTTCTGAACTTCAATTAAATTTGCTTTGGCTGGTTTTCATTCACTCTCAGATCTCTAATCAGCACTGCTGCCAACTATTTTCAATTTCACTGACAAAAAGCTCCCTTGCCTTAAACTCAAAATAGAGTGGTTTAATATTTAGCAGCTAAATAGCAAAGATATTTTGCAGAAGCTAGTAGATGCCCAAGCAGAGCTGGAATCTGAGCAAACATTGGATTTACATTAGTCTGATGGATACAAAGAGGATTCAAAATGAATGCTATTGCTCTTTATGTATAAATAACCCTGATATTAAGCATCTGTATGCCTATAATAATTAAGTGACCCAGGTTGCAGACTCTGGTAGGGACACATTTTCAGGGTGGACAATTTCTCACTCTGCAGTATAATTTGCTTCTTCGGTATTGGGCACTCACTGCTCTGTGGAGATCCGTGGAAAATATTATGCACTCTAACTGTAAAAATAAAATTTTTGCTTATTTTAGAAAATAAAGTGCCATTTTTCACTTTGTAATCAAACATTTAACTCCATCGTTATGTATGGCATAGAGTGGACACAGGCAGACAGGAATAACAAAAACTGTACATGAACAGAAAAGCAAAGCTCAAAAAGGCTATCCATAAAGCATAAAGATCCACAGGGAGGACCACAGGACCACAAACAGGATAGCAGAACATGAAGGGAAAATGACACAGGAATGTTTAAAGTCATTAACAACAGGTGGAACCTCCTCTAACATTCAACGTAAAACAAAAAGAAACCAATAGAGACTAACACACACAAAACTGACATTAAACAAGGGAACACAGAGGGACCAAGGTGCTCAGATAAGGTACGAACATGGAAACAAGAGAAAAGAAGGCACAAGGAGACTACTGCTAAAACTACTGATAACAGAGCTGAGCCAGAACACAAGATAACAAAACTAAAACCCATCACTCGAATGAACAAAGTAAACACAGACACCAAAGAATCAATAAAACCAGAACAAAGACTCGTATTATCCCGGAATAAAGAAATCTAAAGATCAAACACAAAGAAATCACCACTTCTGGAACAAATATAAGCATCAAAGATGAACCAGGACTCAAGTGTATTCACTAAGACCCCAAACTGAATAACATCAAACCTTAGTAACAAATCTTGGGGCCGTGACAGTTGGACCGATATTTTAAAGACCAACGCTGGACCATACATCACAACTGGGGAATTATGTTTCTACATAAACAGATTACCACACTGGCACTGGTTTGACTTCTAACTCGGTTTATTTTTCCAGCGTTTGGATTCCACATGAAAGAGGTCACTGTGTCACTGATCTGACGCTGTAGTATTAAATGTCTTGATATAAACACTACAGACAGAATAAATAAGCTGGATAAATGTATGTTATAAATCTGTTAGTACCGCATTTGTGTTTCCAGTTTGCCTGATAAACACATCACACAGGATCGTGGATATCCATTACAATACGGCCACTCTGTGCCCCCATTCACGCCACGCATGTGCAGACGCACGCATGTGCAGACGCACGCATACACACGCGCACGCGCGCGAGTGCAATGTATTTGACAAGCGCCTAACACACTATTTATAGCAATTTTGCCTTAAGATGTGAAACGTTTTAGTAAATGTGTCAAGCGCTATATAGGTCCCCTTAAATTTCCTCATCCTTTACAGTGCTACCACGCTAACACAACAAACAGCCGATGAAGAGCAGCCCAAGGACATTAGTGCCATTTGGAATTGAAAATGGAAGCAGGATGAAAAAGAGAAGAAGAAATAGAAAATGACAGAGGAAAAAAAAGCAGATAGCGCTGACTGTGAGTGTTCCTGTAGGGTAAAGGATGTATATCTATAAAGGATGCTTGCTGTAACACCCATCTGGGAATAGATGTCTGCTAGAATATGCAGCAGCTTTCTTCACCAGCACCTCAAAGCATTTCCAAAATGTTTTTCTGTTTCACAGAAACTCCTGCACTTTGATTTGCTGTTAATCACATTGTTCCATTAAATGTTTGGAATTACAGCTACCTGCATCTGCATGACGATCAGCCGGCCGTGAATTATCTAAACGAAATGGAAGTGGCAGATAAGCAGCCTCACAGCTACAGGAGAAAAGATAAACTTAAATAGAAAAATCATTATTTATCAGAGAGCTCGGGAGTGCGTTAAGCCGGCGTATTGTGGCACAACAGCGAGAAAAGCACGTGCAAATAAACGTGAATACTCAAGGATTGTTGTGATCTTCCAGAGCAGCGTTCTTTTTTTTGCAAAAACAACCTTGAATTAGAATTTATATGCATCACGTAATAAATAAAAGGCTTCATGCAGTTCAATGCAATGGAAACAGGTACCTGTTTAACAGGTGGTCATATGGAGTGAGGCTTTTGCAGCAGCCTGGGTTCAATTCCACCCTGAGGCTGTTTACTGTACGTATTGTCTCTGTCCAGCTTTCCTGTCTTCTCTCTACAGTCCTAACATTAAAAAAATGGCTACAAGCCTGAAAAATACATCTTAAATGATACTTGCAACCCAACTGAGTTTAATTTGATTTTTCTTTTGTCTTACAGTGGTCCTTTTACAGATTTTCATATGACTTTCACAGGATAATACCTGCAGGGTACCCAAATACAAAAACACTGCCTGCAAACATCATCTATTGAATTTATGACAGGTGCTGCCTTTTCAGTCAACAGAGAAAGCAGAGATATCAGATTAAAATGGACCTCAACAATGTAGATTAGCACCAACATGAAAAGCTATGTCAAATACCATAATGCATATCCTAAATCATCTTAATCTGAACTAACCCCAATTTAACCTGCCATAAAGCAGGCTATATCATAAGCTGGTTGCATATCTTGCCTTTATATGAACCCATATGTGCTTGCTGTATCTGCCTTTCCAACCCATCTGTCTCTTGCTAATTCAGGTTTTAGTGTTCATAAAAACATAGTCTTTTTTTTATATATAGAATCAAATTATGTTGCTTTATGATACTAACAATATACTTTATTTAATCTGTCTTTCAGCAGTGTTCAAGGTTGGGTGACCATCTGTAAGTGAACTATTTTAAAAAAAACAACACAACATGAGTAAGCAAGATAGTATTTTTTTACTTCTCTGTATTTGTACCTGGACTTAATAAACAGTAGCAGCTAGATACCGAAAGGTTGGATGGAGGTAATTCATTTTTCTTTGTCCTTTTAAAACCCCACAATAGAAAAACCATTTCTCATTTTAGCAGTAGTTCACCGATTGTACAAAATAAGGATTTAAGCAACTCACTGTGGTGGAAAACTAATGTAGTGGCCTCAGTTTGACCGAATATTTGCAGCAGCATAAAAAACAAAAACCTGCATTTTGTCCTCATATTTTAGCTGACCTTGTCCTTGTCTGAAACATATTATATAATATTAGGAATTAAGGCCTCAGCAGTTTCAAGTGCAAAAGGAGAAAACGTGCAAACACGTAGGAGCACTTGGAGCCTCTGAGGTTTATTAATATACAGCTATATGTCAGATTAATAACATTCAGCTAGCAGAGAGATGGTGGAGGGAGTGGCCTTGTTCCGTTCTGCAGCAGCTCTATTGCAGAGCCACGAGGTCACTTTGTGCCCCCCTCCCGGGAGTTTTCCAAAGGCAGGCATTCCTCCCGCAGTGTAGAAAATGAACTTGAGGAGCCCTTTGGAAGCACCCTGGGGCCTCTGTCTCCGTCTAACCCTGAGGTCACGGTTATGGTGGAGGCGGCTTCAACTCTGTCTGCAACATAGGCATCTCATTTATTCCTCATTTCTAATCTCGCAGTTAATTTTTCAGAAAATCTTCTGTTTGTCTGTCTTCCACTGGGCTCCATTTATTACAAAGTGAGAGAAGGAAAAGCTTATTAATAGAAAAAGTATTTAAAAAAAACTATTTCAAGGGAGCACTGTCATTATTCCAGCAGTATCTAATTAATTTTGCTTCCAATAGAGGTTGTATCTGATTCAGGAATTATCTGGAATGAGAAACATGGTCAAACTGCAACTTCTGCTTTGTTTTTCCCATTTGTTTTCGTGGCAAATGTGCAAATATTGCATAGAAATCATGCGAACCCATCAGCATTAACAAGCTGTCAGCTCTGTTGAACATCTTGCTATTGGTGATAAGGGAAATCCAGGAAAAGAGCAGGAACAGTCGCCCTGGGAGTCTTAGCCATACTGCTTCCTCTTTGTTTTTGTTGCCATGGCACTGGTTCATCCATTCCCCTCATTTCTCCCTGGCATTTCACAGTCTGGATACTGCTACTATTACTCTGTAAGAGCCCCCCTCTGTACGTCCCCGTGCTGCTTCCAACTCACCAAAATGCCCCATCAGCACCACCGTGCCATCTGCAGGTTTAAGCCTCAGAGCAAACCCTCTGGGTTTATCTGTCACGGCGCGCGCTGCAGGACAGGTGAGGTGAAAAATAACCTTCTGCCCAGTTGCACTGCAGAGCCAGGAAGAGACCACCCCACCCCCCACGAGCAAAGAAAATGAATTGGAAAAGAGAGGCGCATCATTCTTCTTCTTTTTGATGGGTGCTCTCATTTCAGCGGCTGTCTGGGTGTAGTGTTTGTGACAAAACAATCAGGGGAACTATAATAACCCATTGTGTGCAGGCTCCATGGTTAGGTCAACAATAAGACTATTTGATGTCTGATATGGATGTTGTGCTTAGTGAGGAAATAATACTGACAATACGTCTTTCAGGGCTTGATTTTTCTCTGTCTCTGTTGATACATAAATGCATAAAAAAGACTGAAAAGAGATCATTACATTTAGGATTTTGGCAGCACCTGTAAGGCACGTTTCTGATGAGAAAATGGCTTGCTTCTGAAAGGTGTCCCGTTACTGCCACCGCATCTGCCAAAAATAGTCTTACGTCTCCTTCCATCCATCAGTGCTGTGGTTGACTGCCTCGCTATAAGCAATTACCGCTCCAATTGGACTTAATGACACTGAGAGGGAGGCGGATCTGCAGCTTGGGGAGCAGCTATGTGCTATTTATAAATCTTTTGAACAGGCACCTGAAGCTGCTCAATCAGAGCTGTAGAGCTCCAGATTGAGTACCATAAGCCTGTTTTGGGAGTCAGTGATTTGCTCCACTGTTTCTCTACCACACCGTGACCTATTTCTGTAGCTGGTGTAGCCTGGACATTAAAAAAACAAAGAAGCATGAAAACACTGTCATCGTTTTTATCTGCAGCATCATTCTGACCCAAACAGCTCGGGAAGGTGAGAGAGCGGTTTACCCACGGCTCATTGTAAGCCATACTCTAAATTCACCGCCTTTGAGTTTAGCTGCAGTCGGCTAATTATTCTCCTGTTAAGGATATGCTCAGTGTTGGTGCCATCCATCTTTGTCCAGCATGGCTGCACATGACAGCTTCAGCATGACTATCCACACACTGATTGATATCTCCATTGGCACTCCCACTCAGGGATAATGAAAATGAATGACGGCAAGGTGCAGAGCGTCTCGCAGACTCTCTCCATGCTACATTAAGTACGACCGGCAGAGTTTTTGCCAGAAGCAAAACTCTGCTTTCTTTCCATGTACATGTCCCATTGGATACAGTTTGGCAGCTCCACTACCTTTAACATGACCACACTTGACATGACCACTAAAATACAAGCGACACTGGCACTCGTATTTTAGTGTAAGCACTTTGTGGGGGTTGTTGCCACGAATCTGCCAGCTGGGGTCCAAACTGTCTGCCAGCTGTGGTTCAAACAATGCTTTTCTTTCTTTCTTTGTTCTTTCTTATTTCATGGGATTTTATTGTTGAAATGTGGGGCTGTAAGGTGATCTGATACAATACCATACACAGTATACTGAATGCTGGAAAAGAAATCAAGTGAATTAATACTCTGCCATTTAAAGCAATATCCCAGTTGTTTTGATTGATAAATCTCTCTGGTGGCTCCCAGTCCGACCCCTCAGCCTACTAGTACAGGAAATGCATCTATTATAAATGTGAAAATCCTAGGTGATTTTCAGAACTTAACCTCTGACTTTATGTCAAGATCATCAGATTTTAAACTTTTTAGCAGCTGCACCCATGGGATGAATTTTAAAATCATATGTTGCCTCATTCTTGAGTCATTCACAAACTCACACATCATGAAAATGCACCTGACTACACCCCAAAAAGTGCTCACAAATATCTTGAGAAGTGCAAAAAAGAACCCAAGGCAATGACTCAACATCCAAAACTCACTAGATCCAATCCAACATCCCCGCTTTTCAACCGCCAGGACTCAAATAAACTATTATAATTGTCTCGGATATCAGAGGACACCGCCTGAGGTCCCATGTCTACACCCTAAGCAGTAAGAGCAGTTTTGGACAGATTTTAATGTTGCTGATTGATGTTTATGTCACATGGCTGCCGATGACCCTTGGATCTGTAGTGAGAGTAGGGGGTGGGTAGAAGAGAGCCTAGAGAGGAGTGGACAATGGACAGTGCTGGCATGGTGAAGATGGGTGAAGACAAATGTCAGAATGACAGACGGATAGCAGCAAGGATTACAATATGGTGGTGAACCAGCTATGATGTATGGATTGGAGACGGGCCCTCACAAAAAGATAGGAGGCTAAGCTAAAGATGCTAAGAGTTTTCTGGGAGTGATTATAAGGGACGGGATTATAAATGTGTGTATCAGAGGGACAGCTGAGGTCGGGCACTGTGGAGAGGAAAGGCTGTAATGGTTTGGACATGTGCAGAGTAGGGCGAGTGGATATATTAGACAAAGGATGTGGAGGATGGATGAAAAAGAGGATGACTACACGGAAGATTAATGCTGGTAGTGAAGAAAGACATGCAGAGGGCTGGTGTGGCAAAAGACGACACTGGGGATAGGGTGATTTGGAGGCAGATTATTATTATGCAGTGGTGACCCCTAAAGGGAGCAGCCGAAAAAAGCTGAAGAAGCTTAACACCGACACCAAAATCTTCTCAGCAGGGTGCTACTTGTTTTTCTCAGTTCCAGTTCACATATTTCTCTCCTCCCTGTCAAGTAACATTATATTTCACGCGCACAGTTTATCAGAAATGCAACCTGGTCACACCACCCCGTAACTATAACTCCAGTGTATTTTATTCAGTCACATTGACAGAGCAGCATGGCTAACATGAAGTGGAGCACCTGTTCTCTGAAATACCAGAGTGATGACACTGTGGCATTTAGCCAGAAAGATGAGCACAGCTCTGGAAGGCGTCGTACGGTGAGTCTCGCTGGCTGCCACCCCAGCCATCAGGAGAAACATTATCTGATTGGCCATAAAGACGCTGATTTGAGGGAAAAGGAAACAAGTGACAGTTTACAAATGTCATGCTGGTCCTGTCACACTTGTAAAAGATAATATTACAGAGGTCCAAGAACACCCAACTGCCACAGTTGGAAGATAATGGAAGGTGACTTTTACAAATGTGAAGAGGTGGCCTTTTCGCAGTGAATTTCATCAAGTGGGGCCATGGGTATGTTTATTGGTCAGCCTGCTAGTGCATGCCAAATGGATTTTTTTCTTATCTGGAGGCCAAATGGCTCCGCCAGTAATCAATCCAGGTATCTGTAAACATGATATTTATTACATTATGATTTTCTTTGTATGCCAAAAAGGGATGCACAGGGTTCTGTTTCTGGACAGACTCAAATTAAGCTCCACATTTAAGAGGTGTATTAAACAGTGATGTTTTTAAAACTAAAAACAACATCCTGTGTTCCAGAACACAGAAAGTTTTACTTATGAATGTACTTTAAGTGGTCAGGAAAACAACGTTTGAAATATGCTGTTGTGGCTGACCTAGATTGCACTGTGAGACATCACACCAGTGGACAGTGGATTTTCAACTTGAATGACCAAAGACAAGCTGCTGCAAAATTCAGACACTTTCAGGCCAGGATGCTGCAGACTTCCCATGATGCACTGAGCATTTCTCTCCCACAGTTTGTGTTTTGTCCAGGGAAACACAGGGCTTAAATTAGAGATGGACCGATCCGATATTACGTATCGGTATCGGTCCGATACTGACCTAAATTACTGGATCGGATATCGGAGAAAAATAAAAAATGTAATCCGATCCATTAAATATCACGAAAGCACCTCACAAAACTTGCAACACGCCGTAACTCACCTCAGAACGTTAGCACGTCGGAGCAGTATGCATCACGTGATAGAGCGGCTGTGGCATGCGGGACCTGTCAGTGGTCTGGATAGCATTTGGAGCTTCGCTAGCAACCCCGCATTTCATCTCCGACAAAGTTATCCCGAGAGAAGTAAAGCAAGTGTGTAAGTCCATCTCTGAATGTTTGTAAAGCATTCCTGCGTTAAGCTTAACGAGCGACTGCCTCTCGCTCTCCGGCTGCTACTTCAATCATGAAACTGCTTAATGATCAGCTGATCGGCTTTTCTGTCGCGAGTCCGTGTCTCTAGTTTGCTTTTGGCCCACTTTGCACCAGACAGAGGAAACCAGTGGCTGAACAACAGCAGCACGTTTAAGCTTGATCAGCTGTTGTTAGAATTTATTTAATATTACTTTCTACACCAGGATCTTTTTCTACGTAGCTGACGGCTGGTAACTGTGCAGGGGCGGATCTAGCAAAGTTTAGCCAGGGGGGCCGATAGGGCATTAACAGGGAAAAGAGGGCACAAAGACATACTTTTCTTTCTGGGTGGCTGTAGCTCAGGTGGCAGAGCAGGTCAGCCACTAATCAGAAGGTCGGTGGTTCGATCCCAGGCTGCCTCCTAGCTGCATGCTAAATATCCTTGGGCAAGATACTAACCCCGTGTTTGCCTACTGGTGGTGGTCAGAGGGCCCGGTGGCGCCTGTGTCCGGCAGCCTCGCCTCTGTCAGTGCGCCCCAGGGCAGCTGTGGCTACAATGTAGCTTGCTATCGCCAGTGTGTGAATGTGTGTGTGAATGGGTGGATGACTGAATGTAGTGTAAAGCGCTTTGGGGTCCTATGGACTAGAAAAGCGCTATACAAATGCAGGCCATTTACCATTTACCATTCTCATTTAAAATGTCGAGCTTTTAATTATTTAATATTTATCTGAATCTTACACCCAAAGTTTTAATCTGATGTAAAATGTATAGAAGTCCATTATTGTATATAGTAACTGTTAAGTCTAATATACCCTAGTAAGCTATAGTACTTTTTCCTTTGGGAAGGTACCATCTGTGCAGTCTGCAATTTTGTTGAAGAAAGATGTTGAATCTATTTAATATTTCTTGAAAAATAATTGATTTCTGTGTATTTTTTTCACACTGCATCAAATTAAGGTTGATTACGTCGATTAAGCATCATGAGGTGGAGCGTGAGGGGTGGTTCCCTATTTTTTATTTATTTATTTTTGTTGTTGCTGGGAGTTGGAACCCTATTAGTTAGGCTGCTTAATATTTATGCTAAGTACTCTTTAAAATACCAGAATAGGGAGGATGGTGTAGGTTTAAGTTTATTAGATTGATCAGTATTGCTGAACTATGAAATATTTTTTTTTGCATACAGGTATAACAGAATAGCTTTAGTGTAGTTGTTGTTTTAAACTTGAGTATGAACTTATACAAAATGCAGCAAGATATTTAAAAAACAGTTTTGTTGATTAAAACACACTATATCGGATTCATATCGGTATCGGCAGATATCCAAATTTATGATATCGGTATCGGTATCGGACATAAAAAAGTGGTATCGTGCCATCTCTAGCTTAAATACACCAGGGAGTAACGAGGGAACGCAAAAACAGGAAGGAAGCACAGCTGGGGCTAATCTGACATAACGAGACAAAGGAAGCAAAGTAGAATACACTGACATAGGATAAGGACTATCAAAGTAAAACAGGAAACACAAGAGACATGTGCAAAGATGCGGACTTGACAGTGAGACATGACACATGGGACAGAGTAGACATAACACGCAACAAAGGGGAGGCACATTAACAAAACCTGAAGACTAGAAATCAGGAGATACCAAAGAACTTAGGGAGCTAGAAGTATAGAAACAGAAGAGACTAGTAATAATAAATTATGACAAAATCAAAGATCAATAATAATTCAAAACACAAAGCACTGGGTCACCGACGCAGGACCGTGACAATTCTTTAAAACTGAATTGAAATTAGTCTAACGAGTAGTTAATTGTGTTGCCCAGCAACTACCCTTTTCCTAAAGATTTCTATTCCAATACATAGCGCTTAATTCAAATTCTTTTCAGATTTGTTGACCATTAGATATTTCCTGATATGTTCCTTAAGCAATTCAGTCAAAATTATGTGCTGTGTATTGTTAAGCGTATTGAAATTAATTACAGTAACACAAACTGTAATCAAAAGGTGCCTCTAACAGGACCAGTTCTGCATTCAGCCTCACGCTGCTTCTGTGTTTCACGCTCAGA
This sequence comes from Rhamphochromis sp. 'chilingali', assembly GCF_963969265.1. Classification (NCBI taxonomy): domain Eukaryota; kingdom Metazoa; phylum Chordata; class Actinopteri; order Cichliformes; family Cichlidae; genus Rhamphochromis; species Rhamphochromis sp. 'chilingali'. The sequence continues at coordinate 9,671,484 of NC_137947.1, read as the reverse complement.
GTAAAGCAGCTAATGCACTGACCCTTTAACCTGTGTTCCTGCAGACTATTGAGAGAGAGAGAAAGTCTGATGCCCCCGGATAGAACAAACCTCCACACGGCCCAGAAAAAAAAGAAGCCTATTCATTCAGTGGAGGGACATGACTACACATAAGAGGGCTTACTTTTCTCTAGCTGAGTGAATCATTTATTAAATTCTCCTCTGGGAGTTGGTCATCCTGGTCAGCGTGCAGCCTAAATTTCACTGTTTTAAAAAAATAAAATTAGCTTTAACTTAGAAAGTGAGATTACACAACACATGGTGCAACGATCTGATAAAAGAAAAATGTGAGTAGGCAGTTCATTTGATTGACATGAATGCTTGGTGTGTTCTTTCCACCTCATCTCAGGCTGTTCTGCTCAGATGCATTAGTCCTGAGGCAGGAGCTGTACTCCCTGTGACCTGTTAGCACTGCAGAAGGTCAATACCACTGCTACCAACAGCAAAGCTTATGAGTTGTTGCTGTTGCATCCTCCCTAGGGTAGGTAGACATGAAGAAAGCAGGCTGTATGATATATAGGTTATCCTAGATCTGCTGACAACTTTGTATATTTCTCCCATGATACAGTATATTATGTATCTATATCCTTTGGGTGAGGTAGTAATTGTTTTTTATAATAGTGAGCTATACTGTGGGGATTTGAAAGTTCCACATACAAACAAAAATGTCAAGCCCCCTAAGTCAAAATAATATGAGGACTCACACCCTTAGTTTTAACTGCTGAAGTACATTATAAGCCATGAAATTCATGCTCATAACAGCGACTAACAGACATTTTCATGTTACATTTTTTAAATGAGTGACAGACTAAATGATCCAGCAAATCCCATGTCTTTTTCAGACAGGCAGAACATGTCAGCAGATGGTCTCTTTATGTTCATGCTCTCCATGACTTCTTTTCTGCTCAGTGGTATCCATCCAGACCAAAGTTAGCCTGATTCAAGCATCAGGAAGTAAATGTGCTTCATTCACATTCATCAGTGACGAGAAAAGTCTGGAGGCAAAGTCAGTTGGGTGCCAATTTTTTTCCGGTCAAGAAGTTGATTTTCTTTTTCAGTTCACCAACTGGAAGCTTTTTGCCATAAAAAAAAGACAACTTATTCTTTTTCGTCTTTTTTTTGCTACAGCTTAAATTCACTTCGCAAAAGCCCAGTTTGAAGATCAGGTTCAAGGTTCTTTATTCGTCACATGCATAGTTATACAAGTATAACACACAGTGAAATGTAACCTGACACGCTCCTCGACATGTGCAAAAAATGGGGGGGGGTTGTAGAGGAAGAACATTATATATATATATATAGTATATACATTGGGTGAATGTGCAGTGGTAGCAGCAAGCAGGTGAATTCTGTACATTAATGAGAATAGACATCTGACTATTTTACAGAATAGACAATATAAACATATTTAAAATGAAAGGAATTTGAAATGTACATTGTGCCTGGGTTTAGAGTGTCTGGAAGGGAGTCCTGTCTCAGTCAATTATAGATGATGTGAGAAGGCGGGTGTGTGTGTGATAGATCTAGTGATAATTGATCAAATGGCACTCAAACGAATGCAATGATGCGAAAGATCACGTCACATATTACTGCAAACCTGTTACTTACAAGTTAGTGACTTTCCTTGAACATCCAGTACACACTGACACCGACACATCAGCGTACCCTCAAACATATAAACAAGTGATCAAGCGGCCAAATGTGACAGGAAGAAAAGGTCGGGCTACGCTTGAAATAAATCAACAACCACGTGTAAACGCCACTGGATGAATGTAACTTCATACATTTACTCACATACTGCACTGCACTCACGTTTGTGTTACTTTATTTCATATACTATAATTACTTGGGCAAGATACTTCACCCGTTGCCTACTGGTGGTGGTCAGAGGGCCCGGTGGCGCCAGTGTCTGGCAGCCTCGCCTCTGTCTGTGCGCCCCAGGGTGGCTGTGGCTACAATGTAGCTTGCCATCACCAGTGTGTGAATGTGTGTGTGAATGGGTGAATGACTGGATATGTAAAGCGCTTTGGGGTCCTTAGGGACTAGTAAAGCGCTATATAAATACAGGCCATTTACCATTTACATTTTGAGTTCACATATGTGAAAATATGTTTTGTTAGACTGTCAACTATGTATAGACAATGGGAGGTTTTTTCCCTCCAGATTTCAGGATTTGCTGCTTCCTTGTAATTGTAAATGTTAATTAATCCCAGTATCTTAGTATCCCAGTAAATTATGAAACAAGCAGTGTGAAGGTGTCGCTTTGGGCTCTGGGTAATTGTGATGGACATTTCTCTTTATAAACTAAACAATTTATCAGTTAATTGAGAAAATAATTAGAAAATTAGTCCATTAGTTGCAGCTCTATATAAATGAACAAATAATTATGACGCCAAGTCAGAACTACAACAGTAAAATGCCACTAACACATGAATTTACAAGTAATTTTAATCTTATAACACCACGGGATGATGGCCTCAGGGGCTGATTAGAATTAGTATACTGTTGATATGTTTGGTAATATTTTCAGTGCATCACTTCTACTCTTCATGGGAAATAATCCTAATTGCAAATAAAGTTGGGATGATGAGTAAAAAGTAAATTGTATATGTATATAAATAAAACCATTTTTAAATTGTTGATATGTTGATATTTGTGAATCAAATTTCAATATAATACAATATATTAAAATTTTAATATAATGGACACTTTAGTTATCACTGAGGGGAAGGCTCAGTCACGTTGACCAGAATTTTCTATAGTAAGTTAAAGAAATATATCCAGCAAAGTAGATACCCAGAGAAACATGCACAACATTGTTTCGGTCTCTTAGCCGCACAAAGGCAGTCCTTTTTACTTAAAGCAATTTAAAGCAAAAATCACACTGGAGCTCTCTGGAGCTGTGCTGTGCACACAGCAACAGAACACTGAATCCCGGTTCGACCAGAATAGGAAAACTAATAAAGTAAATCAGCTCCTTGGCTGACAGCTGGTGATATACAAGCAGACTTAAAGCTTAGAAAGCTAAAATTAGTGAATAAGATCTAAAAATCTAACCTACATTAGCTGACATTTTTAATGCTATTTAGAGAACAAATAACTAATGCCTTTGTGCCACAGCAACAACCTTGCATTATTAGAACACAATTCTGTGTATTTTTAACAACATTAACAATAACATTCGAAGACAATTTTACTTTTAAAAGGGTCTAAACTTGGCAATGTGGAAACGGTCAAAAACTGAGGAATCTCAGGGGGCTGTGTAAGCCTAAGGCCCAGAAGAAGGAGAGTGATGAAGAGCTCAGTGGAGCCCAGTTTCTCTGTGAGAAGATCCTGCGGTACCTCACTTTGGAAGAAGCCCTTGACCACAGACGCCCACGCAGGATGCAGTGCTAAGCAAAGCAAAGGGCAAGGAGCCTAAGAGTTTTCTTATCAATTATGAACGTCATCTTATATAATGTTCTTTATCACTAAGTCCTTATTTTTATTCTAATATAATACTTTTCCAATAGTTTCCTTGGATTAAAGTTCAAAGGTCTCGATTGCATCACCCAGGAAGAGAAGACAAGGCCAACTTAGTATAGAACATCCATTCTTTTTAGTTCTGTTTGTTTTTTATGCAAAAATATTAATTTTGCACAACGCTGGCTGAATAAACGGCTCGCCTTTCATTAAGTTCATTTTATTGCCTGTGTTGTCTGCATTTGGGTACTCACCCTCTGCTCCACACAATCTGCCCCCTCAGATCGTGACAAGTATTTTTAGAAATGGGGTGGCAGAATTACACACATCCATCACCTAAGATACAGATACCAGTGTTAAAGGATACTCTGGGAGGGGAAGAAAGGAACCCCTGCAGATGCATAAGTCTCTACAGCCCAGCTGAACAACCGGGACTTGGACAGGGGTTTTCCAGGATCCCAGGGTGGAAGGCAACAAGCTATCCTCTATTCTCCTGATTGGCCGTGTATGCCTAACGCACAAGGCCACCGGATGTTGAGCCACCTCCCGCTCCAAGCCCTCAATGGGAGCAGACTGTAGCTCAACCGACTGGTATCGCAGATGTTACAGCCAATAAGAAGGCAGTTTTGAGGGACAGACATTTTTGATCTGTCTCCTCCAGTGGCCCAAAGGGAGGGCGCTGATGGCCTGCAAGTTGTTTGTTGATGGGTAACCCTCAGGAACCGTGAGCTCAAACCGGCGTCGGCCTTGCTAAGAGCTGAGCGACCAAGGTGATTGCTGGTCAGTTGCTGCCACCATGCCATTTAGGGTCACAGGAGCATCACAGGAGCAAGGACTGCGTCCATGCACCGTGTGAAGGTCTGGGGAGCGAGAGAGATGCCAAAGGGTACGACTCGAAACTTGAAGACCTTCCCCTCGAACCCGAATCTCAGAAACCACCAGTCCTGCTGCCAGATAGGGATCTGAAAGTATGTGTCCTTCATTTCAATGGTGGCAAACTAATCCCCTTCATTGATGGCTTGCCTTACCCTTTAAAATTTTGCATCTCAGGGGCCAAAGACAACAGCTGGGGCCCATGAGGTCCAAAATCGGATGGAGCCCCCCGTCCCGCTTGGGAACCAAAAAATAGCGACAGAAGAACCCAGCTCGGCGGTCCCCAGCATCAACCTCCTGTATAGTATCTTTCCCCAGGTGGGCCGCTAGTTCTTCCCACAATATGAGGGCCTGCTGGGGTTGCTCACTGACGTAAGGTTGCTGTAAAAAGGCAGTGTAATGGCAGGCAATTTGTTGGGGGTGCAAAGATAAATAAGCAAACGAGAAATTTAAGGAAAACAAATATCACTTAGAAGCCCTTCGTTTTTCTTATGGATGTGCAGAAGCTTACACTGAATTTCTTGGTCTTTTCTTGAAGCTTGCACTGCTGGTCTTTTTATTTAGCTTTATGCTCTTCTTTGTCTTTTTTGCAGTTCTGTATTCCTTTGGAGAGCTTCATTAAACATCACTTGAAGCCCTTCATTTCACTTCAAACTCTTCACTCTTCATAGGCCAGGGATGTCAAACATAGGGGACCTTATGTTCGACATCCTTGGCCTATGATGTTGGCAGTTTGCACATCAGGAAAGGCAATATCCATCCTAAAAGGTATATACAGGTTTTAGAGGAACAAATGCTCCAATCCATGTCTTTTTCACTAATTTACTAGAGTGGTATGCACATGTAAAACATATGACCTCAAGCCAAAGTGTAAGGGCCAAACCTCCTACACATTTTCTCCCTTACACATGCCTGTCAGTTTTGCAGCATCACAATTGGAGCTGGCAAAGTAAACATTGTTTGACAACCTGACAAGCACTTCATCTGTTGCACCCTGATAGCTTAGGACTGTCGGCAGGAAGAGCAGGTATATTGTGGGCTTTGTAGCATCATTGCAGAATAGACTTGCATTTTCTGCTTAAACCCATCTGTGTGTTTCAGCTCTGTCAGCCAAGAGACAGCAGATCACAGCTGGTTCAGTCATTTAAGTCTATATCTTCCTACTGTGGATATCACTAAAGTAAACAACATTAAGACCACTAGAGAAATAAGCTAGAGATCTTGTGACGCTGTGTTTACACTAGAAGTGTGCCTACATAATTTAGCATCTGCAGTATGTGCTTACAAGTGTGAATAAGCTACAAGATGACCATGGCTCCGCTCCACTAGAAAGCAAGGGAAACAGTAGAAATATACAAGGAAAGCATAAAGGGAGAGGACCTGAAAGGAAGCAGGTGTGTGTGTGGGGGGGGAGCAGTTAAAAGGGAAAAAAATGGCTGACAGAGTTTATTTAGTCTCTTTGTGCTCTGTCAGGGCTTTTCTTACTGCAGTAGGTACCCGTCTGATTTTAAGGTTTTGGGGACAGTCTTGCTTGTGGCTAATGGGATGGTGATGGAGAAAAAGCAGATGGAGGATTAAAGCTGGCCTAATTGCCTCTGCCCTCCTCACACACGCCCCATCTGCTGAAAGGGGATCCTTGAGGCTTAGTTTTTCTCAGCGAAAGCCAGTGCTCTCCAGCGCTGCCATTGTCTGGATATGACTGATGTGCCCACCGCTGACCTTTTTCCTCTTCCAGATCCAGCCCGTTTGCTGTTTCCAAACCGCAGACTTTCTCAGAGAGGCAGAGTCATTTGTTGCGATATCATAAGCACAAGAGCAATTCAGTACATATCCTATGCTCACTCATGCAGCATAACAAGATATATTTTTGTTACATTACTTTTGCTGTAGCCCAGTAAAACGTGTTATTAAAAGATGATTTGTAGAATTTTGCATTTTCCTCTATGTTCTTATGTTCACTGGCTTCTTGGAAAGCTGACTTGCAGACATTGAGACCAACATCACCACAGCTTTGCTATAACTGTCACACCACATCATCATATTAGCTCACGTTTGCTTAAACTGTACAGTTTTTCATCTCGGCTCAAGTCACATGCCTTGTACGGTTTAGAACAGTTTTCTGTCTGACAAATAAATGAGAATTATCATACCACTTTTTTAATTTCGTTGTGTTAGGTATGGAGCTAAATCTGGGAGGGAGTTAGGTAGTTTAGCATTACAGTTAGGGGCAGTGGGGAGGGGGGCTGCTACACTGGTTTACTGGAAGGTAAAGCCCACAGCACTGAGCTTCCCTCCTGCCTGAGCGCTCTCCTGGTTTTCCCACCCTTTCTCTGTTTGTGCTTGTGTGCGCTCATGTAAGTTAACACTATGATCAAAAAACCCTTTGAGAACCATATGGTGTTCCAATTTTGCTACAGATACCTCCTGCTCTTGTTCCCGTATGGTGATCTGCCTCGGGGTTTAAAAATGGCACCGTTATTGTCGTGTGGAATCGCTGAAGGCGCCTGATTTAGAGGTGATTAGTGGTTCTGGGAGGGAAAGGGGGTTTGCATGGTGTTTCCCCTGTGGACATAGAGGTTTCATGGGGAAAATAGCCTCGAGGGAGGATTTGGAGCCACTTTTTGTGCAGTTTTAGATAAAGGCCACTGCAGCCAGGCATAACAGACCAATTGTGTGGGCCCCAAAGCATCACGAGTAACAAAATCTAAACACAAAGATGGTTTTAAAAGATTTATTGTACTGAATTAAAAAGCTGCTGATCACTGTACTGTTGCTTCAGAGTGGACAGGAGATTTCCCGGTGGGCACAGGGGGCTTGTGATCTCATAGACTGATGCACAATGGACCATTTCACTAAAGGCCAAACCATAAAGAAGCACTCGGGTGTGTATGATGACAGACAAGGAGGGGAGAGGAGGAGTAAGAGAGCTGAAAGAATCCCTCTGCGACCCACTTGCAGTCCTGGACTCCTCCTGCTGCAGCATTTTCCAGTGAGACAGCACTTTGACAAAACTGTATAAAAACAGCTAGACACAGACTGACCTACATACAAGAACCGTTACCAACCAAGTAAACACTATTATTCTCCACAAGGATGGATTTTAATCAAGCCTTCCAATGCTAATGAGATCTGGTCCCTGGTACACTGATTACATTTAAGTGCTATGAATGACAGAAGTGAATGCCCATTGGAAGAACCTATGAATAAAGTGGCTATGTGGGAGCCACGTGCGATACTGATGGGCTCATTTGAAGCCCAGGGGCTCAAAACAATTTGTCCATCAGCTTCATACAGAGGAACACTAATGGGGACAACGTGGGCTACAAGACAAGTGGGTCACCATCTATTCGTAAATCCATCTCAAGTTTGTGTGAGAAGTCCTTTCTAAGTTCTTTTTAGACCCATTTGAGAAGGATATAGACTATATGCAATTCCTAAGTTAAAAGTACATATTGTAGCTATTCATATAAAATGTATTCAAATGACGTGTTAGCTGTTTGTAAATGTAGATATGGTCGTATCTGATGTAATATATGCAAACAAGGAGATGTATCCATGCATATGTAGGTTAGCAGTATTCATGCAGTTTAGAATAAATTGGAAACACCAGTTACGGTGACCTACTGGTACTATTTTGGAATTCAGGGTAACGTTATTCACAGGTTGTGTTATTGGCGTATGTTGTACTATTTCTGTTCAAACTGCATTAAACGACATTTCATTAGGTTTTGGGTCAGCTGCGTTAATCTTTTTCTCTAATTAGCGCTTTTACTTATCACTGGTGCGACTCATATTTAAGCAAATTAACAACAAGGGAAACATAATTTAGATGTCATTTGCATGTCTGCTCAAAATAATTCTGTCAGCTACCTGAATTGTACAATACTTAAAATAACTCATGTAAAATTACTTAAATGCTGCCTAAATGTTATTATAGCATACGGATTTCTAATTTCTTCTAATTTCTTACCTCCTTATCTTAGTGTACCCACCTTTAAGTAGTTGTAAATGGTAAATGGCCTGTATTTATATAGCGCTTTACTAGTCCCTAAGGACCCCAAAGCGCTTTACATATCCAGTCATCCACCCATTCACACACACATTCACACACTGGTGATGGCAAGCTACATTGTAGCCACAGCCACCCTGGGGCGCATTGACAGAGGCGAGGCTGCCGGACACTGGCGCCACCGGGCCCTCTGACCACCACCAGTAGGCAACGGGTGAAGTGTCTTGCCCAAGGACACAATGACCGAGACTGTCCAAGCCGGGGCTCGAACCGGCAACCTTCCGATTGCAAGGCAAACTCCAAACTCTTGAGCCACGATCGCCCGATTGTAAGTAAATATAATTACATCGTAATTTCAAATAAAAGATGTATATATTCCATGTAATTACAGAGGAATTAAACCCATCATAGGCTGCCTTATAAAGTGTTACCAATAAATGTAGTAGCACTTCTTGAAATGTTCTTTCCTCTGTACTTGACAGCTTTAGTAACACATTACTTTACAAAGATTTCACACAAAACTTTTAAACATGAATGTGATATTTCTGAAATTCATACAAAAACAACTGAATCAGCGACTTGACTAATTATTGAGTCAGTTTATGGAAACTGGCAACACTTTGAATAATCCGTTAGCGCACGTTTGATAGCAGCTGTCACCATTTTTAGAGTTTTCTCAAACTATAAAGCAAAACAGCATATTGATAACACGATTCAATTTCAAAATAAAATTGTAGTCTGATACAAAATGATTCTCTAACACAGCTTTTACGTTTATACATGAGAAATAATAATGAAATTGTATCATATACAGCCATGTAAAAAAACGACTTTTCCCAGGACTCTATGTAGTCTTGTGAAAAACTTACTGAACCTCATAATTCAGCAGCTTGTTAAACCACATTTAGATTCAATTTACAAGTGCCAATTCAAAACAACAGTCGCCTCAAGGCACTTTACATTGTGAGGTTTTCAATCCAGGACTTTTACACATAATTTTAGCATCCTTTAAGTCAAGGACGTAAACGCTCTGTGTGGTGCAACCCATTAAATGTAGTGCTGTGTAAATCTTCATGTAACAATCACTTGTTATTATAACAATAAACAAATGGCTCCTATACTTTACTAGCTATGTGGGCATATAATTGAGCCACAAGGGTGCATGCAGACTGAGCTTTTTGGACAAATATGGCCCCTAAGAGGGTTATTTGTTGGTTACATGCAGCCTGGACACGAATTGCCACAGCCTGGTGTGTCATTTTCCCCCTAAACCCCACCTCATGACATTTGGACAGCAAATTAAGCCGACATCTGGGTTGCCAAAATGACAGGGGGTTGTGGTTGCCGAGTGCCAGTCCCTCATTTACCTGTGGGGCACCTGTAGACTTATTAGCTGAAAAAAGCGTGCACAACACAGTGCTGTGATTACTGCTAGAACCCCATTTGATTTCTCTGCTCATACGTCTATTGGTAATTCCACCTCATGTGCTGTGCCACCATTGACAGTAGGCATCATCAGAAAGAACACTGCTGGACTTGGATCAGTTTTGACAAACTGACACCAGGCTGCTAATCTCTGCGTGTCGGCAGCATCAAAGGAGGGCGTCCAAGGTTATTCTCACAGAGCTGTGCTTGACATGGCCTAAAGGCTATGCGGCTTATCTGAAGTGCTCTTCACGGCGGCACGCTGTGTTCGGAAAGCGAGATGAAAGGGATTTGTCAATCTTAAGTGTCACTTTTGTCCCCCGAGGATCAACGTCACACAGTTAACAAAACATATTATACATCATGTTCACCGCAGACGCACGGCACAAAGAGATTTTTGATGGTCAACAGCAAAACAGCTTAATCCTTCTTAATGAAATGAGGTTGATAAAATGATGAATATAAACGCTATAATGTAATGGACAGATCAATACCCGCAGATCTACCCACTAACAATAGATTTTCCCTGTGGATTTGAGAAACAAGAAAGACAAAAGATAGCAGGTAGCACTGTTAAAGGTAGACATAAGTGATAGCCAAAATACTTTGCAGTATTATTCCCCTTGAGACATGCTGTGAGCTGTCAGTTTCTCACCACTAACAGTTTCCATATAATAATTAACACCTAAAATAGATATGGTACAATGACAGGGCTGTGAGCTTTCTAATGATGGTGATGTAGCAGTAACACAAATAGCACTGATCCTGTGAGCTCTGAGGACAGAGGAAGGGAGTATTATCACCGCACGGCAACCCACTCACTGCAAGCTTTGGGTGCAGAGTAGAGCTGTGCTGGGCATCAGACCAGAAGGGGTCACTCTGCCACCATCACTGTACTCTTACTGTTTGTTCTGACCTCTATCCGTACAGTGAGTAAGCTGGAACTTATTTATACGATTCAGTAGAGCTGGGCTCAGTATACATTTTTTGTGGTTGTGCTCTCCTTAGCAAGCGTTTCAATCTGTTGACAGATAGTAAAGGAGTTTTTATTAAAATGACAGCTGGAGATGAAAAAAATTCAAACATCTGTCCATGTGTTGCGCGCTGTCGTTTTATATTAACACGGGTGTCAGCAGCAAAACTGGAACGCTATGTTTTTCCAAAACTTTGTGATAAGGGTTTCTTCCGTGTCTTCTTCTGATGCCTCTCTCTCTCTCTCTCTCTCACACGCACACACGCACGCACACGCACGCACGCACGCACGCACGCACATGCATTGTCTCTCCAGCACAAAAGCCCTCGCTCACTGATATTCCAATCATTTCTCTTCCGATTGCTCTGCACTTGGCTGCACCTGCTCCAGCATCCTCTCTCCTTTTTTTCCTACCTGGGGGGAAGGTGAGTGGTGAAGCTCGGGCAGAGAGGAGGGCTCTGATTTGTATTAATTTGAGGCCGATCTCTGGGGACAGACCAAGAGCAGAAAAAAAGGGGGAGAGAGCAAATGTGTGCCTCCTCAATCCCCAACCCCCCCTCCCCACTTTTACCATCACAACCACTGGAGCTATACAGAAACAGGAACCATCCAATCAATCCAAGTCTCCCCAAAGGCTTGTCCAATCAGCCCAAGACTTGACACAGGAATTAATCACTTCACCATCTCCAACAATTGAAGGTACCAAGCCGTGTACGGAAGCTTCAAAGGAAAGACATGTGGAGAGGCACACACAGGCGCAAAAGTCCTCTTCATCCCTCACTCTCAACCCCACACACTTCCTCACTTTACACACAACATCACAACATCTCCACCACTGTGGATATAAAAATCCCATTCATCACAATGCAGTCCTATTTTCTGCATCTCCGGTCTGGTTTTCTGTCAGTCTTGATAAAACTGTGGTCAGCAAAGTAGGTTTGGGATGACGGCAACATCGCTGCAGAGTCCACCGGAGAAGAAACACAAGTTTAATAACATGTTATTAAAGATCAGCAGGCTTATTGAGCGAACAGCAAACAGTTGACCACATTTACTCTACGAGTTCTCACAGGGTTCAAATTAAGGGAATCTCTAGTTCATGCTCAGATTGGAAAAGCAGCTTCCAACAACCATGCCAGCAGTTCTGCGAGGCTCGTTTCCACTGTAGCATCAAAGGCCACTGCACGGTCAGGGGCCAGTGCTGGCTTCCTCCCTTGTCATAAATGCTTAGCTGTGCTTTATACTTGTTAAAAATCCATGTTTGGATAAGTTTGAGCATCCTGTAGCTCAGGGGTGGCCAACCAGTCAGAGACCAAGAGCCACTTTTTTTTTTACTGTGTTACCGCATGGGCACACATGAACATCACCCATCCTTTCCTCCCTCTCTCTCTCTCTCTCTCTCTCACTCACTCACTCACTCACTCACTCACTCACTCACTCACTCACACACACACACACACACAAAATACACACATTCTGCTCAGCCAGATTTATTGTAAATGTCACACACCAACATGATAATGACTCCTACAGTACTAAAACCACAGGCCAGTCATTTTCAACAATTGTGCGCACTGTCTCACACACACAAACTCTCAGTTCAACCAAGTCCATAAACAAAAATATAATAATCTACAATAGCATTTACTTTTACAATGCATGTTGTTTAATGGGACTTCTGGCATTCCTTGCCTTGAACAATCCTCTTCAAATCTGGCTTGTATTCCGTTGTTGCCACTCGAAGCAATTCTTTCACATGAGTGTCAGTCAGAACAGATCGATGCTTTGATTTCACATTTTTTAGGGTAGAAAACACAGACCCGCAGACGTATGTTGACCCAAACATTGACAGTATCTTAAGCGCAGCCCGTTTGACATTGGGGTATTTCTCCATTGGCATACTTTTCCAGAACTCAATGGTCCCTTCCCTTAAAGCAGGTTTCAATTGGTCCTCTTCACAAAGACCGATCATCTCCAACTCAGCCGCAGCTTCATCTGTGACTAGCGAGACTTTCAAACAGCCGGTCTCTGCATTCAATGGGTCGACGAGGAACGTAATCTGTGGCCTTTTCAATTGTAGATCATGGAACCCGGTCACAAAGCTTTCGTGCAAGTTTTCAATCAGCGTTGCATATCTGGCTCTTTGCTTACTCAGGGCAGCGCTGGTGACTTGCCCGCTTGGCTTTTAGCAGAGTGGGAAAATGCGTTAAATCTCCCTTTTGAATATGTGTCTTGAACAGCTTCAGTTTGTTGACAAACGCAAACACACTTTGCACCAGGTCAGGCAGCATTTTTAACTTACCCTGCAGGGTCAGGTTCAGTCTGTCCAAGTGACACAGCATGTCGACCAAAAAGGCCAGATCCATAATCCACTTGAGGTCCGAGAGCTCGGGATAGTCCTTGTCCTTCTCTTCCATAAACAGTTTCACGGCATCCAAAAGCTCAAAGAAGCGAGAGAGTACCTGGCCTTTTGACAGCCACCTCACAGTGCAGCGGCAGGTCACCTGGAAGCCCTTGGTCCAGCTCAGCAATGAGATTCTTGAATTGACTGTGGTTAAGCACATGTGTGCGGATATAGTTGACGTTTTCCATCACAGGCTTCATGACGTTATCTAAATTCAATGATTTAGACACGAGTTGCTCCATGTGGATGATGCAGTGGAAATTCCAAAAGTCAGGAATAGTTCGGTCAGGTTTGCACAGCCCCACAAGCCCGTTCACAGATCCCATCATGGCTGGTGCTCCATCCGTGGCTATTGCAGTTCATTTCGTTATGGGCAGATTTGCTTTTTCTAATGCAGCCATCATGGTTTCTTTCACATCTGTGCCACGGGTTCTGTCTTTTAATGGCACAATATCCAGGAGTTCTTTGATCACACAATCGTTTGACACAGACTGTGCAAATATTGCCAACTGAGGCTTGTCTTGTATATCACAACTCTCATCCAATGCGACACTAAAATACTCACATGCTTGAAGGTCAGAGTGCAACTGTGTTTCAATAGCCGTGTTAATGTCCGATATTCTGTGTTCAACAGTGTGGCGGGACAGTTGGACGTCTGATACCATGCGTTTTAATTTGTCGTTTTCAGGAGACAAGATTTCAACAACGTCACTGAGGCATTTTTTAACGAACTCCCCTTCATCGTATGGCTTTTTAGCCCGTGCAATGTTCCAAGCTAGCTGATAGGATGTGAGCGTTATGGTCTCTGACCGCTTCGTAAATTTTTAGAAAAACTGTATGTTTCAAAGTGGCCAACTCGTGCTTGCGAAGTTCAATCCCTTTTGGGTCGATGGTTCTGGTCGATGTTAGCATGGAGTGAGCTGAAGTGGCGCTGAAGATTTGAAGCTTTGAAATGCGCTAATGACGTCTGACATATAAGGCAGAATGGCTTGCCATTGCATTCAACAAAAAAATATAAACTCTCCCTCTCTGTTAAAAACGTCCTGTGTTCATCTTCATATTTTCTTTTTGCTGTGCATTTTTTCCTGCCATTTTAAGGGCAAACTTGCTCCTACTGGGAAACTTTGCGGTATTTTCATCTCACACACATGGCCATTTGATGAAAATACCGTATTGAACTCAAGCGAAGCGAACGTGCACATTTTAAAACAACAACACAAAAAAAACCCCAAAACACAAACTTTGATATGAACGTAAGAGCCGCATGAAACCAGGCAAAGAGCCGCATGCGGCTCGAGAGCCGCGGGTTGGCCACCCCTGCTGTAGCTTCTAAGCAATCTGGAACATTTGATGTGTCGTTGCAGAATGCTTCAAGCTTCACACTGTATATTCCGGGGGGGGGGGGGGGGTGTTATTCCAAAGATGTTATATAGGGTGACCAACCGTCCACTTTTCCCCAGATATGTCCACTTTTCACGTTCTGTCCGGGGCGTCTGGGGGGATTTTCGAGATTGATGAAAATGTCCAGGTTTTTCTATGGGCCTACAATACTATGGGCCATATGTGTGATGTCACCCCCGAGGTGCTGCTTTGTTCTGGTTGTTCTGCACTCACAGACTGCACAAGTGCAGCTTTTCAGACGAACTGCAAAAGAAATTTCCCTCATACCTTCCCGGTACTGGTAATTTTTCTTATACAGATAGGGCCTTATTTCTGTACCATTGTTTAATTCCAGAGTTATTTTTTTGCACTTGTTAACTTATCTAGCCTATATGATATTTTTAATTTAACCATTCACTAACCGCACAGAGAAGGCATCGTTTGAGTATGTTAAAATTTTTCTTGAAGCAAACAGCATTATTAAAGTTCTTCGTGATTGGGGCAAGTGTCCTTTTTTTAGAAATCACAATATGGTTACCTTACGTTATAGGTTATGCAAAGTGTTAAAGACACAGTTAGCAGGGCTTCACTGGAGGTGCAATTATCTTTACATCTAAGTGCAGCGGATCATAACATGCAAGTGGAATGTGGAAAAAACCTGTAATATATAGCATTTTATTATGTTAGCATGCTAGCATTGCTAATACTAAACATGGCTGCCACAGTTAGATGAAAAGTATATGAATCAATGAAGTTAATACAACATCTTCAAGACATTTCTCTACTAAACAGCCTAACTGTGGCTTAAGAGAACAAGTGTTTAATGTATTTATCCACTGGGGACTATGAATCGCTATGGTTCTTCTTGAAATTGTTGCATGTTAGCATGGTTGGTTTTGTTTCTGACATTTTGTCAATAAGAGGAATACACAATCAAATCATCACAGTGGTGTTGCTGTTTTACCTCCATCAGAGCTTCAAAGACACGTTGATCTCAGTGTGGCCTTTTCAACCAGAAGACAGGATAAGGGTACTGTTACTAACCCAACACCCCTCCCCTTGATTTGTGTGGGTATGTGTACATACCCACACAAAGTCATCAGTGACCATTCCATACATTATTGCAATACCATGTGTTGCTCTGTTAAGGAGTGAGGGTAATTGTGCCTGGGAACAGCTCAAAGGGTAATTGTGCGTGGTGTGCAGGGTGTCTGCAGACGGCCCCACAGGCACCAGAAGGGGTTTAAGGGGTTTGGGAAGGGGATGACTGATCAGCGCTTTGAGACCGCATCTGAGCTCCTCTTCATCACCAGCACACCCCACAGGCATTTAACAGTCAGAGAGTTAGGATGTTGACCTGCCCCAAATCTTTCTGAAGCTCTTTCGTTCGTGGTTAGGAAAAAGCCTCCAGTGGGATCTCAACTCATTTATCTAACCGTCGTCAATCTCCCGTAACAGCAGCAGCACCCGTTCAGTGCTGATGCAGAGCAGGCGTGAAGCTGTTTGCTCTTAACATAACTCAGTTAGTGAGGGCAGCTTGCTTGATGACATCAGCTTTGGACTCAGATGAAAGCCTGATGAGGCTCGGCAGCTAAATCTGTCCTTGTGAGGGATTAGTCTTTTGACAGGAGGACTCAGTTACACCGTCTCAGCATCAACACGGAGATGGATGCACGTGGAGGTGTCTGTGTGCATAATCCAGTGGTATGCTGGTGCTGATGCCCCCCCACCACCAACATGTGTGCATAAGTCTGTGACCTGCATTCAGTTTACCTTGACTTTGTAATGTTTGTGCCCTTTGCTCCCACAGCCTGATTGACAGTCTGATTATATCTGCCATCTTTGCGTGGGTGGACAGCAGGCACTTTGATGTGAGCGCATGTGAAATAAGTGGCCTTCTCAAAAAATGGGTTTAGGAAAAGTGCATTTCCAGAGATATTTCAAGGTAGATCATGTGATTATCCTTTTGTGGCTTTGTGCTTGAAAATATGTCACTATATTTTTCTTCTGTCTATAAATTGTGTATTACATTTTGGAATTGTCAGCAGAAAGTGGTGGAGGTGTATGTGTTGACCAACATTGTTTTTTTGTGTTAGTTTTTTTCTTTTTGTCAAATAAAATAGGCAAATATAGTTCAACATATAGGATAGAAAAACAGGAAATACAGAATGAGATTTTGGTGATAGTATGCTGATGAGTTTCTGGTATTAATATTTACACTAAATGGAGACAAGTATAGGACCACACCTTTCAATCTTTCACTGTAGGTGTTTGCAGTTTCATTGCCACAGGCATGCAAGACAAAACAGTGTGCCTTTACAAAGATTCGTTAAAACAAATGGGTCAGTTATTGACATCAGCACATAAGTTGTGATCCAGGAGCTTCAGTGGCATGGGTTTCCATGGCTGAGCAGCTCATCTAGATGTAATGTCTAAGAATTTGTGTAATTTAACTGTTGTGTAATTAGTGTATCTTCAGATTTTCTTCAATACAACATTATGTTTATTATGGTCCTGTTGTATCACAAAGAGATCAGGACCATAATGCATATATGTAAGTATACCTTTGAACTTTACTTTTTAACATCTGCATGTGCCTTCACTGGACCCTGAACCAGCTGCCTTTCAGGGTTCCCCTTGGCCTGGAGGTTGTTCCCTTTTTTCTCTTCTCTGCAGTATTTAAGAACGGACTGGTGCCAAGATTCCTCGTCAGATCGTTGTTGCCTACGGTGGTTATCAGGCCCTCTGCTGTAGAACCAGTTTTCCTTGTGTGCATTCAGTCTGTGATCTTGTTCTCTTGTCTGTTTCCCGTAAACATGTCTGGAGAATGACGGCTGAAGACAGATTCCCCTGTTTCTCCCAACCCGGAAGAATTCAAGTATCTCTCTGCCACGCTCACCTGACTGACATAACTCAGACCAGTCGAGTTCTGTGTGGAGAATTGTTTTGCTCACTTGCTTGCCCACTGTCCACCACACCTTTCTTCCCACTCTCTCACCCTCTGAACTGCAGACCACCTGGGTCTACTCCCTCCCCATCTTCTGTGAAAGAAAGCAAAGAACTGAAAGCTAAAACAAACACTCATCTGAACCTCTATTAACTCCTGGCCTCCTCTCCAACAGAAAAACCCTAACCTATTCCAGCTGAGCAGCACTTACCTGAATCAGTTATTCCTGCCTCTAATTCATTCTTTTGTATGTCCTCTCTTTATTTTTCCCAAAAAGATCTTTTTTAACAGCTGCTACCTTCTGAGTCCTGCTTTTGAGTCATTCCTGTTTATTATGACACTTACCTAAGTGGGTGGACTGGACTTTGATATGTGTGTTATATTTGTGGCAGTATCAGTGAAATCTCTGTGCTAATGTGGTTTCTCTCTGCTTCTTAGCAGTTGGCGGCTGAAGTTGGCTGAAATGCTCTTTCTCTGAAGAACTCACCTGGGATTCTGAGCTGGTCTGCTCCTGCGGAAAGTGGAGTTGTGTTCTCAATTACCTGAGACTCATCTCCCAGTCCACCTTCCACCACTTCCACGGCGCCTCCGGCGCCTTCTCTGGAAAAAGTCAGAATCAAAATCAAACTCGTAACACATATTCCTTCAGTGCAACTCCGGCAACAAAAACTAATCTACTTTTCCTCTCTGGCCGAAGACCGTTCCCACTCAGTGAACTGATAATCACCTGTGATTCCCCCTGCTGCAGATACCTCTCCATTAACTCGAGCTTCTGCACAATAAACCTTTCAAAACTGCAGGCTGTTCCTGGTCCACTGAAAGACTTACTATTATTGCTTATGACAATGAAGGGCTGAGTTCAACAATATCGGTCCTTAGCTATTTAAAAAATATAAAATGTTCATTCCACTCTTTAAAAGGGTCCAAGAGTCGCTCTAAAAAAATGCAGCTTTGTTGAAATGCAGCAGCTGAGTCATAACATAAACGGCAGATGCTTAAATGTTCTGGTCTTGAGCAACTAGAGTCTCCTGGGGAGTTTAATAGGATGTAAAACTCATGAAAGAATAAAGTTACGTTGAAACCAAGCACACCATTGTTTTTCTTGTGACATTACCAATAAGTTTGATGTGTCACATGGTCCTCTTCCTATTGAAAAAACAAAAGTTGTATCCAAGATGGCCGACTTCTAAATGGCCACCATGGTCACCACCCATCTTGAGGAGTTTGCCCCCTCACATATACTAATGTGCCACAAACAAGACTTTAATATCACCAACCATTCCCATGTTATTACAGTGTATCCATATAAATGGCCCACCCTGTATACATAGAACTACATTTTAAACCTGCTTCTCAATTACTTATTTAGAATTTGTAAAAATGGACCAACAATTATGTTATTTCCAGCTGTAAGAGCTGCTCGACCTTTGTTTTAAAAAGAGAAATATTTTCAGACAAATAATATGACATGTTACCATTAAGGGATTTCAAAATAAACAGAAAGCATCTTACCTTCAACAAAATACAATGATAAGTGGAATAACTGTAATAACTTTGAGTATAAGGGTGTAAGAGTGGAAGCGGAGGCATTTCTGTAGATAACATCACCGTAAATCAAGATAGACAGGAAGACAGCCTTTATTATCCACTTCCTACAGAGCACAGGGAAATTAGCTCAGTTTCTGTGCAAATTGAATCCCTTATAGTTGCTGCAGTTTGCTGGATGTGTCAAAATAGAGTTTACTTTTTTTTTTTTTTTTAACCAACCAAATTCCAAAATGTTCCTCCAGTCTTCATCCAGTCCGAGAGGTAATATGCAAGCTTTTGTCCCCAATGTGTTATCAGACCCTGGTGATGACGAATTGCGGAGCCTACTTATGAGTAACACCTGACAGATAAATAACTTTTTCTTTCAGAATAAAAATGGTATGTTTCTCAGAGGTTTCAGTTATTGCTCTACAAATTAGATTGTAAGATCACTGGACAACATATGTCACAGTCTGGCTGAAGCAGATTGTGTGAAGGGAGGAAGAGGACGCAAATGCAGACACTTGGGATGAGACTATAATTTAACAAAAGGTGAGCTATTTATTTGTGGCTGGGGAAAAGGTACAAAACAAAAGGCAGATGCACACTGAGGCAAAACTAACTAGAACTAAACTGGGAGAACTAAATGCTAAATACAATAGACAAAGAACAAAACCTTGAACATGATTACAAACCGGGAAACATGGAGGCATGGACACATGATGAGAATTCAACAGACAACCTGATACTGAGCAAAGGAAGACAGAGGACGTCAATACACAGAAGGGTAATGAGGAAAGTGGAAACACATGGGAAACACAGCTGACACGAACGAACACCAAAACTACACTGAACATGGAAACATAAGATTGTTAAAATAAAATAGGATAAAGAGATAAAGACTGTGACAACACAAACTTGACAATATGACATGAAAAATGCAGACATGAAACAGCCTGGGGAGACACACGGGGAGAGGAACAAGGAAACAGATAAGGGGAACGAGGCACAGACATAACTAAAAATCATACATAGAGACTTACACAGGAAACAGAAAAGGACACAAGGGAACATGGATGAAACTTTAACTAAACAAAACCCAACTAAGACATACTAATAATAACACTAGATACTAAAATGCTGAGTCACAGACCCAACCTTCTTATAATTATCATCCAATACACTCAGAATAACTTCTGAAAGGGAATTTTTCATGTAAGCAAACAATAGCAGCACTTAATTTATTCTAAATTTAAATTTAAAGCTCCCTAAAAAGGCCAAACCAGAGAAACATATACAGCCAATCATACCTGTGCAAAACAACCGACTGGAGGTAATAGGAAGAAAAGTGGCAAGTCCTAAAAAGTTACAAGCTGAAATTACAAGCATTTGAGCTTGCAATTTGCTGCAAAAAAGGGGTTAGGTACGCAGTGCTTCATAACACTTGTAATAATTTTTACCATTTTAATTTAACTGCATCAGTGCTGCAGATGCTCACAGCGAGGACTTGCAGATAACTTGCTGATCTATAACATTTTTCAGGGTCAGCGTCTGAAGTCCTTTACACACTGAACACGCTGTGAAAACACAACATGAAATTCCAAACTCTTCAGATCCAAACTTGTCTTATAATATAAATATACACCGATGTGTCCTCAATAAACGCACTGTCCGAATCAAGCGACGATGATAAAACTAAGATTCTGGTTCCAATTCCTACAAGCAAGCAGATAGAATTTCATGGTTTGATCCAGGAATTGCAGCTGTATCACATCTGCTTTCATACACATTTCAGTATGTCAGTGGGGCAGTTTGAACTCTTGTTGGTAGAGTTGAGACCAAATCTGAGGAGGCAGAGTAATTATTTCACAGAGAGCAAAGTCTAAATGTGTGTCAGAGGTAAAATAGTATTAGTTTACTACTGGAATATTCGGTACCTGAGCTACACAGCCAAATGCTCAATCTGATTGGTCAGATCGGTTTTTTTGGTGTGTGTTAGTGTATGTTTTAGCATTTAGCTTTAATCAGAGAATATCAGGCCTCTTTTGGATGACACTACTTTCACCTCACTTATAATGACTTAATGATGGTAATACAATGGTGGTGAAAGGGGTGAAAATCATTTCATTGGTTAATTTATGAATCATTTTATACATTATAGTGAACTCAGACAAAAGATTGGGTTATCAGAAAAGCTAGCAGGATTCATTCTATGAAAGTCTGAATACAGTTAGTTTGGAGCAAAGTCAGCAGAGCTATGCTAGTGTGCCATAAAATAAATCAGGCAAATACAGCTAACTGTTTTCCACTGTTGTTCCACTTTTAACACTTTTTCTTGTCAACACAGTGGCAGGCTGTCTTGCTCGAGCTCCATGAAGCGAGCAAGTCCAATGGCTAAGATCAAATCTGACAAGGAATCACAAGATTACATGGTGCTAAAAAACACACATTAGCCCCGAGCCCGTTATGTAACCGCTGACCCACTGACCATTCAAAAACAAGCCTTAGAGCTAAATGTGCATTTCAGTGTCAGTGCCCCGAAAACGCAATGGCACGCCAACAGTGAAGAATCTGTCGAATCTGGGGAAAAGCAATGTCAGAAACGTGCACACACACTCAGAGACACACAGGGGCACACAAACAGGGTGATATCAGTTTATAACTCTCATGCACCGATGAAATGTCCTGCAGCCTTCAGCTCTGAAACAGATGTCACACCTGGGCAAAAAGACAGATGTAAACAGCTCCACACAGCTGTTATGTGCCATATGCTATAAGTGTTGTTGCAGCCTTGTATTAAGTGCCTCTTTTAAATCTCCAATTAATGAAAATTCAAATTAAATAATGAAATGAAATTGACAATTTTAAATTAACTGCATCAAGATAATTTTGAAAACATTAATAAATAAACAAAAGAAGTTGCAATTGCCAGCAGACAGAAGTTTATTCACCTCCACGCAGCTACATGATTCAGGAGACATCCATTTGTTTGTGTTTAGTGACCTGTTGTGCTGATAAGTCGGGACCTTCCTGACCTAAATAGGAAGTGACATAAAGGTGAGTGCATCATACCTGTGGGCCCCGGCTGCCATTTGTGACTTTGCAGCGGACAAAACAACAAACAACAGAAGAATGAAAGTTTGCGAAAAAGAAAAACAATTGGGGTTTAACTTATAAGATTCTGAGTCCTCATCCATGTGGTGATTTCTGACCTTCGATGTATGGAAAAACATGCTGGCATGGATGCATTTTGATGATAAGCACTCAGAGGACCCTTGGAAAAATGCCATCCAATCTAGGAATGTACCATCAAAGACAGAGCATGCTACCTCGAGTGCTTTTTACAACTCTCCAAACAAATCGCCCTGTTCTCCCTCTCTCCATTATTCTTCCCTTGCTGTTCTGTCTTTCTTTGCTCATTCGAGAACACACAACGCCCGGGGTCATTGTGTTTGTGCAGACATCAGCTGATTTTCTGCTTTGCCTGGGGCACATTGAGGAGTCAGGAGAGAGGATGACAAAGAGAAAGAAACAGTGAGAAGGAGAGAGAGAGAGCAAAGTCATCCTCCTAAAACTCTAAAACTGGCTCAGAGCATGAATGCTTGCTTCTATCTGCTGCCCTTGAATGTCTGCTCACCCACCCCTTCTCTGCTCTGCCATCTCTCTCTCGGGCTCTTTGTGGGTTTTGCCTGTAGAGGAGAAGTGCCTGTGATGCCTGATCACAACATGACACACTCAAAAAAATGAAACGTTGACTTTAATTAAAATTATTTTGTCAACAGGTTCCACGAAATTGAATTATGTTAGTTTAAAGCAAAAATCTTTAGTTCATCTAATTTAAAAAAACTACTTAAGATTAACAAGACATATTTAAGACTAACTAAATCAAGTTATGTTGTATGAACATAGATGATATATTTTCAGGTTAGATAGTTTAGATTAGTTACTTCAACACATTTCTTATTTGTGGCAGTAAAATGTTAAATTTAAGTTAGATTAATTCAAATATTATATTTTCAGCCACCTTGTGCTTTATTAATTAGTTTTACATAAATCTATTTTGTCAACAGGTTCCACACAAATGAATTAAGTACATCCAACTTATTTTTTAAAATTTATTTTATTGCCAACACATTCAGTGAGCATTTGTGTAAACCCAGTCCAAAATAAAACACAACAGCTCATTAGGGTTAGTAATTAACAGTATGTAGACAGATGCAACATCAAGACTTTAAATTAAATGTCTGTATCTACCAGAAATAGAAGAAAAAAAAAAAAAAAAAAAAAAACGCATTGAAGATCACATAACACATTGATAAGATGACACTTGAGTTATGCACATGTGATGCTAGTAAGGTCTGTGAGTGTTTTTTTCTTTTAGTGTCTAAAATGGATAGCAAAGTTGCTATTTGCAATGATTGCTTAGGGTCAGTCCAGTAACACAATGCCAATGAAGTGCTTGCCTTTAACAATGCAAAGTGAAGTGTCCACCTCAACAGCCACAATTAAAAAAAAAAAAAAAAAGTAACAACAACAACAATAATAATAATAATAATAATAATAATAATAATAAATAGTCCACTGATATTAGCAATCAAAGAAAATTACATCACCATCCCAAATAAAACTTTAACAAAACATGCCAACATTATGGTCTAACAATAAAACAGCTTGTCAGCGTTCAGTTTTTTTGCAACAGCACAGCAGTAACCATTTAACACTTGCCACTGTCAACATTTATTTTACTAGTGTTTGGGCAAAAAACTTCCGATGTAAACATTTTAACATGGAAACAATTGTTCGTCTTTAAAAGTCCACAAAATATACATTCATCCTGCATTCCCAACTTGGATGATCTGATATCCTCGTGTTGGTGTTGTTCCCAGACCATCATGAAAATGTTGTTCCAGGTTCAACATTGCAAGTGACCAATCACATTGTTGTGACGTTATTCTATTCCAAGCCATTCGTGCATTTATGAAATTCCAATGTTGCAAGGACAATATCAATTCTGCTTACTGTTTATTAAAGGGTTACGGTTAGGGTTAGGGTCAGTTGATCGGCGGACAGAGGCGGTTTCTCGCAGCTTAAGTACAGTTTTTTGTTTTACGCCGGTTTTTCCCGAAGTCGCAAAAGTATGACGTCACAACATTCTGATTGGTCACTTGCAATGTTGATCCTGGAACAACATTTAGTATGATGATCTGGGAACAACACCAACACGAGGATATCAGATCAACCTCCTAACTTACCCTTATTTTTAGTATGTATTGCAATTACCTTTACAATGCACACAATGTAACACAAACTGAATATGAACATATTTCCACCTCATAACAATATGCCTTGAACGCTAATATACACACCACCCTTCAACATTTCTG
This sequence comes from Rhamphochromis sp. 'chilingali', assembly GCF_963969265.1. Taxonomy (NCBI): domain Eukaryota; kingdom Metazoa; phylum Chordata; class Actinopteri; order Cichliformes; family Cichlidae; genus Rhamphochromis; species Rhamphochromis sp. 'chilingali'. The sequence goes on along the minus strand of NC_137947.1, from coordinate 9,647,061 downwards.
GTGCAGTATCATCTCTCAATTAAATCCTTTAAATCTCAATGCTTTTGATTGTCTCTTAGCTTTCAGTCTTGAGGTTAACTGAGATTCAGTGCATATATCCCACCCATTAAGAGTGCACATGCAGAGGCCAGGTCTTCCAGGTCATGCAGGACACACTAGATTGGTTATACCCACATCGGCTGGAGGAGTGCTGGCATCAGCTCTTTCAATGGTAAAGATAGCAAGGGTAATTTGTTCCAGCTCCCTCTGAACAGCTGTAGCTTAGACACAAAAACATAGAAAAATGGCATCCAGTTTTAAAAAAAAGAAAGAAAAAGGGCCAAAGCTACCCTTTAATGATGTAAACACAATATTAGGAACATGCACCCCAGTGCGCCACTATTTTAGACTACAGATTCAACGATAAATATAAATAGTTTGGGTATACAAGAAGATTTCCCAAAACATTTAAACAGGTTCCATGCAAATTACAACAACAACAACAACATTACAACATGCAACAACATTAGTTATTCAAAATTTGGTTTAATACAGATAAAAAACTAAACTAAAATTACCAACCAATTATTCTTTGAAGAGGATGCTTGGGTCTTCATTCAGGTAAAAAGGTAGTGCCCTGAGGACACACTCCCTCCCCTTTTCAATGGTTTCCTTCTGTAGAGAGTGGCAGAGATACAGGAAGAGAAAACAGATATACTTTAGGATGACAGAAACTCACATTATACGCAAAATGAATGACATATCCACTGCATAGATAGACATGTACACAAGACCAACTAATCATCACATGGACATGAATAGTTAACCTGTTGGGCAGGGTTTCCACCACATTAGATATGTCCATAATGGAGGTAAAGACAAACTAATACATCATCTTTTTTGCATTCAAAACATAACATAAAAACATTCACTTCTGGTTTAACCTAAATCAAGGGATCAGATTTTACATATGTTTAGGTAATTTAAATTTTCCAACGTTTTGAGTACCAAACTTTGTCTTGCTTAATATAAATGTAAGTGCACTGTGCAGCTACCATACACCAGCTGTTTAAATTTGAAAATGATCTTATTAGCCATAATATTTTGCTACCAACAGAATAACGCACCTGTGTGGCTGGGGCCAAAGTTTGTCTAATTTTCTTCCCTGCAACGCCTCCTTTTTTCTTGAAGACTTTTATGAGCTGGTCAGTGTATTGGTCAAGTTGTGTAAAAAGCCTTGGAACATGTGCAGCAGTAGTAATCCTCACATATTCTGCTTCCACCTGAAAATATGTCAACAAACACAACATACTGTACTGTAAATATACATACTATATGTACACATATACAAACTAAAACTAATGTAGTAAGACCTCATTAAAGCTATAATTTTAACACAAACATTTACACAAAATGCTAATGGAGCCATTACAGCTTTTATTGTTATTTATCAAGTTCCAAAAAATATTGATCACAGCTGATCTGAAAAGAATTTCATGCCTCAGGCCCTTGAACTGCAACCTTTACCATGGTTCAGATGTGGAGAAGAAATAACAGGGGCATGGGATGGGTCACAAAAGAAAACTTAACTTATAAAACAGTTTTGTTTTTAAAAGTATAACAGTTCACATACCACATACAAGCTCAGCAATACCACATACACCACATCAGTATAGGAGGGAGCAGGTAAAGGCAGGATCTGAGATTTATAAAGAAAAAAAATAATTAATTCCTTAATTTCAAGAAGCAACTTATTGTTTGAATTACAACTAAATAAAATACTACTCAGAAGAAAAGCAAGAGATTGACACTGCCATGTGCTAACTTTCTATAGAAGCAATTATCACCAGGTCTGTCGACCTCCATTGTCTGTCCACTCATATGTCTTGAATAATTTTATTAAAAAAATTAAGTGTGTACTTTCACAAACTGTAATTTATAACTACATTGATATGTATAACTCCGCTAGGAAACATGCTGTATTTACAGACCATTTTTACATAATACAGATTACTGATAGAGCAGAACAATGGTGTCACAGTGGCTTTCGCCCTTGACTTTTTGGATTTTAAATGTCACTTTATGCTATCCTTGCTATCCTATTCGATATTTCCGACTCTCGGATTACAGAAAAGGAATCCCAAGAAAGCAAATGGAAAAATAACCCCTTGAAAGAATAACCCCATGAACCCCTGTAGCTAATCCCTTAATAAAACAAAAAACAATAAAAATGTTTCTTACACAGTCCACAAAATAAGCATGTCCAGGACCCAGTAAAACTAATGTAAAACAAGCACACGCAAACGATATAACATGTCTTGTAAGACAAACGCAAAATATAACCATGCTGGACATATAGATACTACACAACATAGTCAAAGAAAAAAGTGGTCTTACCTCTCAAAGAAACAGCAGCTTGGCGCCAAAACAGCCTTTTTCAGTTAAATTTGAAGTCTTGCGCATGAGCAGGCACAAGCCGTGAAACCTTCTTGTTCTGCGCGGTTTCATTACAACTGTTTTTGCATTACTGCCACCTTGTGGATATACAAGGTATATCGATCCTAATTGACTTAACTTAAATGTTATGTGATCAAGTAACACATTAGTATTATGTACGTTGAATAATAGACACAATTACGTAGACTTGATTAGAAAAACATATGTTAACTTAACAAAAACATATATTTTAAGTAAAATGAAAATAAATAATTAATATACACTGAACAATCCACCTCATTCATTTTTTTGAGTGCACTGCAGAACATCCGACTGCTCTTTCCAACTGTCTTCATGAGTTACGGTCTTTCTGCCAGCCTCATACAGTTGGGCTGGTGGTGCAGACTCAATAATTCAGCAACAGGGGTGGGTGGACTCTTTCTCTGGCTTCTTGCCTGCCATTTTTAACCTCATTATATCAGTTTAAGTACACGATTAAGTCAAATTGTGTCTCTAAAGACATGAGTGTGAAAAGTGTTACATGAGAAGATTATTGCAATTCTCTTGACTTCATGGGTATACCAAGTGGTAGCCTCCGGGACTGACAACGGGAAGTGCCAAAAGCTACAGTTACTAAAAAGGTCACTCGAGGCTGGCTGCAAACGCGAGTCAGCCCCCAAGACTTTGAAGTTAAATGCCCATCGTTACAGCAGAAATTAACATGCTTACAAAAAAAAGCTTTCAGCTTATATTTCATTTCTTCAGCTGTAAAGGGAGTGGATTTTGTTAGGAGTTAACAATTTGTAATATTAAGGGAATGGCTGCTTTGAGTAATATTAGAGATAGCCTACTACCTGTTTGCTAGATGGCATATCTGGTCCTTTCAACTGTGTTTGAGGAGTTGGTGCTTTTATTTGGTACCCAATTATCTGACAAATAGTAAAGTTAATGTAATAATGCCTCACTTAGCACCCTCTGTGCTCTGGTTTTGTGCAAACGAATTCAGTTTTTATCTGCAATTTACTAATTAGCAAGTATTATGTATTAGCATTCCAACCTTCTGTCCAAAAACGGGTTCCTCTTGTTCTGCTGGTCAAGTCAGCCAGCTGACATTAAAACTGAGCATCAGAGTAAAGAATAAAGGTGATTTAAGTGACTGTGAAGGTTGGAGGTTGAGGTTGGAGTGAGTATTTCAGAAACTGCTTATCTACTTCAGTCTCTTCTTGAGAATAACCTGAAAAAGACAAAACATCCAGTTCTCTGGGTAATATTTTCTTGCTGATGCCAGAGGTCAGAGGAGACTGGTCAGACTGCTTCAAGACGATTGGAAGATATCAGCTACTCAAATAACCACTAACTAGTCACAACCAAGGTATGAAGAAGAGCATCTCTGAATTGTTTTCTTGTGACTTCTCTTCATGACCACAGTGTACTCATCTTCTTATTGCTGCTTCCAGCAGGAGATTGCAACAAGGCACAAAGCTCAAATCATCTCACGGGCTCATATCTTGAGCATGACAATGATCATCTCCACCGTCACCAGTGGTGGAACGGGAGATTCATGTCTTGGCTAAAGAAGAAAGTGACCAGGAATATTTCCAGCAGCTTACTGAATCTGTGCTACTAAGAATTAAGGTAATTCTGATCACCCATACCATAAAGTTATGGAAAATACCTTTAAGCCAGGATAAAATGTATCAGTATGATTTCATGCAAAGAGAGAGCACAACAGATGAAATGTTTGCTTTGAGAGTAGGGCTGCCACGATTAGTTGTCTAGTCACGATTACGTCGACTATCAAAATCGTCGACGACTGATTTAATAATCAATACGTCGTTTGAAGCTTTGTAAGATCCCAAAAGACGCAGGAATAAGTAGTAGGATTTAAGAGTGTAATAACGGACTGAAACAGAAGATGGCAGCACTGCATGTACAAGGATGCCAGCTGCAGTGTTGCCAACTTTATATTTAGCGAGTTTTCAGACCCCTAAAAAAAGACGTGAAAGCGTGTATTGCTTTTACTCTCAACAAGCAGCGGGTGCTGTAACGCAGTCAGTTCTTCTTTTACTCTTTTACTCTTATGCTGTTTTGTGGATCACAAGGTTTAAAACTACTTATAAACACACACATACACAAAGTAACTCCACCAGAGTGCCTATTTCGGGTCACTTTTGCCGGTCCAAGCCCGGGTAAAGGAGCAGGGTTGGAATTGTGACATTAAAAAAAACAATAATTGCTAAAAGAAATTTAATTTGTAGTTCTAAATAAACTCTAAATGCATTTAGGACGTTTTTTACTCACTTTATGTCTCTTCCACGATGTTATTTCTCTCTCCAACAACATAGGTTACAATTAGATTAGCATGACCAATTATGCAAATTAGGCGATGACGTCATTTAGCGACTTCTAGCGACTTTTAGGACAACCAATAGCGATTTTCCTTAGTGAGGAGTTGGCAACACTGGCCAGCTGCCGTTAAACCCCGAAGAAGAAGAAGCTGTGTCCCAGAATTCATAGCGCAGCCCAGCTCAGTTTCCAACAATGGCGGCAGCTAGTTAGTTCTGGGTCACAAAATAAACATAGTTTAACATATTTTCAGGCGAGAATGTAGCTGTGTAAACCTCAAATATCTGCTCAGGTTATCAAGACATCACATATTTGCAAAAGCGCTCCGACGTTTTCGGAGACGTCTGTTACCCACCAGCTCGATAGCTAGCCGGGGGCTAGGCTCACTAGAGCCCGTGAGAACACCGGACTCCCGCCAAATCGTTTTCAAACCCACCACCGTCTTTCGCTACTCAGGTTAAACATGATATATAAGTCACTTAGATAACTTAAAAATGTTATTGTGTGGCTTTTTTCAGTGTTTTATTTGTTCCTGAGTAAATCGGTTTGGCTGAGATTAAAGTTAAAGTTTTCACACAGCTGAATAAACCTCAAGCAGACAGCTGATTATCAGAAGTGTGAGATGCTCGAGAATATACTCCAGTGTCCCGTTGTATTTTAGATAGCAAGGAGCAGACGCCTGAGTTTAATAAAGTCCACCGACACAATCTGCAAATTTCATTTAAATTCAATAAACTATCATCTTGTCTTTTATTTTTAGTTAGCACCTTAAACACTTCAAGCTGTAAGCTAATGATATAAAAGCAGATGCATGCTGGTACAATAAGCTGTACATTTTACGTCCAATGGATGATGATCTGATTAGTCGACTAATCGCAAAAATAATCGGTGACTAGTCGACTATCAAAATAATCGTTTGTGGCAGCCCTATTTGAGAGTGTTAATGAAACGTGGAGGATGTCCGAAGGAGGTGGACTATGATGTTCACAGATGACATAGTGAGTTAGAGCCTAGAGGGATTGAGGTATGCACGGGAGAAAAGAGTCTCCAGCAGAAGTTAGCAGGAGCAAGAGTGAATAAGAGAGGCATAAGCGAAGATGCAATGAGTAGATGAACTGATGGTGGATGATGGAGTTTAAATACCTTGGGTTAATCATCTGAGACACGAAGAAGAGAGTGCAGGCAGGGTGGAGATGAGTGTCAGGGGTGATTTGTGATAGAAGGATAGCAGCAAGAGTTAAGGGGAAGGTTCATAAGATGATACAAGAATTGAAGAAATTTGCGATTTGGAGAGAAAGTTAAAGAGGTGAGGCTGAGATGGTCTGGACATGTGAAGAGGAGGATTACTGGAAATACTCTGAATTGATCTCCACTGAGGTGGAGATCACTGATCAGTGGAGATCAATTCAGTGAAGGAGGACATGCAGAGGAGAATGATAAGGAGGGGATGAGAGGGGGGCAGATGATCCCCTATGGAGAGCATTCAAAGAAGAAGAGGAAGAAAAAGTTATTTCTTCCAAGAAGACTTTAAATTTGCCTGTAAATCATTTTATTAACTTTATTTCATCTTAGTAAACTCTAGTGACAAGCACAACACAGCAATGCACTGATAATAGACCCCCCCCCCCCCCCCCCCCCCTTCTGCCTTGATGTTAGAGGTCTGAGCTGAGAGAGAGAGAGAGAGCGAGAGCGATTCCCACTTGAAATCAGATCAGTTACACTGTAATGAAGGCTAATTCTCTTACCTTCACCATGGTTAAAATGTACCAAAGCTCCCATGAGAAACTTCTAGCAAAAGGATAGCAAGATATAGCCTAATGTTAATCAGCCAACCAAAATTAAATCAGGATTATAGAAAGCTGTATAGCTTACACAGTAATATTTAACTGAAGTATTTGGAGAAGTGCCCAGATATGAGCAATCATGTCTACACCCACTGCTCAGAAGTGACATTAAGCCCACAGAAGAATTTGCTAATAGGGCTGCGTGGAAGAGCTCCGACTCAGTGAAAAGCAGCTGGCAAAGACCAAGAAGTCAAGACAACTCATGTAACCGTGACCACATTTAATCAGCAGCAGGCTCTTACACAAAGACAATAAGCAGTTCATTAGAGTCACTGCTGAGCTGGTGGTTTGAAAAGCAAAACAGTCACACACCCAGGCAACACAAAGTCAACACAAAGGCACTCCTGTTTGTCGGTGCTGTGCACATGCTTTGACAGCTTTTTATTCTATGTGCCACAGATAGCAGTAAACCGTCTAAAATTTGTAGGATTTGTCTGCTGAATTCTGAATGGTTGCATTAAAGTCTTTGTTGCTGATGACCCTTCACCTTTCCTTTCCTAGCTCCACTTTGGGAAAACTCAAAAAGGCCCGAGGAGCTTTGGAGCCTTTGCTGCAGCTTTTGGAATTTTCAGTATGTGCAGCCTGTCTATGTACAGTATGCATGTGTGTGCGTTATGTGTGCCAGGCTGTATTGATTTGTATGGTGCTGCTAGCCAGACGTGCCTCCCCGAACGGACAGAAGACAAAGGAACGAGACAGAATGGCCACTCAGACTGTACAGCCTGGCTGCTGGGCACATTTCACGCCTCCGTCACCATGGAAACCCAGCACTGGTTCAGCCTGGAGGGCGACAACAAACCTCACAGTGGAGGAGCGAGTTCGTTTGCACCCTGGCAGAAGGGTAGGTAGACAAAAAGAGCCCCTTTCCCTTCTGATATTACAACAAAAAAAAGCAGGAGAAAAAAGCCTCCCACAGTATTTCTGCAGCTGACAGCTCTCTCTCACATGGAAGCAGTGTGAAGGTCCAACTAAAACAAGCATGAATAGTCAGGATCAGAAGATTATTTGGCTCTCTGTGTGTTTGCTTTTAATGAGAGATGCCATTCACACCTTTCAATTGCTATTCATTTCTGCTATCGCTCACATCTCCTCTGCACAATGTGCCGTCTTTGTGCACTGAATTAGACCTATTGTATGTGCAAACTTTCAGCTGCCCGTATCGTGATCCCTCATCACTTTGCCTTTATGCATGCAGAGAAATTTATTTCAGCTCTTTTATTGCAGCACAAGCACGCATTACCATTACCTGCCCTTCTTTTACACAACCAAATGGAATAAATGATTATTTAGCAGCGCCATAAATGTGTTAACACACTGCTGACACATGGACAAACGTGAGCTCTTGATTGGAAACACTTTTCCAGCAACCAAAACAACTCGGAACGTTTTCGGTTCCCATTCAGATATCTTAATGTCGCTTCTTAAATTTTGACAATATTGAATTTATCTTTTTTAACCTGTACATGGTGCCAGCATTTAAAGCCAGAGCCACGTTGCTGTTTAGAATAGTAGTTTAGTGGGGAAGCTGCTCGAGAACTTGTTTTTGTGAGATGCCCGTGCAGGGCAGGCACCCAGGTCTGCTGTAGCGCCAGATGGTGGTTCATTAGTTCTTGTGTGTTGTGTGTTTGGTGTGAAGCGTAGGAGGAGCAGGGCGGATGTTTGTTCCCGTCAACAGCCAGACTTAAAGTCTGGCTTTATCCCTATATAATTCTTCCCATTCCTCAGAGTGCCAGAGCGTCTGGCAAGCAAAGTGTTACTAGAGTGAAGTGTGATGGGAGGACACGTCGCTTTCCATTTTGTGCTTTCTGCACATCACATAACAGGGAATGTAGGTGCTAAATTTAGCACTATATGTGTTTAAGTCTTTATATGCAAAGAGGGAGGAGAAATTCCAATTTAATGCATCTACTACAGACTACAACTTCAGCACACACACCCGATCAGTTATATTTCAATATACAGTAGCTAATATTCAAATCTACAAAACAGAAAGCTACAGACCAACATTAACAACATTGTTGTTCATTGCTATATGTTGCAGGGGCGCTTCCAGGATTTCTTTTTAATGTGGTGGCACACGAGAGAGACGGGGAAACCAGTTGGGGCACATGGGAAATTAAAAAAAACTAGCAAATTATTATAGCTGCAATAGTTATAATGACTTTAATTGTGGAAAGACCTCTTACCTTCACAAATGTGCATTAAGAGATCTGGCTGCCCCAGAACAATATGGCGACCATACCGAAGCACACAATTCAGCAACGAGTTACAACCGAGCAGTATATGCTGCACATACACTTTGATATAAGGCTACTTGTGCAAAATACAGGAGTTAGGGAATCCTATGTAGCAGCATGAGATCAAGTGGTGCAAGCAGTGCTTTGGTGTCTTTTCCTGCACATCTCAATTTTTGCAACCTTGCACATTTGGCCTTTGCGAGTACAAATGGATGCAGCTATGTGATGACATCACTGTAACCGTGCAAAGCAACAAATACAGCAGGTTTGACTTAAACAACATTTCACATTCACACCTATGGCCAGTTTAGACTCAAAAGTTAACCCAACTCCAAACACAGGAAGAACACGCAAACTCACAAAGGCCCCAGGCAACAGGTGAACTCAAACCCTGGACCTTTTTGTTGTGAGGCAACACTAGTAACCACTGTTCCACCGCTCAGCGACACAAAGCGCTACTTACTGTGATGCACTGAGGAAGACGGAAATGTTTGCTGCAAGCAAGGGAAACCAGAGGCTTTTCAGTGACTGGTTTCAGTAACTGTGATTTATTCATCAGAAAATGCGTGTGTGTGTGTGTGTGTGTGTGTGTGTGTGTGTGTGTGTGTGTGTGTGTGTGTGTGTGTGTGTGTGTGTGTGTGTGTGTGTTGAAACAGCAATAACAAGGGACAGCACAACCAACAGCATAAGCAGAAGCAGTCTGATGAAGCACAGTTCCGATTTTCAGACTTTAAAAAAAGCAGTGAGTCACGGTTTTAACTGCAAACACACGGGAATTGTTGCAGCATGAGATTGTGAGTCTGTTGAGGTTAAAGCTCTCACATGTGGAACTATTTTCCTCACATCAGTTCTCTGAAAGCTTGTGTGGAAATGCAAGGCAATGAACACGACTATTATGAACAACGGCGTGCCCCCAAAGATTAAGAGAAAGAACAGGATCCTCTGATTTCAGCTGCAGAAGAAGGTGAAATAAGATACAACATATCCTGGCCCTTTAAAGTTGTTTTCCCTGATTCAACAAGTGAACACGGAAAGCATGACTGCCTACAGCAATGCCCCCGACGGGAAAATGTTTACAAAAACGTGAGAATAAATTGTGGTGACAGAGTGTTCCTGGAAGCTGAATCCTAACCAGATCCACCTTTGCTGAGAGAAGCCGGCATAAAAATGAAGCAAATCACAGAGTCGGTCACTACAGGAGGAGGGATTTTTTTCATCTGTTCCCTAAAGGGGGTAAAACCAAATTGAAAGGACCCATGAGATTCATGTTTGGGCTGCTTATTCACTGCCTGTATTTACAGAGAATACTGATGGGTAGATTGCTGATGACATGATGAGTAATTCACACATTTCTGGCTGTCAGCCCAAGTGAATCACTTCACATTCAGCAAAAGTTCCCCAAAGTGGATAAAATATCCAAATTCAAAAATAAAAGAAAATTTAAAAAAAACACAACTTACATTCAATTTTCAATTCAATTCAATTTTATTTATTTGGCGCCAAATCACAACATAAGTCGCCTCAAGGCGCTTCATAGATACAGAGAAAAACCCAACAATCATATGACCCCCTATGAGCAAGCACTTTGGCAACAGTGGGAAGGAAAAACTCCCTTTTAACAGGAAGAAACCTCCGGCAGAACCAGGCTCAGGGAGGGGCGGCCATCTGCTGCGACCGGTTGGGGTGAGAGCAATCCACAGTTAAGGCATCAGGGTCCCAGTGAACTTTAATAGTACTAATAATATAATTTTGGCTTCTTGCTACACTGGCCTGCCATGTATCAGGCGTTACCCTCGGTAACTAAACTGCATTGTGGGTGGTGCGATAGAAACCCGACCTCGCTCCTTGCAGATGTTGCTGTTGTTTGAGTTCTTCCAGCTGCTGGCAGACACACAAGCTGCCACACGGCTCTGCGCTTGCACTTAATGTTATTCTTTCTCTTCTACCGCTGCCTATTTGCATTGTCACATGGTGTGCAGATAGCGGCTGATGATTAGAGACTGCATGAGAAAGGGCACAATTACAGTAACCACGAGCTGGAGAAAAGCAGGTGATAAAAGAAAAAAAAAAAACAACTCCATTTGAGAGTGCCCAATATTCTGGTGCAGATTTCTATGGCGAGGTACCTTTTTGCAGAGAAGTGGAAGGGAGGCAGATTTGTACCTTTTTTTATAAGCTGAGAATTAGAGGGGAAAAAAGAGGAACAAAAAAACCTGTGTCTCCATCCCAACTCCTCTCAGTCCCATTCTTCTCTGATCCTTGCATCATCTGAAAAGGCTCCCTGCTTCAAATCTTTGTATAAAAGGTTTGACTAACAGCCAGTAAACTTCAAAGGCTCAGGTTTTGTGATTTTGTTTCTGTACCTAGTGGGAAAAAAAGGACTAGCAGAGTTGCTACCAGCCAATTCAGCTGATTATCAGGGATTTTTCAGTCTTTTTTTGCTTTGTCTTGATAACATGTGCTATATTTAGATACAGTTAGATACAATTGTGCTGTTTGTGCTAATGTAGTCAAAGAACCCCTGATTTTAAGCTGGGTCAGACCATCAGCGATGTGTCCTGGGGTCATCGTGTCTTTTGAACATCATACCAGTCAAACCAGCTGCAGTTAAGACTCAGGCTTCTGGCCCAGAAGCTGCTACCCACAAATCCGCCCTCTTAATCCACAGTCACCTTGAGGCATTCTCTTAGTATTCTGTGTAATTCTGGATGGGTCTCTTCTGTCAGTTGCAGCATAGCCTCTGCAGAAAAACTCCCCTAACTCTTTAAGTGACCTCTACCAGCTCCAGACTCTCGCAGTACAAAATTAGATTTGCTGAAATGTCTCCCCGCTGTCTCCTCTGGGTCATGCAACCATATGTGTTCACCAGGTGTGCTCGGGTATGCCACCTTTCCATAGGCTGTCGATTTAGCAATTCTTGAACGAGGAAATCTACCAGTCGGTTTGCTGTAGTGGTGAAGATGATACTTACATGCTGAGAAATGCTGATCCTGAACCAGCTGAGTCATCAGAATCCTGCTCTTTTACACTCCACATACCTTCTACAGAACAGGACCCAGATACTGTTGCAAAGCAAGCCAAAGACCTTGGGGCAAAGCTAGTACACGTTGCAGGTTGTTTAGGCTTGTGTCTGTTTCTGAGCTGGAGCAAACATTTCGTCATAAAATCGTGCGGCCTACTTCCTTCAGGAATAGCTCCCTTAGAATGCTTTTAGCTGACTTGTTGGACGTATCACTGACTTGGGTGGGCCCAAATCTTAGCACGATTATGTTCCAGGTCCATTGAGAAGCACGGATACCTGCAGGTTACACAACAACCCATCTTAAAGACATCAACGCACTTTATCTAAAAGCAGAAATGTCAGCTTGATAGTGGTTCAGGTTAAATAAAAACACACCTTGAAACACTGCATGGAAATCATAACTGTACTAGCATAAATCTACACAACATTCACATTGTATAAATCAGCATAATCCGTATTTATGGAAACAGTCCAAGACAGAGAAGCTGAATATAGGTGGGTGTTAAATGCATTTACTGTACAACTAAATAACTGAGAGAGAAGCGAGGATGTGTCGGACCTCAGGGACCCGACAGGCTGAAAGCTGACTGGCTCATCTTTGACGTATAGATCACCAGAGCTTTGCACTTTTGTTATTACGCGCATAAATTACAGCGGCAGTATGATGAGAACTTGTCAGGTGTTATGTGGCGCAGGGGAACAAAGACAAATATGTTGTGAGTAAGTAAATAAATAACAGACAACAGCACTTTTGAGAATTGGAGCGGTGTGAGTTTGTTTACCGGAGATTAAAGGTCATTCATCTTGAGATTGCTTTGTTATGCAAATGCATTCAAGCTTTTTTTTCTTTTCTTCTTCATGTTGCATATAATTGACTGAAAAAGCAATCAATACAAAATAATGACCCGTCTGAGGGCGGGCTTAATATCCTATTGACAGACGTGTGTGTTAAGGTGGAGAATACTTTGCAGGAGTTGTCTTGTTGTGCAAATTAGTGGCTTGATGTTAAATAAGTGACGTCACATCTCAATCTTTAATTCATATTTTTACTTTATAAAGTCTGTGCAACACCTCTGCTGTTTGGTAGTTTTAAAGGATGGATGAGGAGATGCTCAGCAGCAGAACAGGCTCATGTAACATAAGTTTGTACTTTAAAATGTTTTGATTAGACACCTAAAGGATAAGTCTAAGACTGCGTGCTTTATTAATAGAAAATTCAGCTGAGTAATCCAAGTCAAACTGATCCCTCATTACAAAGGAGTCTGATAGTGGAGCTTTGTACCCGCATCACAAACTGAGCTGTCACCGAGAGAGGAAGAGGAACATTAATTTGTACTTATTGAACCGGTTAATGAACTATTCAGGAAAAGACCAATATTCTGTGTTTGCTTCATCGCTCCTGGTGAACATAAAGTCCTGCTATTAGGCAGACTAATTAAAATTACAAATCAGAAATCCTCCAGTTTTATATTTTAGCTTAGCAGATGAGCATTTATTGCATTTGTTGACAAGCTGAATAAAGATGCATAAATGTCACCATCTGGCATTTGAAGCAGGAGAGTAATCCCCGATCAGCTTTACTGTGAGAATGTCAGAGGAAATTAAAGTAAGACATAAGATGAGAAGGTTGATATAAATACTGATCCAAGAACTTTTTATGCAATGAAGTTGTGAGAGCAGAGGTCTGGAAGCCTGGCTTTATGGATGGCAGCATCTCTTCATCCTGTGTTGTTACTGTTTCACCCTGACATGACAAAATATCTGCAAAACTAGTGTTTAGCACATATTAGAAAATTGGAATATTCCACTTGCTATCAGCATCTTTTCCGCATTACTTTCTTTACAGAATCCAAACTATAGACGTGGTTGTCAAAGGAGCTTGCAAAGAAAAGCGTCTGGACTTCTTTAAGTTGCTTGAAGACGTTTCACCTCTCATCCGAGAAGCTTCTTCAGTTCTAAGGTCAAATGGTGGAGAGTCCCAGATTTTTATAGATGTGGTTATTAAACAAGTTCACATGGAGGTAAGGTGGGGAAAAAAATGTGTGCACAAAAGCACACCTCAACAAGAGAAGCCTCCCCCAGCAGGATTTGTAATGTATCAGAAGCTGATCGGGAGCACCTTGAGGACACTTGGATTGTTAAGCCCCAGGTCCCAATCAACAGGCTGGAAATCCCATTCCACGGCCATCAAGATCAAAGGATCTGCAGCTTATTTAAAGTCAAAAACAAATGACTTCAAACTATGAATGTTTGTAAACTGAAACAGGCTCTCAACAGCCCCATGCATGCAGATAATGACAGGTCTGCCCTAATTAGCCGCACATGGACCCAGCGTGCACTTTATTTTACAGAGTGATGAGACCGTGCCAACATGCACTCTGGCATCACTCTCTCCTGAACTCGCTGCGCCGACGAGGAAAAGCTGAAATACATTTTGTGTTTGACCTTCACCGTGTCCGCATCTCCTCCTTTCACACCGAGGATCGATTGCTTCTCCAGTTAAGCTTTTACTGCTGATGATGGGTCAGTGGGGGTTGTTTGTTATTCAGCGCTATACGCCCCCACTCTTAACACCTACCATTCACCCTCCAGACATCAACATTCCCATAACCCTTTATAACAACCCTTCTAACTCGGCCGCACAGGCCCAGGTGCACTAATGCAACTTTGCATGATCAATATCTAAGATTTTTATTTTTTTTTTAAAGGAAAAAAGTCAGCCTAGAGATCTGGTCCTGAACTTCTCCCAGCCGCTCACCAACCTACCCCACGCCTTCAATACCTGCTCACAGTCGGGGGCTGTTTGCGATTGAAGCAGCCGATTGAGAATCGATAGCAGAGCTCACTGTTGCTGCAAGACTGAAGAGGACAGCGGACAAGGACAAATGAAGATAATTTAGGAGCGCTGTCTTATCTGTTTGCTCCTGTCTCTTTATCTAATTTGGCAGTGAAACAGCACATGCAGCGAACACAAGGCAAGGGCCTTCCCTTTTTTATTTTCGCACATTCAAGCACGAGAGGTTTGCTCAGGTTGTGCCGCTCCCCCGTCTGTGTCATCCAAGATTTCAAGCTATTCTAACAGAATTGACTTTTTGTAGATTTTCTCTGACTTCTATTTATCCTTTCTCATTCCTATAGCAGGCAAACGGGCAGATGAGAAGCTTCTAAGACGTTCCCCTTCACTAGGTTCAGCTAAGAGGGTGGTCACCTTTGACTTGACTGACAGATAGTGAGGCCCCATGGGGACCTGGGGGAGCCAGACTGGGGGGAGAGCAAGATGACTGCCCGCTGGTTTGGAGGAGCTTTCCTTTTTACTCCCCTCACTTCTCCTTTCTTTTGTGTTGTGTGAGATGCAGCTCCCTGGTGAGTGAGAGGGAATTTCAAAGCGCCCGTGAAGGAGAGATGAGCTTCACAGATAAGCAGTCCAGGTGAGAGAGAGCTAATCCTGTTGTTACGCCTCGCAGGCACACAACACAAGTGAGATTTGGTAACTGTTTGGCAAGACCAACGGCGAACCTTTGTCAGTTTTTCCCCTCTCTTTCACCATCCGCAGCGCTTCACACCCGAGTGGTGGTCGATACTGTGTACAAAACTTACGGTTATAACTGGGAAAAAATTGGCTTTAAAATGTTGAGCCGAGAATTACACAAGCATTA
Organism: Rhamphochromis sp. 'chilingali'; assembly: GCF_963969265.1. Classification (NCBI taxonomy): domain Eukaryota; kingdom Metazoa; phylum Chordata; class Actinopteri; order Cichliformes; family Cichlidae; genus Rhamphochromis; species Rhamphochromis sp. 'chilingali'. Next base: position 9,631,541 of record NC_137947.1, on the reverse strand, counting down.
TGAATAATGCAGCAAGAGGAATTGTGATATTTCTGAACTATTCCACACAATGCTGGAGGAGATTTTTTTAAAAAAAAACATAAATCCACCAGAAACATAAAATCCAATCAATCAGAAGCTGATAGCTAAAGCTGATATTTGATATTCTGCAGGCAGTTACTCCACACTGACCTACGCTCGCAGTCGATAAAGCCCCACTCCCCCCCTCGCTCCCTGCGCTCTCTGCCAGCTGTGCTCTGGGCATACTGAACCTTATTCTGGGTAACATGATCACCACCAGGGTGGCACTCACAGCAAGGGAGCATCTGCTGTGGGAATGTGGAAGCAGGACAACTGTGTCCCAGTCACATGTTATTATGTGTGATGAGCAGCAAAACTGTGTAGCGCATGACCGCCGCTGCTGAATGGCAGAGGAACGCCAGCATTTCTTCCTTTAACTGCTGACACAGTCACATTTTGAGAAATCAATGTGGTTTGCATGACTGCTTGTCAGCATATTTTTCAAGGCTAATGAAATTCCAACATGTCACTGCATCACAGGACTAGTCCTGCGCATGGATTGCCACAGCTTGTTTTCACTCTGCTGCCGATCCGGCCTCTGTCCACCAACATCGCTCGACGCCAAAGTCATTGGGCACCTCTCCTTAGTTGTTGGTCAAAGTCCACAAAAAGCCCCGGACTCCTCCTCTATCTGAAACGGGCAACACTTTAGCTTTGTGCCAGTGTGAGCTCCCATCTGCTGTCCTGGCATTGCACGCGCACGTGTAGATCAACTACCTCATCTCGCTGCATGCTGATCCCGGCCAAACCCGGAGCTCGCCCAAAACACGCCCATATGACCATCCAGGTATCTCTGGTGTGGCGTGGCCCGACGGAGGTGAGAGGTCAGACAGAGATCAAGAGCCTCCCAGGAGAGTCACAATAGAGTGTGTTGTAATCTAAGCTCCGGGTTCATTCATAAAGCCTTCAGACTTACATGGCTTGCCTTTTTAAACACTTTTTATTGCTTTGTAACCTGAGACACAAACTTCAAACACACTAACAACAACTAGCTCCAGTTCCTTCATAGGTAAATGCAGTTAGAGAGGTGAAAGAAATGTATCCAGCCAAAAATCTGGCCTGAACAACTCTACCCACAATTCAGTGCAGCAGCATACCCCCCAATCCCCTGGAGGACATGATGTATTGGGCCACACTCCAGCAGCTGGGCTGGAGGTTTATGCAGGAAGTCGCAAACAAATTTAATTGTTTTGGGGTTTTTTTTGCTCAGCACCCAAAAAGGCTTATGATTAATTATTCAGCGAGTCTTTCAGCGTCCCTGCAGTGAAAGCAACATCTGTCATTTATTTAAAGCACACCAACTCACTGGGAATCAAGTCACAAACACATTATGGTTTCATGTTTCCATTGGAGAGTCTTAGCGCACCTGCTGTTTACAAAATAGAGCATGAAAAAGTCTCATAGTAAAGGTTGTCATCCTTGGTTTTTTTAGCTTGCAGGAGCTTAACGAACGTACCGCAACAAATTAGCTCTTTGTCTCTTGTTCAAACCTGGAGAACAGGTTTTTGTGACTGAGTCTACATGCAGTAGCCTCTTCCCACTAGGTGCACAAAAGATTTTTTCTTATCTAGGGTCTGTTAGTTTAAATGTTTTAATCATTGCTTATGACAAATTTTAAGAACTTCAGTTAAAAATATCTGACTCTCAGGACTTTTGTTCCTTGTTATTCTGGCTCTAACAAATGCTGTTCAGTTAAATATTGAGATGACCCTGTAAGAATACATGATGTAATTATATAAAGAGTGTAAGGTCATACTCAGTTACCCCTTTATGTTGTGTATAGGAACCCACATTTTTTACAGTTTTAGGACTAAGGGTCCCTGATACCACTATAAACAGAAACAGAACGCAGTGATTTACAGATCCAATCTCTAAATACTGTCTTTTTTTTATTGAAAATTGCACAAATACAACAGGTCAAATGTTAAAACTTTTCTTTTTCTTTTTAAATTTATTCTTTTTAATAAAAGTATTTTGAAAAAGCTGGACCAGGGCCCCTACTTCAGGAACCAGGTTCACCAAGATGAGCTTAAAATATAAACTGAGTTGATTAACTCAAAGATCTGAACAGTTTCCTGTTCCTAAAAGGGCGATTGGAGTTAGTCCAATCAGCTGCTAAATACACTCACCTTGAGTTAAGCGTGTGCATGAGTAGAGAAAGAAAGCCATCATCAATGGGGCCTGATACCATGATTCACTATGGGAACAGGTTTAAAAAATAAATACATACCTTAAATACCTTAATTTTAATCCAGTGGGCTGTGGACTATGTGGCCACTCTCATGTCATCATAGATCAAATAACAGTTTGATATTAAATGCTTAATTATTTTAAACAGTCTTTAAAACAAGAGTATCCCAAAGCAAGGCTATGTTAGGATGTGCAGCTAGAAAGCAAAAAGAAGCTAAAATAAACACAAGTTATCGTAGCCACTGGTAACCTCCAGGTTGCCTCTTTAGGTCCCTGTGCAGGTGCCGGATTCTTGTCTCTCAGCAACGAGCATTTGTGTGTGCAACAAACAAACATAAACATAAATAAAAACCCAACCCAACTAGAGCTTATGAATGGGTAATGGCACAGTTATGAACTAATATTCAGGAGCTAATTTGTTCTAATCCCTTTGCAGCAGCTGCATGACGACTGCTGAAGAACAGCTACTGCAGGGATGAAGATGGCTCTCACACACAGAGGCAGACTCACTCCAAACCCCCGAAAACGGTCCAACTTATTTGTGCGTCAGCTATAAACACTTTATTCAATTTCTTTCAGCCATTTAGAAAAGAATCAAGTAAGTGGGAAACAGAAGTGACTAATCTCTCTCTCTTTCCCCCCTTTTGGTCAACAATGCCAAATTACAAAAATCAGTAAAGATCAGTCGTTATATTAAATGTGTTCAACCAAGTGAATTAAGAGAGAATTAAGATACAAAGCACAAAAGCTGCTACAATGGGTAAACTGGATTTAACATAGTGACTCATCTACACAAAAGGAGGTACGTACATCTAGCTGCACTTTTTAAAATTGTTGTTGTCGTTTTTTAAGCAACTGGTTAAATTATGCAAGTTACTTGTGGGGTTCATCAGTGCATGGGAAACAACTGAACAATCTGAGAATAAATGTTCTTAACATAAATATGTATGCTTATAGATAAATAATAATAGTAATCACAGGATTTCATCATCTACAAGAAATGATAACATGAAACGATTAAGAGAAACCTGAGAATTTCTGACACCGAGCACAATAGCCAATAGTGAATGGCCATGATGATGAGACCCAATTGTTAAGTAGAATTTTTTGCACTGACTCAGGAATATTTCACAGTTGGATCTGTTGTAAAGAACAATACAAATACAAAACATGATCCAGCCGTCAGACCAGAGCAGTCAGTGGTGTCGACCTGTCAGCCACCTCAAACATTTGGCCCATTAAGAAAGAAAAAAGTACATCAAATAAGAAGAAAGAAAAAAAAAAAAAAAAAGGAAACACCCTGAGCTGCTGAACCCCTTTTTCCAAGCAAGAAATACAGAAACATTTTACTTTTCAACATACAAAATGTGTCTCTTCAGTTCCTAAACTCTTACTTAGTGTTGCTGAAAAAGGTGATGCAACACAACCATTATTACTTACATGCAGCATACATGTAAATAATGATTTTCATGATCTGAACATAGATCCACGTAGAGAGCTTCGTACATAATTTAATACTATACTAAGTGTGTGTTAACACTATGACAGTCTGGGAGCCAAATTCATCCCAAGGACCATGCTATGCTCAAAGAAACTAAAAACCCAAGAGCTACATCTCAGACGCTACAGGCCTCAGTTAGCATGTTAAATCTTAAAGTTCATGACACTTTTTTTTTTTTTTTTTTTAAATCACCTAACAAGTACAGCTCGTTTTGAAGGTTTTTCCAAAAGACAGCTTCTCCTAACTAAAAAGGACATGACAACACAGTTTAGGTTTGCAAAAGTGCATCTGAATAAGTTACAAGCTTTCTGGAAAAATGACCTTTGGACAGACGAGACCAAACTAGAGATGTCGGCACAGCACCACGTTTGGGAAAAACCAAATGCAGCAAATCAGTAAAAACACCTCATACCAACTGTCAAGCATGGTGGTAGAAAGATGATGATTTGGACTCACTTTGCAGCTACAGGACTGATGCACATTACGATCATTGAGTCGACCACAAACTCCTCTGTATACCAAATTATTCTACACAATCATCCCAAGCACACCACTAAAGGTACAGGAGAGTGGCTAAACAAAAAGAAAATATAATCAAGGTGTTGCACGGCCTAGTCGAAGTCCAACCAGAGTCTGACTGAAATGCTGTGGTGGGACTTTAAGAGAGCTGTGCATACATGACTGCCTGTAAACCTCAGTGAACTGAAGCGACTTCCATCAGTCATACAGGCGAGCATACAGAATGAGCACTTCACGTTGTTGTAGAAGCACCTTTGGCAGCAAACTACTGAGTCATGCAGTGTGCTTAGCTTTTCACAGGACTGCAGAAAGTCGTGTGAAAACTTTCTTTGACTGTAAATAGGTGGCATGCATCTTCTCATCTAACCCCTGGCAAGAGGCTGAATAAGTTTCTCTTATTTCCTGAAACCATTTCTTTGAAACAGACTTCAAACAGCAGTAGCAGTGAACCAGACTGAAAAAACTCAAATCGCTGCTTTGGTACCGAGGCTGGGAGAAGAAAGACTGACGAAGCACAAAAGACTTATTTTTACAACTACATTTATTTAAAAAAAACAAAAACAAACAAAAAAAGCGCCCAATGTCTCACCAGGGATGAGACAGTTCATGGAGAGAGACAGTTTTTAAAAGCATACAAACCAGCAAACTGTTAATCTAGCAGCATCCAAATGTTGGAATCTCCAAAATCATCATTTATATATTTAAATATATAGTTTTGTTGTCGTTTTTCTTTTTTTTTTTTGCCCCGGCAAGCTACACACTTTACAACATACACAGAGCTTCATCTCTCCTTAGTGGAGAAAAAACAAAAAACAAAACAAATACCTTTAATAAAATAAACAACTTTAGGTTAAATAAGCTTAAATAATAGTGTTAAATACAAGACACTTCTGTGGCAGGTATGTACAGAAAATAAACACATTTGGCATTGTAAGTGTGGTTCACTGGCGCTTGCTCTAATGCTCTAGAAACCACTGCATAAGAACACATTTTCCTGTGATAAACTACACACACACACACACACACACACACACACACACACACACACACACACACTCACATAACCTCTCTCTCTCTGACACACACACATTTTTTTTTTTTCCTATCAGTGAGCCACAGACAAGGCGTGTGTTTACAAAAAGGACTAAAAGCAAGGAGAAACAATCCACCGACAACCAAGAGTTTTAGGCACAGTCTCTTCCTCGTTTCATAAATACACGTCAAATACAACTGCGACTCGACAGGAACTCTTCACGCTTGTGGTAACTTCTTTTATTAAAAACAAAAAATTTAAATAAAAAAACCAAAACAAAACACAGTTTTGTAACTACCACTTTGTTATTGCTAGGACATTGTGACAGTGAAGGGAAACTAGTGACAAATGTGCGTAGGGAAAAGCACCTTTAAAACATCAAAATTACTGCCATGTGACCCTACATTACAACACAGAGGAAAGGAAAATGTGGAATTCATCAGAAACAAAACAAAAACAAAGAAACAAAAAGTCTGAAAAACAGCAAACCTCAAAACTTTTGCGACTTTGGAAACCAGAAAGCAGGAGAAGAAAGAAAGAAAAAAGATCTCAGTTGAGCTACATTCATTTCCCCCCCTCCCCGCCGTACGTTTCAAGAGCGCCACATGTGGATTCCTCTTGGTGCAAGCAGACAGTAAGTACCACTTCATTATTCCTCCCCTCCTCCCTCTCGCCTCGCCCCTCTATACTTTCCTGTGTCCGTGACGGCCGGCACAGAAACAGCTGTGTGACAGTGTGTGCAGTATGATACAGTACGGCTGAGTATACAGTACAGTAGACCGATGCGACATACGTAGGTAGGTAGATTATATGTTCACTACAGTAAATGAGCTTTACATTCCTCTACTGTAAGAAGATCCCGTGGACAGGCGGGGCCCTGGGTCATCTTTCTTGATTCCTCTTTAGTGCTGGAGATGGAGGTGGGGGTGGTGTTTCCCCAAGAGCCTCGTTCACCAGTTAAATCAGACACGACCCTGCGCTTCAGACAGAGGACGATCCCAAAAGTAAAAGTCCAGATCGGGGTTTCAGGTTTCTCACCCAGGACTGCACGATAGTCTCCAAAACATGGGGTTGTTTGAAAGCGTCTTGATTACTCTTGGGAGCTGGTAATGGTTTGTTTTATAGTTTGTTTGCCTGTGGATCATCTGGGAGTCTTAAGTAGGAGTAGAGTGGGTGCCCGTGAGGAATAAAGGCCATCATGCTTTCTCTCTCCCTCCCTCGCTCTGTGTCTTAGGGTTTCTTGTCGATGGTGTGAAAGAACCACTCTGTGAACTTCCTGAGCTGCGCCGCTGCGGTCTGGCTCTCCTCCTGCAGTCGCATGTTGTCCTGTCTCAGGTGCTGCACCTCTTCCTGTAGCATCGCCTTATCCTCTTTCTCCTGAAAACAGGGCACACACACACACACACACACACGTGAACACACGCAATCAACGCGAAACACATGAGGCAAAAAATAAATGGATACAAAAGAGGCTGATAAAAGCCCCGCTATTACAAGAACATCCGTCTTTCGTCAGCGTGGTGTAAATGGGAGGCATTAACATGGCAAAGCAGCCCTTCCTCTGTTCTGATAAAAGCGCATTTCCTCTCTCCATTTTAAGCACATTAGTGTAGGTGGGGAAACGTTGGGCTGGGACACAATAAGAAAAGGAAGCGGGATATTGAATTAAGTGGATGAGTTTGTATTACACAGACCTCGGGGCACGCATTACTCAGTGTCTGTTCATCTGAGCTGTGGGACACCGACATGTGTCGTTTGCTAATGTGCGAAAGGAGCGCACCAAGGTGACAAAAACATAATCGACAAAAGGATGACGCGGACTCACCTTTCTGAGGTCGTGCTGCAGCTGCCTCAGGATCACCTCTAACTGGTTGACTTTGCCAGTGAGTGTGGAGGGGGAGCTGTTTGTGGGGTAACACAGAAGAGGACGGTGCCAAGAGTCATTTATTTACACGAAATGAAACAATAATGACAGTTTAGCTAACAGTCAATATTCACTTAGTTCTTGTGTGTGTGTGTGTCAGTGAAGCTTACTCTGCTCCCAGCGCCGCTCCTTCCGCCTCCACCACCCGTCTGGTCAGCTCTCTCGAGATCTGCAGAGCCTCGACCCGCTGCATGTCAGTCATGGTGCAGAAGGACGCCACGCGCTGGTCTGGGAAAAGAACAGGTGAAGTAATGGGTCATGATCTGCCTTTGACATCGAAAACAGGAAATCTGTTAAACTAAAACAGAACAGATAAACACACTTGCACACGCATTCCCGAGTGGATGGGACGATTCATTCATGGCTTGTATGAATGGATGGCTCTGGTTTAGTGCACTTGCAAAAGCAGTCCTGCCTTGCTGAGAGATCTATAACCGGACAGCAGGGAACAAGGTAGTAAACAGAGCATTTCTAGACTACTACAGATAAAGTCAGTCCCTGGGGTGTTGCTCCAGTGCCCTCACCCCTCCAAGTTTCCGCTGACAGCTGTTTGGCTCATAATGGGCTGGATCCCAGGGAGCTGTAGGACACCAGTCATGCTTGTTTTACCATATCAGGCCCTTAAGCTTTGTCAAAGCTCCATGGAAAACCCAAACTTGGCATGTTACCCTTGGGGCCTGCTCAGTTTTAAGGCCTAATGCTTGTTTCTTTAGAAACCTGTCTTTCTCAAGCCCTTATCTGAGGCTAAAGATGGGGTGGGGGGGTGGGGGTGGGGGGTGGTTCTGCATATTCATAGAAAAAGATTAAGGAAACCCTTCCATTAATTTAGCCCCCAAATGAAAGCTAATCCACTCGAAGACAAAAGCTGGCTGAGCCCAAAGTTGGTTTTTCAGATGAGTCAGGGACGGGAGAGCAAGTCTTCATTTGCATATGAATGAACATCTTCCTTCATATTCGATGGCTGCATCAGAAAGATTAAAGACTTCTAGGAAAAGCGGAGACAAGTGCAGAAAAGCAGCTTGCCGTTTTTGCGTGACCCGGGGTTCATACTTACTGGACAGAAAGACAGATTACAGAGAAGAGAATCTATGCTGCACACTGCATGCGAAAGCATTCAGCGACTGCACCAACATGCTTTGTTGTTCAAATCTACAAAAAAAAAAAAAAAAAAAAAAAAAAGCCTATTTTCACTTCCATCTGCTGCTTCTTGCAAAAGTCAAAGAGAGCACAGTAGTTTTAATTTTTTCAGTTTGTTTTTTTTTTTTTTATATAGTGCAAGCCAATCCAAACTGTCTTTTTGCATCATAAAAATGAGCCGTCTCACAGGATCCACATGACTAAGGGTTATGAATGTCGTGAATGCTTTACATCTAAGCCAGCCTCTTTCCCCACTGGCTCTAAACAAAGCTGGTTAAACATACATGACACAATGGCAGCCCCGAGCCACTTTCTGCTCGGCAACAAGGCCCCTGGTTTACACAGCGTTTTTTCTGGGCCAGCGCGGCTGCCGTGACAACTGCCTTGCCGCTGCCACTCAGACTGTGCATCAACTCTGCTGATTCGTCTCTCGTTAAATGACAAGACTGCGGGCCGTGCGGCAAGAAATGCATCAAAGGAGAATCTCCACAAAAGACTTCGTTAATTATGACAAACAAATGATTACATGCTATGTTGCCTGCTCACTGGTCCAGGGTCAAGGTGGAAAAAAAGAAAAAAAAAAATACTCATGGCATGTGCGCAGGTCTGTGATAAATGGGAAATACACCGGCATGAGACTGGTCCAAAAAAGGTATTTAAATTAGAAAAGAGATTACGATGCAAATGAGTGGTTTAAATGTACGATTGGGGGGGGGGGAATAATCAGCTTTAAGTTTTTGACAGGAAGACAACCTATAAGTCTACATGAAAGCTTCATATCTAAATTTCTCGTCCCAGAGCTGAATACCAACAAACCCCCCGAAATGGAAAAGTCTGTTTCTTTCAGAAGATCACATTCGGACCTGGTGGTCAAGAGGGGAGCATAAATCATCCCAAACTTAACAAACGAAACCTTAACCATAACAGAAAAGCAGCAACACTCTGAAAACCCGAATGATGACTTGCTGGCCTTATGGTGGGAAGATTAGCTCCATGTCAGTGCTGAGAAATGATGGCTTTGTTCTTAATAGGAAATTGCAAAGGGGCCTGGGGTAGAGGTGCAAAAAGCAGGAGGATTCCCAAAAGTAAGCTCCGGAAGCACTTAGGAGCAACTAGAAGAAAACACATAGCTCACACAAATCTGCACATTCAAGCAAGCGGGCACTTGCAGATTACAAAACACACAGTCACACATGCTAAGCAGCCAGGAGGAGGGGGTGGGGAGTAGAAGTGGATTACACAAGGTGCCAGCAGCTTCATCCAGGCTGGTTACCTTCGAAGGCTCGTGCTGCATCGACCAGGTGAGACCAGTCCAGCCCAGAGGCAGTGTCAGGGAGGGGCATGAGGCCCGGGTCGCTGAACTTGGACCTGTCCGCCAAGGAGCCGTCAGAGAACCAAAACTCATCTGCAGAGACAGGCAGGCACGCCGATCAGTGTCTAGGCCTGGCCTGAGTTTAGGGCTAATCGTTGAGTCACCCATCAGTTTGCATCAGACAAAAGGGGTTAGGGGAAAGGAATGGGGAGGGGGACGTGAGGGGGGGGAAGCCAGAGAGACAATTTGAAGCGGGATGGCTTTTGTCTAGCCTAACTCCTGCCAAACGCCTAATCTATATTCGCTCATCTGGCGAAATCCTCCAGCAGGTTGGGAACCTTTTGAAAAGCCAAGTTCTGGATTTGTGTAACAGCATGATAGGCAAGAGTCACATTAAAACCACCTTCTCTGTGTGGCACTCGCGAGTCGCTATCTTAGGGGCGATAAACGACTTGTCTAAGTGAATGTCTTCATGTTTCAATCAATAACTCCTTTCCCTCCCCTCTGTCCCTCCTGCCCCCCCTCAGCCCTGAAAGACAGAGAATGCAATAAACAAGCTCCCACTCTGCAGAGAGGCATTTAGAAAAGCATGAGTGGAGAAGCAGAGAAGAGACACAGAGAGCTTGAGGTGACGCTGACACTCTCCTTTCAATTTACCCAGCGTCTTGGAGCTTGAGTAATTCACTGTTTACCAAATTGGGGCTGCTTCAGTACGGGAAAGGGAGAGCCTGTGCTCTCAACTACCCTTCAAAACAATCAGGAATCCATCAGACTGACAGGCAGAAGAGGCCGAAGAGAAAAAAACCATCTTTCCAAAAGCCATTTTCTATCTAAGGACAGCAGCGGGAGATGGAAAAGGGATGGTACGAAAATGAGACAGGAGGGACAGAGAGGGGTGGCTGGCAGGGACTGATGAGTGAATGAAACATTATGTATGACAGACATTGTGACATTCCTCATGGAAAAATAGGCATGTTCATGTCAGAGATCCTAAAGCAGCAGGCAGGACATCACACCTCTCATCGCTAATACATATTCAGTGGATGCTGGGAGACAGTGGAGCAGGGAATATTAGCCAGCAGTGACAGGTGTCTGCTTAATGCAGACGGAGCGGCAGGTCCCTTGCAAGTAGTGAGCAGCCTCACCCATTTCCAATTAGATGACTATATTGAGGAGTGCTGCTGGAGTGTGTACCAGTTGTGCTTATGATATCAGCAAGGACTCAAGTGGCTCTTTGAACGAGTCTCGATATCCTGGCTCTTATCCGGTGCCAGAGAAGAGGATTGATAATCCAGCAGCGTCACTGAGAAAAGTGTGTATTAGCCTTCCTGTCTTCTGTTTGTGTGTTTTTTCACCGAGCCGGCCCGTCGAGCGTTTCGTTGGTGTACTTACTCCGCAGGTTGGACGCGCCCTGGTTGTGGATCATGCGAGGCGGCAGCGTGCTGTGGTAAGGTGGGGTGGTGCTGAATAGGATGTCGTTAGGCATGGCTTGGTCCAGCATGGAGCTGTGCGAGCTGGCGTACGACGAGCCTTTCCGGTTACTGGACACGCTCTCGTCGGACAGCGTTCGGTACAGCGAGCGTCTGGGGGACAAGCTGTCCACTGCTGATACCTGAGAAGATCAGAACAATTTGTCAAGCATTACTCATAACAAAGAAAACAATCCTAGATGCACATTCCCCATGCTCTGCCTTTCCTCGGCACAGGAGGCATACACGATTGGGCGACTGGGTGGGCTAAACGGGGAACATCCGGGGGAGAGGTGGCAGGAATCATTTACAGTCTATGCGTTCAGGAAAATGCAGTTAGATTGAGCACAGCTGGAGAACGTCTGGAAGACGGGGAATAACAGGGCTGGAGGAGGTGGTGACAGAAGCCACTGCACTGTGGCAACAAGTAGTCGCTGAGTTTAATGCTAAAGCAGAGTGCAGGTTTCACAAAGCGAGACGGAAAGGAAAAAAACATGAGGAGGCAGTCGAGAAGTCTTTAAGATGGTGAGGAGGATACAGACAACTGGGTGAACTAACCACAGTGTCGTATACATGTGTGAGACTGACATCTGGACAATTACAAGGATAATTGTGGGTAATTTAACTTAAACAAAAAAGCAAGTATAAAACAATATTCTGTCTTGTGTTTGTCTGCACATCTGAAGTTTGCCTGCCTTCCAGTATTTTGGTATAATAGTGCAATTAGAGAGCTCATATAGCAGAGACAAGCAGGGGCCAAATCAGAACGATGCATGCTGTGATCAAAGAGAGCATGAGGTCAGAATAAACAATTATAAAAGCTGTTAGGGCTTGAAAAGTAGCATCACCCTGAGGGGATGTCTTTTGGAGAGAGAATTACATGGGATATCACTGCAAAGACACCACTGTGTTACAGCTGGCCACAGTTTTGACAGAGCATCTCCTCTTTAAACCCAGAAAACCACAAAGCCAGATCCCATCCGTTATGTTGCTGTTCAGCTAACATAAATGCAGCAGCAGTGACATCAAAAGTAGCCACAAATGATATGCGGAGCATTTGGCCAGATGGGTAAACGTCTCCCCTTGCTTCCCAGCTGTAATCTACACTAGACTAGTAAACCCGCAAAGCCAACACCCAGCCATCTCCATTTCAAAGACAAATCCCACGGTGAGAATTTAACAAACATCTTGTCTGTCTTTAAAGTGAGAAATATATACAGGAATTCAAAGCAATGCACATCTACTGCCTCTAAAGACCACCTCAGAGGCTTTAGCTTGACAAGGTTGTCTCTTATTGCAAGTTTTCCCACCCAACTTTACAAGATTAGACTCCCGAGGCTCTCGCTCATCAAAACAACTTTAAAACAGGATTTGCTGATCCTATATAAAGCATAAGAGCGCAGATTTAGAGCACCCATAAATGGAGTCACGGCAAATGAAAGCAATTCCAATTGGGCTTAATGTTTTTCTTTATAAAGCAATCTATTTAGTACATCAAAACAAGCTCTCTGAACACATCCTGGCACTGGTTAACTGTACCTGCTGTGCACATTTGGAGAAAATACTGTATTAATAAAACCTGCAAGATTATTGACTATTATAGTATGCCTAAATCCACCTCAGCTGGCAACAGTCTCAGCCTGCTTCGGGGCTGTACGGGCTTTGAATTCTTTTGTAGAGCAGCAACACTCTTATCAGTCAAAGCAGCAGTGGCACATCCACCTAGATTTTCCTGATTTTCCCGACTTTTTTTTTTTTTTTCCCTTCGCTGCCCGCACCAAACAAAGACCCAATGACGTGCCACTCGGGAGGATGTGTTGGACAACCACCTTTTCAGATCGTTCTTCTTTCTTTCCCACAGGAGGTTCAAAAGAGGAACACTGTGGGCAAATAAGCTGTGAACGGCCTTTCCTTTACGTCAGCCACACAATGGTCTGCCTGTCCATAGAAGGTCGTCCCAGCGGACACTGTGGCTGGCAAGGAAAATCTGTCTGCACCTGCTCAGCCACACAAAGAAAGGCCACGGGCGAGTACCGGAAATGACACATGCGTTAACCTTTACTATAGAATCTGTTTCATTAACTGACAAATCATCAGTTCAGACTGTTTTATATAAGAATTAGAAATAAACCAACCGTGTTTCCAGCACCATATAATTACTGTGATTTGATGACTTTATGTGCCAGCTGATGACTGAAAACACAGTGAAGCTGCTCCCAGAAAAGAACAGTATGTGTTTATTGGGAACATATGTGTATATGCTTTGGAGTGCCTGGCCCCGTGCCCTCCCAGATTGTTGCTCCGCGCACTACATTATCACACCGAATCTGACAGGAGAGTGTGACAGCAGAGGTCCTGTTGCTCGGTGAATCTGACAATCAGTACACCTTTGTACTGGCTACTTTCTTTATTCGTGGGAAGCAAAGTTACATCAATATTATGTGTATCCAAACAAGCTCAACACGCATGCTTTCATTTGAGACAGGTGCTGACGCTGCCTAGTTGTCTTGCAAGCGCCAGATTTTGTAAACCATAAGCTCGATGGTTGGAGGCAAGACAAACGAATCAGTGGACTGCTGCTTCGTGTTAGGGACGAGGCCTGTCTGTGACAGAGGACATGCCCGTCTTCTCCGGGGAACTGAAGTGCATTTGTATTAGAATTGAGCAGCATCCAAGAATAACCCATTTGTACATCTCCAGAGTCCCTTCCTGGTAGATAATGGATGGGGGGGATGGTGCAGGGAACTCGAGATGCAATTAATAGAGACTGCAGGACCCAGAAACATCAAACATCGATGTGCTCTCTGGAACTTCCTGCCTTTAATCCATGACATCCCGACTGAGTAAACTCAGCCCCTTGTTAGAAATTAAATTAACCAAACACTGTGCCAGTCAGTGGTGACTGAAAGGGTCCTGTGTCCAGAGAGAGAGTGAGAGGGAGGAATCCTATCAGCAGTGCCAGCATATGTTTGTCCTGCTTTCACTGGATTCCCAGCAAGAGATTTTCAGGTCTGGTTCTGCACTGGATTTATTCAAAAGGAGGAAGTCTGAGGTTTTTGTAGATACATCGTGTCAGTATAATAACAGAATTGTGAAGTGACATTTATTTGCATATTACACAGGACATCATAATAATGATAAATTAGAGGTTAGGGTTTCATTAATGCCCTCACCTTGCGACTCCTGTCTTCTCCTGGCGGGCTGTCGGGCAGCATCATTTTAACGTATTCCTCTTTCGAGAGTCTCTGCAGAGATTTTCCATCCCGCTCAGTGGCCTGGAGCCGGCATGCGGCCTCTTGTGCGTACAACTGCCTGTAGATGACACAGAGGGCAAAGAAGAGCATGGCTCATCACTAGGGTCACACAAAATACATCCCAAGGGGGGCAGCCTTGGAGCCATCACAGCTTGGGTTCAGAGGTAATCCCAGCTACTTAGAGAACAGGGACAGGGATCCGTCTTATCATGCCAACATCAGGCGCTTCCCTGCTCCATGCTAGTCAGGTGAATGCAGGATAACGGGGATGGAAAAGGACCAAGGGAGGGAACTTATTTCCAAATTTTACCCTGTTCCACATCACTGTGCCAAAACCATGATTACACAGGCTGCAAATAAAATCCAGCCAAGCACTGTGAGAGGTAGAAGGGAAAACAAGGGTTTGGGACAGAAATGACTTCCAGAAACAAGCGGAAAGCACCAACTAAAGGAGTGTTCACAACAACAACAACAGAGGGAGACATGAGAGCTGTTAGACAGGGCTGGAGAAGGACCCACAAGAGGTGACATGTTTTGTTAGCAGTGTGGTTGTCAGCAGGGTTTTTTCTGAGAACATTTAAATGATTCTGAGGGTGTGGAGAGTTTACGGGAGAGGTTACAGGGCACGGAAGATGTGCCCGACCAGGCTGGTGAAGTCATGTGGCTGTGAGACCTCTGCTTTAAGTGAGCAGCCTGAGCTTGACACACTGAGTGCTGTTGGCAGGCTGTTAGGTGGCCGCAGGGAGATTCGCTAGATGGTTAGACGATGGGACAGCCTAGTTATGACGGCTACCTCCAGACACTGTTGCTGAGAGCCGCACTGTATTAAGCTTTTGGCAACACGGAGAACAGTTCCTAAATATATGTACCGTGTTTGCTCTATTGTGTTTGGCAGAAAAACAAGTGCAGTTAACTGAATTTTGTACACTCGTTGTTTGATGCCAAAAACTGCAGCAAAAAGTCCTCTGTTTTCCCACTCTACCTTGACCTGTCCATTTTCGCCTGAAGTAATTGAGCCATAATTATGAGAAAACTGGAACAACATTAAAGCCCTCATCTTTGGAGTTAAATATTACTCTGCTGTGCACTGGCATCTGTTAAATGCCTACAGTATATAATTAACTTCTCAAGGGGCAGTGAAAAAGAAAGAATGTACGTTTTCATCCACCTGTTTTTAATACAAAGTCTGAGAGCTTGTGAAAAAGATGATAAAATTATTTTAGACTTAGTCCAGTTAGAAACAGCAGAGAGATCCAAAAGAGAAGGAAGTATAAGTGTTAATAGCTGTTTGATGCTTAATATTGTGATGCCTTCTTTCGTTTCTCCTATCATGGACAAGCCATAGATGCAGTGGTGCACAAGATTCTTTGTTTTTCTTTTGGGCTAAAGACTCTTAACAGTGGAGAAAAATTTTAAGGACCCCACACATAATGTAACCAGCCATCCAACCATTCAATTCATTGTCTGTCATGCCAATGTGAGGTTGTCATGGGGTACACAGGGTACACAACCTGGGCAGGGCGCTAGTCTGTCGCTCCGCTAACAGAGAGAATGACAATTTTTACACCTACAGCTATTTAAGAGTTTGCTCTGGATTTGAACGCAGGGCCTCATTCTTGATGTGAGGTGACGCTGCTAACCGCCACACCACCATGCCTTCCAGTATCTGGACTGACTCAAATATTTCTCCACGCTCATAGGTTAGCTGGCTAATATGCCGAGCTAAAATGTAGCAGAAATGGTTCACAGCACTCATAGAGAAGCAAATAGTTTAATCGCAAATAGAAAAGTGTTTCTATTGGCCTTCAGATAATGTGAGGTGGAGTCATAGCTATAATATGCATGTATAAAGCTGGGAATACTCTGTCCCAGACGAAACATAACCAAAGGGAAGCAATTGTGATGATAGCTTTGGTTGTGGTTATTAAAATTAAACTTCTAATAGAGATTTAAGCAGAGAGACTGAGAAGATATTAGATGGACAGTACACAGCAGTATGAATCTGTAGTGGAAATGTCACAGTCACTCATGCACAGCTGGTTGCTGTCCACTTTGAGCATGGTCCACAAGGCAGAACCAGCACTTGACACCGGAGGAGTGGGGGTACAAAGAGGGCGGGGCAGTGTGCGGGGTAAGCAGGCGGTGTCAGATCAGGACCACAGGGTTCACGCTTAACTGTGTACCTTGAACGCTCAGACAGCATTGTGAGAAGGAAGGTTAACAAGCTTTCCGCTCCTCTGAAACAAGAAGCAGAAGCAAGAAAGAAAGAGCCCACAGTTAGAAGCACCGTTACACATCCAGCCTCACACACAGCGTTAGAACAAATGAGAAAACTTTTTAGAATTGGGGGGAAAGAGAAACTTCATTATGTTAGGACAATATCTGTGAGTAATATTAGGCCATTTATCACGAGGCGCTGTTATGTAAGATGAAATAAAACGGTAGGAATATATAAACAAACAATGGGGTGGGTAAACTGAATTACGGAGCTTTTTCATAAGTCGGCAGAAGATGACTTCAGTGCATGCGATCAATCACACAACCGTAAGTAGCAAATTTCACAGCCTAAATGAAATTACTTGGGAGCTGGAGCACGGGGTTCCTTCCAGGGCAAAATCTCACACTCTCTCTTGCAAAACACGCCCCGCTCGCAAACATCCTCCAAATCAGTGCACACAGACAGACACACACACACAGCTACACTCACACCGTAAAAGCTGTTTCGCTTTCACCATCAATGGCTCTCTGTTCTCTACAGCAAAACCATTTAATCACCCGACAGATACAGTCAGTCATCACTGCTCACACAGACTGAGGATTGCATACATTCCTCTTCTGTGCGATACAGGCTATTGTGCAGATGGGCGTCCTCAGACTACATGTGCGACTGCGTGCGTGTTCCTGTGTGTGTCTTGATGCTTGGCTCCCAGCAGAGATGGTCGAGCCTGGCGATCCACAGGGACGCGGCTTCACGGGAGCGATCATAAACCGTAAGTGACATGTGCCAAGTGTATTATGTCCGCAGCTTCACTGAGCTTATTTATTTTGTGGCTGTCTGCTTCAATCAAGGCCACTCTGTGTAGGCTGATCGTGGCGTTGGGTTTGAGGTGGAGATGCAGCAGTAAGACAGAGAAAAATGTGCTGACAAGAGCGCGATTAAAGGGTGTTTTATTTAAATGTGCCTACTAGCTAGTGATAAAATCGCTGTGAAGCACGTGAGCTGAAACCTCTTTGTTTTTGTAGTTTTTTTGCACATTTGCTGATGTTCTCACACATGCTCTTCTTGCTTTCACCCTCACATACACTCACCCACACTCTGAAATGTTGGGAGGTTCCTCAGTGCTGTGGGCGGCATCATCATCATCATCATCATCAGTCGCCTTCGCGCCCACTGTGAATTTGCAACTGGACTGTGTGCGTGCCTGTCCACAAGCCTCTGAGGCGGGCCCAAGCCCGGACCCCTGTACCAGCTCTGGCCCTGAGCTGCTGGTCTGGGGGATGGTGTACACCTTGGAGGAGTCAGCAGACATACAGTATCTGGCACCACGGGCCAGGGGACTGCCAGAGTGGTGTGAGCCACTGATCAAACAGCAGAAAGAAAAAAAGAAACAGAAAACAAAAAAAAAGGCATAACATAACTCAAAAGTGACCACAAAATGAATGAATTTAAAAACAGAGAAACAAAGAGAGGCAAAATCATAACAAAAACATAAACAAGCATTAGCAATAGAAATGGTGCTAGAAACATGTCAGACGTAAAGAAACGACCTATTAGGATGACTTCTTTAAACGGAAAATGGTTTATGAATGGTCTCCATGCTGCCGGGGTCGCTACGCTTTTCCTTATTCTCTGTCATTTGTATCCTGTTACAAGGGTGAACACATGTAGGCTCAAACTGTGTTTCTGTGGGGCAACAGAGAAAGGAAGGAAGACTTTGGCTTTTACAGAGGGAGGAGTTCAAACAGCTCAGACAGAGGATCAATTTAAAAGGCACTAAGGCCCGATATAAGATAAGTACTGATTATGAATATTTTGAATCATGTGAATCACGCAAAGATACTTGCGTAGTTTCCTAAAAAATATGGAGCTGTTCATGAGGGCAATAAGCCCCCTTTTAATCTAAAAACATCAAATTGCCCTTCAACCTACACTGGAAGAGGATTCGGCTGCAGTTTGTCATGTGAATATTCCCCCTGAACTTTGTCCTTTCAGTATTTAGTCAAATATCAACTGACAAAACACATTAAAGGGTCAGTGCACTCAAATCACATGGAGGCATTTTCTGCTTATTTACAATGCTGTGCCTTAGGCTGATTTACAGGCTTACTTACGAGCAAACACAAAATAAAATAACTGCATGCCACGAGGAAAATACTATTATTTTTGTTAACTGGGGAAGGTGACCCTTGAAGTTATGATCAAAAGGTCAAATACACACAGCTGTACAGCATTCATCTCGACTGAATGGTGTTTTTATATCACTTTACTTTATGTGATTCCTCGAATGTGTAAATGCTTTGCCTCTATCCAAATAATAAGCAAGATGATAAAGGATGGCGATGTCACACTCTGCAGTGATGTGAAAATGAGCCATGCATCAGGTAATGAACGCTGCCTTGCTTTGCTTTCTTTGCTCCTTTATCTTCCATTGGCCTTTCACATTTAAGCACTCCCCCTCTCCATACACAGTCTCACATCTGCTACAGCGTCCTTCATTATTTCCATAATTAATATGAAAGTGAATCGTTTGTGTGTGTGTCTGTTTTTTTTGTTTTTGCCTAATTAGGATTCATCTATTAGCTGCAGAGATGGACCTCAGATTTAGGTCCATAAAAGACGTTAGGGTTTTGCTACTCAAACATTCTTCTAAAACACCCTAAAGACATGAGAGCTCGCTTTGGCTGGAGGCACAACACACTGCTTTTCCATATTCATGCCCATCTGTGCCACACCCTGCAAATGTGCTCCTGCTGCTTCACTGTTTGCTCAGATGACACTCGGGTGTCAAAGACCATTACATAAAAGGTGGGAAGCATCAGAGCAGTCAAGGTGATGGCATGGGCTCTTTTCTCATTTCTGAGTGATATCCTGGCACTAGAGCTGGGCGATATGAGATTTTTTCATATCACGATATGTTTTTTTCATTTCAGGCGATAACGATATCTATCACGATATAAGCCAAATAACTATATTTGTAAGATTTAAATGTGCCGTTGCTCACAAGTAAAATGTGAAATAATCAGCAGCTTGTTTTTATTTAAATATTTATTTCCCATAATAAGTTCAACAGGGTAGATGTACTTAAGGAACATGAGACTTTTTCAGATAAATAAAGGCAAATATTGCAAACTACACAAAAGGCAGCCACTAAAGCGTTTAAGTTTCAAAATAGAACAAACAAAACAGACTAAATTGTCAATTCCACTTAGAAACAAAATATTAATTCTAAAAATAAATCTTAGTTTGTTTTACAGAAGATCAGACAAAACTGACTAACTTTTGTCAATATCAAATAAACTGAGAACTAAAAGGAAATTCTCAATCTCTCCTTGTTGTATAGCTTAGCTTTTCAAACAGTTTTAACAGTTACTTTAGTCTGACAAAAGCCGAATGACGAATTAGCGCTTCCAGTCAGAGACTGAGGCTACGTCCACACGTATACGGGTATTTTTGAAAACGGAGATTTTCCGTTTTCGTTTTAAAAAATAATCCCGTCCACACATAAAGGCAGAAATGAAGGAAAACGCTGCTATGAACATGCCAAAGCAGCAGGTGGCGCTAGATTCCTAACCGTGCAGAAATGTTGGCCAATCAGAAGTCTAGAAGCCTCGGTGGGAAAAAGTAAACAAAGCTGGGGCATAGAAGCAGAACCGAGTCGTATGTGTGGAGGGACAGTAACTGTGTGTGTATGTAAGCATTTAAACACTGCAGAGTAGAATTAACAGTATTGTAGAAATCCATTTCACCGAAACAATAACGTGGCGCACAGTGTGACGCATGCACCAGTTTATTGTATTTCCAGACTTGCTTTCGGCACAATTTACAGTGCACGCTACTCTGTTTTTTGTCAGACTTGAAATAGCCGAAATACCTTCACACTATGAAACTTCTTTGGCTCTTCCGTTCGACAATTTCTCCGGCATTGGAACCATCATCTGTTTTCTCTTCGGTCACGCTCGGTTGATTTTTCTAGTCGGCACACTCATTTCCTCCATTACGTGCTGGCTCCATTACCCGCTGGCTGCTTCCCAAACAAACACACGTGCGGCTTGGCACTTGTGCTGTACGTAACAAGTCACGCGACGTGACGCTGCGGCTGTGATTGGTTCGGCTCTGCGCTACTTAATTTGGATTGGCTGACCTTTTTTTTTTTTTTTTTTTTTTTTTTTTTAAGAGGACAAGAGCGGCGAGGTCTATCGCGATAGCTTAATTTCTCTATCGAGTAAAAGTTATATCGCGATACATATCGTTATCGTTCTATCGCCCAGCTCTACCTGGCACGGTTACTTCTTCATACCCCCAAACAGGTCAATGATCTCAACAGACTGGGGGACCATAATCCTATATGACATCAACAAATGGTCACCCGTGCTGCTTCATACAGACAGACTGAGTGGCTTCAGGGCCGACCTTCAATGACACCATTTCTCTTTCCCAGATGGTCCCAGGTCAGGTAAGGAGGACTTAAAGGATAGTGTGATGAGCCTCCTGATGTTGCCTCGGCCTGACAGCAACACCAACCAGGAGCTTTCAGCACAACTGGATGATCCAGACTGTGTGTCAGCAGAGAGGGGGCACGGCTGGGTGAAAAGATCAGCTAACAGCCAGAAACCTTCCTTTTGTGCACGTGTTTGTCTCTGCATGTGTTCAACAGATAGTGGGCCTGAAAACATCTACGTGGTGGAATATAGTGGATTTTGCCGAGAGCCATTTAAAAAAAGGGGGTGTTTGAAAGTTCACAAAGGCAAATCAATGACCCCAAAAGATGGAACTAAGCCACACCAGGAAAAACTATTTGACCACAGCAAAGAAAAACAGAGTGCTGTAATTGACTGTAAACCTTTTACCCCTTGAAAGCCTACTAGGAGCTTCTGGACTGAGAGGTTTTAGGTCATATTTCAGGCCTGCTTATAGAACAAAATGACTGTTTGCATCAGGAGTTACTGAGGGTAGTCTCTGCTTATGTAGCTACTATTGGGAAAACCCAGAAACTACTCTAATGGTCATAAAACCACATCTTTATTGGTATGCACGGCGGTGTGAAAAGGTCATCAAATGTCGTCTTTATGGGGGAAAGCGTTAAAGCCTGCTAGGAAGGTGTTCATGCTCCAGAACAACTTCAGCGCTGCGGAGCATGAATCCTTGAAGTCTATCAGACGCTCTGTGTTTTTCATGATGGATTTAGAAAGCACATTTTAAGACAAGCATCCAAAAATCTCACTTAAGTGCTAAATTTGTTTGAGATCTAATAACAGTTAAGGCAAGGTTCAGCGCTGCATACTCAACAACTTCCATTTAAAGTTATCCTTTAATTTGTAACTCACTCAGCCAAAGTCAATTGTTTTGTACAAACGAGGACAAAAATGCTGTACCTGGAGTGGGACGAGATCTCGCTCAGGTCCCCGATACTGCCCTCTGTCACATGGCTAGACAAAATGGCAGAAGCATAGCCCTGCGGTAGGTACATTTTCCCATGATCCTCTTCCGACGCTCCATCCTCGTGGTGCTCCGACACCCACGGGTGTCCCTGCTCCCCGACTCTTCCCTGCAGCAACACTCGGGCCCCGGGGGCCACGCAGGGATTAGTGTCTATGCCGCTGTCAGTGGATGCGCCTTTGATGTACGTGAGGCCGAGCATCTCGGGGTCCATCAGGTCCCCAGAGCCAAAGTGCTTATCGTCACTGTTGCTGGAGGCGTTGCTTGAAAGAGTGTTGCTACTTGAGTGGCTTGAGTTTTTATCACCCGCCTGGCACAGAGAGGGAGAGAGCGAGAGGGGTGAAGGAGAAAGAAACACAGTAAATCAAACAAGGTCAAACAGCAGCTGCAAATAATTCTTACGGATGCTTTAACATTCTTGCCCTACCAGGCAAGGAGGGGGTTTACCCATCAGGCTTCCTCACACGGTCATGTGTCCCTGACTGAGGCAACAGCTTGTTTTCTTGAGGCCCATTACACTGTCAAGTAGTTGACAGTAATATGTAGGCAGGAATAAAAACAGACTATGCTGAATGTCACATACTTTGCGTGCAAACTCTGAAATTGTGATACTTATTTGAGGAATCCAGATGATCATAAGCTTTGTTTTTTTAGCTCTTTTATCCCTCAAGCTCAAATACATTTAAGGTCACACCAACTTATTCCAATGTGCATCATCAGTTTCAAACCATGGGGATCAACAGCTACGCCTTATTTTAGAACGTAAGCCATGAATTGCAAAGGTTTGTTCTGCGATGTCACCTTTACTATGATTTACTGCTAAATTATTGATGCGGTTTTAGTCACAGCATAGAAAAAACAGTTGAAAAAGCAGGCTCAGTACATTAGAGATGTACAGTGCCAAGAAAATGGTTAAATTTTTTATCCACTTCCAACAGTGGTGGAAAACACCAAAACATGTTGTTTAGGTGCATTAGCCAGCCTCCAGCATCTGAGGAGAAAGAAAAAAGGAAGGCAGTGCTGGGCAAAATAACCATAAATCAGAGGGAGTGGGGAGAATATAGAGAAAGGAGAAACGAGGGGCTAAAACACTTAATATATTCAACCTTCAAGGAAAAGGTGTCCTAGAAACGCATGAAACAACCTGAAACAGTGATGAGATGAGATTTCCTTTAGCATGCTGATGAAGGGAAAGCGATAACTGCAAAGAGCGTCTAGAGGGGACAACATGAACATCTGCCCCAATTGAACTGATTGCAGCAAAGCCCAGAAACAAGGGCAATCTGAGCTCAGCCTGAAACAGTTGTGGGATATAGCAGGTCTTACACAGACTCTAATGCCAGCACAGCACACTTCAAGGCTGAATCAGACCAAGTATACGAAGACCTTCCCAAAAGTCGCAAATAGACTTCCAAACTATATTCAAGTCACCTGGTCGGCTTCAATAAAGTGAAAGTGGATCAGACATTTACCCTGGACAGCTTGTTGGGCGAGTCCTTTCCTCCTTCTCTTTGCTTCAGAGGGTTCAGGATCTTGGTGGAGGGGATGTGCCATTTGGCCTCTGTGGAGCCAGAAGTTACTGTTACTATAGAAGCAGATGGCATGATTCACAGACTGTATGTAAAAGATGGCAGCAAGATATGTGGACAACAGTTTGTGAGATTTGCTTTGGTTTCAGGATTGTTACACTCTTGCTATACAGACATGCATGTTAACAATGACTACTTCAGACTAACCTGCAGACCTAGTCCTCTCCAGGGTGGGCTCTCTCTCTCTGTGGATCTCTCCATCCCCTCCCTGGATGTCCCCTACCCGCTCATGCAGGATAGGGGAGGGACACCTGATGGGGGGAGAAAAAAAAGAAAAAGGAGAAAAAGAGGGCAGGAGGGGGAAAATGGGCCATAAATTCGTTTTTCTATAGAGTGTGCTCTCTATTCAATTAAGAGAAAGGCTTCAATAGATTCACCACAGATGTACAGCAATTAGCTCAACATCATTTAAGGTCAAAACACTTGAGCTCATAATAGAATAAAGAAGCTGCCAGACAACGCTGACAAAAGACCTTTTTTCATTGGACTCAGCTTGCAGAGTGCTTTTTACCTCTTGACAAAAGGGTAAGAGCAGCAATTTTTTTTCAATGCGCGTCTTAGTTAAACCTTTTAGAGCTAATAAAGTTTACAGCAGATGAACAGAGGCCGCATTGTCTCCTGATCTCCGACAAAGCCCGGCAGATCAGTCGACATGTCTGCCGTTCTGCATCGGGGCAGCTCTGACAGGGCGCAGTGGTCCTCGGGTGTTCAATGCACATCTGAGGCCTCTGACAGAAAAGGCAGCAGTGGGGAGCTAAGCCTGTTGTCATGGTCTGTAACCACTTACAGACAGACGTCGGTCTCTCATGGATTCTGCTCATGTACAAGAATCAGCCTGACAGATGTTACGCCTGCGCAGTCTACAGTCTGGGCTGCTCCGTGACATCGTTATATAATTGACGAAATGATAAAGACCAACATGTTGAAAAGAACATTGTAAAAAAACAAATGACGAAAAAGCATGACGACTGGCCAAAAGTGCACTGATGATTTGGTCATTTCATGTGGAAAAATTGCTGTCATTTTGCAAAATTGCAAGTTCTCAGAAATAGTGCTGGGACTGATTGGAGCTGCATTCATTACTGTAAAACCGCATAATCCTGGAGGGACTACTTAAAGGTTATTTCCAAAAAACTAAAAAAAAAAAAAAAATTGACACTGCTGTGGTCCTGTACCCATCATATCCAGGCTGCTGGGACCATGTGCTGCTGCCACAGGGCCCTGGATCACTGGAGGACGACTGGTTGCTGGGGGAACTGCGGTAGTGCTGGTCTCCCTTGTTACATGAGGTGACCTGGGGATTCTCCATATCCTGCACAGTTCTGCAGAAAAAAAGAGGGACAACAGACAGGAGTGGTTAAAAATGATTACAGATAGCCCATAATATATATACAGTTGTAGTTCTAATACCAACAGCTTATTTGTTTATAAAGTGCAGATAATATCCTAAAATTGCACTTTAAAACAACAAAAATAAAAAGTCCACAATGTATAGGGACATAAATAGAGGGGGGTATTATCAAATGATTGTTAAATGATCATCATCAAATTATCATTTGGAAGGACTGAATCTTAAGGGCATCATTAAAGGCTTTCAAAAAAAAAAAAAAAAAAAGAAGAAAGAAAACTCAATGTGAGATAATCAAAGGAGCTTGCAAAGAAAAGCGTCTGGACTTCAAGAAGTCCAGACGCTTTTCTTTGCAAGCTCCTTTGACTACGATGACCTGGATGACTGAGAACCTTCACAGACAATGTGAGATAATGTTAGAGGAGGTAAAGGTGTCTCATTTTCAAAGGCAGAGAAAGAGGTTAATTATGGCATTAACCTCATTCAGCAATCCAGATGATGATTCTCTGTGCGATTCCTCATGCTTAGCTTATTACTGAAGTTTAGTCCTTTCACCTAGTTTGACCATCACAGCCTCTGAGCTAATACCTTGAGATAAGATGCTTTGCTTGCTTTTGTCTAGCCAGGAAAAACTTGTGGACGATACAGTGAAAAATACACACTGAATGTGACTTATGTCTGCTGCCTTCCCTTTAACCAGCACGCCAAATGAGGTAAGATGAGCGGACGGAAATAAGACTGCAATAACACAGGCAGTATGGCTTTCACATTAAAGCGTAAGCCAAGTCTTGTCAGTTAGCCTATACTCCTTATATCTGCTTCTTTTGTCCTTATACATTAGTTTGGAACCAGGTCTGAAATGACTAAATCTTTATTAAATGCAAAGCCAAGAGAGATTGTCACCTGGATCAGGTATTCAAAGATTGGAAATTTGCAGATAAGCGACTGAAAATGATCCGGTAGAGCTCTGATTCAAAAATGCAAGTATAAACATTCACAAGGCGACCCAAATTAAACATCAACACTTTCTGCTTCCTTGTTCGGTTTCCTTTTTTCCCCTCCACAGGGAAATAAACTGTCAGTATCTCAGTTGTGCCACACATCATCAAACACTCTGGCCGGATCGCTGTTTTCTCTCCGGCTGTGTTAGTCAAGTGTCAAGCTAAGTCCAGGCACTTCAATTTGAGACAGAAGCGGCTGCTTTTCGTTCTCCTTTTTTCTTCTTCTCCTCATGTTAAGGAAAAAAAAAAAAAAAATTTTGAGGGGAGCGATCAGAGGGTTGGTCTCATTTGGCTGTGAAGCAGTCGTCATATTTTATGGTTGCAAGTCTAAATCCAGCTATACGTGTGATGAAATGGCGCTTTATCCGAGCTATAAAGATTCTCGCGCGGCCTTGCGAGACAAATGGGTCCATGCCCCCTCAAAGCCTCGTGAGATGAGTAATTTAGTGAGACCACCTGTCGGGCTCCATTTTTGTTCATTTAAATTTAACGGGAAGGTTAGTGATTCGGTTTTTGTTCAGACCTCAATCAGAGTATGTGGATTTTTAAAAAAGGTGCTTTTTAAAAATAAAATTAGTTGAGCAGCACAAACAAATGTCCGGCTAACTCATTCTGATTTATTCCTACAGATCCTGCGACTTTATGACACAGTCTCGTCTTCCTCCCTTCCCCTCCTCCTTCTCTACTCCCACTCCCTCTGGGGCGCTTCATATCGCGGTCTAGGGAAGAGCACTCTCTTTGTTTCTGCAGTAATTGGATGAGATGAGCGGAGCTGTGTCAGTGTCCCCATCACCTCCTCCTCAGCAGGGTGCAGGAAAAGGGAGGGAGTGGGGGAGTTGGAGAGTGAGAGAAAGGAGGAGGGGAGTGAGAACGGAGAGCTCCGACTGCTAGGGACTCCAGGCAGAGAAGGCGGCCATTATCCCAGTATAGTCAAAACAGGCAATACTGGACGGGCGGGTGGGTGGCGGGGAGTCGGTGTGACACACTGGAAAGGTTATCGTGACTGTAGGGGTTTCATTAGAGTGAACAAATCACTGCTTTACATGGCTCAATGGAGATGTCCAAAAGAGACAGAGCCGAGGACGGGAACAAAGTCTGAGCGCAGCCTTATCATCCAAAGGGAGATGAAAGCGGAGCCGTGAATTCATTTAACTAAAATGCGCCATTTATATGTATGCAAATAACCGAGCACAATAACAGCTCAAAGTGTAACTGCAGCTCTTTTCTAAATAAGAAAGGCTGAGAGTTCAAAGATTTCATCTGAAAGGACGCCGTCTTTACACTGTTGTGTTTGATGACGAGCCTCCGTTTCTGAAAAACCTTGAGCAGAAAGTTTGTGTGTTAAAAAAAAAAGTAAAAAATGTCTCACAGGATCATTTCTTTTCTTAATTTGTTTAGTTAATGTTTTTTTTCCTTTGCCTTTTTGCACAACTGTGACATTATGTAAATTTGTCCTGGCATGTGTGCAATGCTTACACATGAAATATATGATAAAACCATCAGTGGATAACCACATTCATAAAGACCGAGTGGAGAAGCTATTTTCTTTCAGCGTGGATAACCATTTAAGCTCCTTTATTTGTATGTGACTCAATATTAAGCAGTGAACAGTGTTTTTTGTCATTGTGCTTTTGTAATGCAGCCTCTCTACCGTACAGTTATTCGATCGCCCATATTCAAGCGTTGCTTTCAACCCTTAATAAGTGCCAAATTGGGCATAGGCAAACAACCGAAGAAAACTGAAGTGGAGAATAGTGAGCACCTGGAACCATCTGGCAACTTCCTATCAAAGGAGGTGCTTCGCGGGATAGCTGCCTGGTGCTGCTGGAGGATCTGCTGACACTGCAAGCGGTCGGGGCCCTGAGTGGGCGAGCCTCGGGATAGCGCTCCGGCAGCCGTGGGCACCCGATGCCAGGTGGTATTTCTCCTGAAGGGCGTCTTGTACTCACACGGCGTACCCTCGCTGTCCACCTTGTACTCCACCATAGGTATGCGGTAGAGCTCGGAGCAGCCCCTGAGAGGAGAGGGGTGAGAGGGAACCAAGGGTCAAAGTTCATCAATGAACAGAAAATGACAGGAGATGACGTTTTAAGTTATGCGAATGATTAATTAGCAGGATTGAACCTATTAATTTGACCTATAACCTCACATCACAATATGTTAAATATTTTAATATTTTTCAGCCATGAAACTGAAAATTTCATAATAATCTGTGAAAACCAGGGTGAAGTGTTCTCACGTTGCCTCTCCAGGACCCTGCTGAAGCACACAAATACTTTTATTTACCCTGAGCCAGATCTTTAGACTTATATAGTGTTTATTTCTGCACTACTGACAACAACAGACCCACAAACATGTTCACACACATTTGCAAGTGTAAGCGGAGCACTAACATCACTTAAAATAGTTTCCCACCATTTCCGATCATTTTCACAAAGCTAAAAATCTGAGCTCGCCCGTCGGCCAGTAATGGGTATTCCCCGAATTGCTACACACTGGTAGCTTTTCGGTGCACCGTCTCCATCCACTTACTGCTAACATCAGTGAAGATCTCTGGGATGGACAAGGCCTGTGATGCCATTTCATGCAACATTAATCACCGAGGCAGCGGCTTGGTGCGTATGTTTGGAAAGAAGGGGAGGGATGGGGGTTAAAAAGTGGGTCAGGGTTAAAAAGTGTGAACACTCTGCTCACTCTCCAAAGGCATATCAAGCATGACCCTAATGATTACACTTGCCAACCCCCCCCTCCCCACCCCCTTTAAAGTCCATTTTCCAGCATCCACTGGGGAGTGGAAAGCTCTGTATACTTTTGCTGTGGTCATAAATGTATACATAGAAGGGTTTGAGGAGGGTGCACTGAAGGAAGGAGGGGGGAGTAGTAATCCTTCTCAGAAGGACCCTTTCATCAGTCTGGGCCATGGGTGGCTGGGCTGTTTACACCAGACTTCCCACTGGAGCTGCGGGTGTTATAAGATATAACTAGAAGATCATCCTTTGCTTCTTCCTCCGTGTCCTCTCACATCTGGTTGATGTCACCGCCAGCTGGCCTCATTCATGATGAAGAACTACATCCTGCACATCTTACGGTGTACATACTTAATTGTTTTCACAATATGCATGCTGCATGCATCACTGGTTTGGTATATAGGACAGTGAGAGTATTGAGCACAAGTGAAGCTGTTGTATGCGTAAAAAAGCTTAGAGATGAGAACATTACCTCTTTACACTCAATTAGCTCGCCGAGGTCTTTCAATTATTGTTCCAGACACAAAAAAAGACCCAAAAAATAAAAAAGACTGCTGGTCAATTGTTTTTCAACATGGTTGGCACTAGCTTGATTAACTGTGTGTGTATATGTCTGTGTGTGTGACAGAGAGAGAGCACATGTGTGTGGTCATAATAGGTTGCCACACATCATTACTCTACAAAGAAAAGAGCTATCCCCCAGCTAACAGCTTGTCAACAGTGAAGGTCTCAGCTTTATTCTCTTGCTGTGCTTTTTGCTCCAGAATGACCAAGAAGTGACAAAGTGATTTGCCCATATGATCCAAATAATCTCCATCAGCAGTACAACTGCAGACTTAATGGGAACAGCCTTCATATTCATGTATAAGGAATGTGCCTCTTGTATAAAGGCAACCCGAGACTGAGTGTATAAATCATAAGGAAACGGCAGGAAACTGGTGTTTGGTCAACAGTTAGAAAACTTTACCTGGAAGCTGGTGTTGCAGGAGAAGCTGTCGGACATGTCCAGCCAGGCATGAGCAGAGGAGGAAGCGAGTGACTGGTGAGAAAAATAATAACCGTCTTTTTCCTCTGATTCCAAAAAGAACTGCTGCGCCTCTCTCCCAGTTTAATGTGAGTGGCTATAAATTATGCCACAATGGCCTACATAAGCTTAGAGAAAACTACACAACTGGAGACAATGCACAACTAAAAATAAATTTGTTAGTGGGTGATTGGTGGAGAACATTCAGCTCCTTCAGCCATTCGGCTCTTAAAGAATCACAATAGATCAGTGTCACAACAGGACCTTAGACCTGAGTCAGAGAGCTGTCAGTCCAATGACAGGGCCAGCAAGTGAGGGGGACATGCTAATCCATTCCCACAGTCATAGTCCTTGTCACGGCAAAGAGTCACAGAGGTCGTGACCTCCACCAGTGCTGTGCAGACTGTTGTCAAAGGGTTCATTAAACGAGGTGTGCTGAAGACTTAAAGATGAAAAAAAAAACAGACTGATCTTTGCAGAACCCCCCCCCAACCCCCCCGCCCCAGCTCCTATGAAGAATGCAAGGGGATTAAGTAGGACAATTTGTGATGCAGTTTCTAGTTTCTTTGGGTTTAGTGGTGCTCCATCTTGGGTGGGTGCTGGCATGGGAAGTGAGAAATCCAGCTTTGCTTCAGTCCATATGAAAATCCACAATGACAAGTCTGATGGCACTACAAAGGAAAGGTCACAAGTGGCCATCTGAATGTCATCGTCAACACTGTGACACAGGCTGAAGACACCATTTCAAAAGTAAATCTTTGCAATTAAAACCTAAAACGACAATATGATATTAAAAAAAGAGAAACAAAAAGCCGGGACTCAGCCGGAATAAATTTCAGGGGAAAAAAAATCCTTACTGGCCACGTAGCAGTTTATGTTCTGCTTCTATTTGTATGTCTTGTAATGAACATACATTTTAGTCCATATTGTACTGATCCTTCTGTTTATCCTCACATCTCTGATGACCGCATACCAAAACATACAATCTCTACCATGTTCTATACATCGCATTCCTGTTTCAAAGAGCTAATCTTTTTCATCTTTTTCTCATTAGTTTTGATCCAAAGCTAACATGCTGAACTTGTTTAAGGCTTTTCAGAGTGATGATGGAAAAGCCTCTGGTACTGTGCTGAGCTATAACCACATCCTGCCCCCCAGTGTAAATAAATACAGTACTAGGTAAGGCTAATATTAGAGACATCTCACAGCTTCAGGCAGAGCAGGGTAAATCCATTTAGGGCATAAACAGCTTTAGGAGGTTTGCCACAAAACAATGCTACACTGTATAAATGATTCCTTGTTGCAATCTAATGTGACATAATCTTAGCAACAAGATGACAACATCACTCCTCGCCGAATCACAAAAATAGGAAGCCTAAACAATATTGGAGCGATTTAAAAAGAATAAAGAGGAAGCTCCTTCCAGCCACCGCATGTACTTATGAAAACATTTTTCCTTGTCATGGTAGCAGCGTGGAGCCAGGGTACATTGTTTGAAGGTCATGAGACTCTTGTCCATTGTTGCTAGATTAGTCCTCATCTCTCTGGCCACGGGGGACTGACTGGGGCCTTCGGGCCCCCTGCTGAATTCCTTTCCTTTGAGATAATGCCAGAGAAACTGGAGCACTTATTGTTGACTGCAACACTTTAGCAACTCCAAGACGCAGCAGCGAAAAGTGTTGAGGGCCCTCGAGATTCTTCACCTGACCTCTCACCTCTTGATTTGTTGGGAGTCTTGGGAGAATATTCAGAGGAGCTTAGATGGAGGCGTTTGGTTCTCATGGGGGCGGCGTTGAGGAACTGTGTTTCAGTGGGGACGGGGAAGGCTCAGCAGCACTGACCAGTTTGCCGTTCTGCTGCTACTAATGCTCACTAATCTGCCAGATGCCTCTATTAGCAAATGCGATATATGGGTCACACTCTGTTCATAACGCGTCACAACACATATTATACACATTTAGTATGACGTAATCACTGCACAAGCTTCTGTTCATTTATGTTTATTTCTAACCCCATTTCTTATTGGCTGTCCAGGCTCCCATTAAACAGTCACTTCAGTGGTTTCAGCTAAACCAAGCCAGAAGTCTTCACCTGGCACAGATGCCACACCAAAAGCTCTCTCTATCTCCATCCTGTAAATACTGCTCTGATAAGCTGGACACATTTGTGGAGACAAAACCAGTTTCGGAGGATGTTCCGTTTTATCTGCTTCTTCCGTCCCCGGACCGCGACGATGATTGCATCGTCGTGTATCATCACAGATCGTGGCGAGAGGCTTAGACGCCGGTTCTGCCAGAGAGGCTGCTCTGTTGGCTTCACAGACAACACACGTTAGCTCGCCATCTGGGGGAGCAAAAATGTTGCTCCTCTGTTGCCAGACCGGAAAGCAAAAGTTAACTACTATGCATGCTTTATATTTTGATGCACACATACACACAGCTGTTTAATCATATATTCATTCAGAACATTAAGCAAGGCTTGTCATTATCATTATTTACCAAAACACTCACCCATCAGGGATTTATCAAGATATTCACCAATCGCCACTTTACTTCATGCGTTTAGAAAGCACACAAATACAGTCAAAGAATGAAAATACACAGTGGTTCATTAATTGCTGTTATCTATGTGTTATTACCTTTAACGATTAGCTGGTATATTAGCATTACCTGTAACAACACAAACAGAAAAATGGGTTTGTATTGAAATATTCTTTCTGCACATTGTCAAGCCATTCTGTCGTGGCTGTCTGTGACAAAGTGGAACCAGCATTTTCCTGGTACATAAATCTGTCAGCCTGAAGCCGAAGAAAAACAAAGATGTCGAAAATGTGAGTGTGAAGGAGTGTAGGATACGATTTCACAGTGCTGTCTGTCTCGCACAGACAAAACAAGCAGATGTGCTTTCAGAACAAGCATTTTACACAGACCTTCGTCTCTTCCCATCACGCACACACAAAGGAAAAAAAATCATTTGAAACACGCTCCCTCATTTATTTCAAGGGCGGTGGACTCTCTACGTGGGAGTGTGTCCCTAAAAAAAGGCACACACTCCCATCCTAATTGCTGAACAGAACGTTGAGCGAGGTTAGAGAAAAGCCATCTACAAATGTGAGCTGTCAAACAAAGGCAGCGAGAGTTGAGCCATTAATCAAAAGCCTCTTCTCATTATCATTAGTGGGAAATGCTGACTGTCCGTGTCTGCGGCTCCGCAGGCCTGCTGAAGATTTCTCTCGCAACAAAGAAAGACTATCTCCAGAGAAATCAGTGGAGGACGACATCATCTCCGGTGCAACACAAACAGTATGTAAGCATTTCTTTATGCTAATCGCCTCAAACACGAGAGCAAATGTCAAGCTAATTTACACCACCTGCCAGGAAAAAAGAAGTAAACCAAACTACTTTTCTGTTATGGCTTCATTAATTTTGGGGGGAGCACCTGCTTCTGTCTCGCTAACCGCAGGACAACAGGAAACAACAACAGGAAATCTGCATTTGATTTTAAGTCATTTTGGCTTAATTGCTGTAACAAAAGTGTTTGCACCGAGGTGAAAATGAGACGACCAAAGAGTGAGGGTTTACCTTCGGGGAGTGCCATCTTCATAAGGTTGAATTATAACCACTTTGACGGTGACTGAGGTGCGCAGCAGGTCAATCATCTGCTCGTGAGTGAGGGTAGCAACGGCCACCTTGCAGATCTCCACCAGTCGGCTGCCCTGTCTCAGTCCTGCCTTCCAGGCGAAACCAAAGGGCTCCACGTCGGCTACGATGCCCTCGAAATTGACGTGGAAGCCGAGCTGGCCGAGGCCATTCCGGCGAAGTGTCATCTCCGTGGTTTCGCACCCTCTGGTGGCGATCTGGAAGCAGAATGAAAACGGCCGTTTTTATAATCTACGATAAAAGGCAGGTGAATTTGTATTTCACGGCACAGATCCTGAGCTTTAAAAACCGAAGGACTTAATAGATACTTTAGCTGGAAACAGAATGCAATACACATGACAGTGAGGAGATGAGACAGAGAGAAAAATGAATGAGCTTAATATTCTTTAATAAGAGCCTTCAAAGCTAACAGAGTATATTCCAACAGCGAATGGTTTGCATCATTTGTAAGATGTGTGTGGGTTTTATTACACATGCATGCACAAGAAAAATACTATCAAAGCCTCCAAAGCAGAAGCAGAAGTCCTTAGGCAGCAAGCCTCCAGCATGTTTGTTTGGCTAATTCAAAGAACCTTTCAAACTTGAAGTTAATAAGAGGCTACATCGCACGGCTAACCGTCTTGCCAAAGAGCCGCACACAAATACACACCTGTCTCTGTGGACAGTAACTACAGTAGCTCTTTTCTTCATGCTGCACGGGGAACGCAGATCTAATTGGCCCCTGAGACACGGACATGTCCACAGAGCCGAGTCTATTAGGTAAAGTCAGTGTCAAGGGAGAAGTTTGGAGCGTAATATTTATATACAAATACATAATCTGCATCAACTGGCAGTTAATTAAAGCACTTTCCCCCCCCCCACACCCAGCATGAAAAGATGACTCACTTCACCCTCTCTCGCCATTGTGCAGACTGCTGCCAGAGACGTGACACTTTCCCTAAGGATTCTTGGTGGACAGTCTCTGCTTGTCCAGTTGCGCTCTTGGATGAAAATGAAAGTTGGGTCTTGTCCAATTATGAGCTTACATGCAAATTAAGCTGCTCGCTTTGCTCAGTGGCGGCTTGGCATCATCCTTCGCTTTAATGCAACTCCAGTTCAGCAACCTACTTGCTTCAATGGTTTTATTTCAGCACAACACAAACACAGCAAAGTAAGTGGAGTAGTGGAGCACCTATTTGCACACTGATGACATAAAATGACTGACTACATTATAGCTACACTGCGAGAACACATTAGGACTACACGGTTTATGACAACGAATGGGGAATAAAACCTCACGCTACATCCAACGAGCTTTAATCACCCATTGGATTAGTCTCGGTTCAGTTGTGGGTGACTGCCTCCCTTTGCTTCAGAGTGGCAACTAGCTTCAGGGACACATTAACACAGACTATGGATTGTCAACACTCCACACCAGATTCTCACGTCAGCAGAACCCCATTATGAACCATCATGCAATAACTGTCCTCTTAATAGGATACAACTGTAAAATTTCAGCAAAGGAGCCCATCCAGTAATTATACACAAACACAGTCCCTGCTTTATGTGCTAATAAATAAGAAGCCAAAGATACTTCGGGTTCAAAATCTAGAGAAAAGACGCCAAAAACTTAGCAATCATTTTAAATTTCCAAAAAGAACTGGAAATATGAAACATAAAAGTTCTCCGGGGTAAAGTCTGGACTAAATGGTTTGTGTATGAAGGCTTCTGCGTTTGGGACCATGAATCAAACACCCCTTTTTCAGAAATCCATTAGGCCTAAATAATAGCTTTCTAAATGCTTTCATTAGAGCCCTTTATTCAGTCCAACCACCAAATTAATCTGCTCAGGTTCTCCTACGAGCTGCTCAGATTCATAACGCTTGACTCTAAGAGTGCATCCATCATCTCACAGGAGGTATTTGTGGCCTATGAAGATACTTGGATGAGAAAAGGGACAAAGTCAACATGTGTGCACGTCCTGCTGGCCAAACCAATAACAGACTAATAACCGGCCATAAAAACTACAACAAACATTATCAGCCTCAAATCTGTTGTAACTACTGTTGCCAAACAGTGTTACTGGCACTGTTCCTCAGTGATAGGTCTGACAGTCGGACACTGCTCTGACACTGATGGCACCGTCTGCATGTTTCTCAGACATGACAAAACCTTGTCATTCTACTGGAAGTGCGGACTGGTAAATCTGTGGCCGCTTTATACTTCAGGAATCGGCATCAACGTCATGTAGCTTCTTGTGTGATTCTGAATATTTTAGCTTAACGGAGCTCAGCAGCACTGTGGGACTGCAGGAGGTTATCAAAGCTTTTACTTGTCTGTAACAACATGTATGACCTCAAAATGGTGCTAATGAGCACTAATTAAGAAGCTCTTTTATTGATCAACATGCTGCTTCTCTCTGTTATATGTGCCAGTAAAATTGCTTGTTGCTTTTTGGATTGTTGTTTGAATAAAGAAATAATCATAAACGCTACCATGGCATTTTACTACCGACAGCATAAATGATAAGGAATCAGAAAATTGTTTGCAAATACAATTACAAGTGTTTAAAATGTCATCATATATCAAATAGAAAAGCAATATAATTGCAAGGTTTGGAGTTAGGAGAATGATTAAAAACTTATAACTAATTTAATACATATTTAATCTAGATAAACACAATATAGTATTATAAAACTATTCCAAATTATTTAGTTCCAAAACATGCAAAACAAAACCCAACCAGACAAAAGAAAGTGGCATATGTGGCACCCGAGCAAAGAGAACATGCATCGTAAAAACTGAACATGCGGCCAACCAGCTCCGCAACCCGGAGAGCAGGACGCTATCACAAAGCTTTTAGTTGCGCTCTCACACTGGGCTCCTCTGTGTGTTACAGTTGGCAATCTGTTCACATTACATCACAGGTCGGGCAGCCTGTAAATCCCACCAATGAAATTTGATTCGAGTCAACCTCCAGGACATTTGGGAAAATGCAGACACCTTTGGGAACAAGTATGCCTGGTCAGCTTATACCCAAATAAATGTGCCTACAGCTTGCTGCTCCATTGCCTGTATCACAACACAAACAGCGATCCGTACTAACTTTATAATACTTTATAAAACTGGGCTGTGGAATATTAATCAGGAATTCCTTGGAGAAGTGGACAGAAAATGTGAGGGGAAATTAGCATAGCAAATGAGGAAGTGATGTCCTTTGGCTAATCACGAATGCTAATATATCCCGCTCTGTCCTTCCTTAAGATGAGTGTGTGTAGACGCTGAATGACATCCGTGTCCTTTAAAGAGTAATTATGGGAAAGACTTCTTCAGGTTCTGGTGTGGCTGTTTTTTTTTTTGGTAAGGATATGCAGAATCTTTGTGCTCAGGTGCACATTTATTCATTCTCATTCAGAAGCTCTTCTGAGAGTCTCAGTTCATTGCAAGAGGTGATAATAAAAATTATCCGAGCCTCCTTTAATCCTCAGAAGAATCTGATCCTCATTCAGGTTTTTAGCAGGAAATTGGTTGTTACTTGTTGGCTGAACAACTGATTCGCTGGCTAGGGTCTGCTGCAAATTTCAAGACTGCTGATGCAACTGCCAAAAAGGGACTGTGCAGGATAAGTGCCGGAAAGCACACAGCCAGGCATGAAAAAGGTCAGGCACAGCTCAGGTTTGGATTTTGGGATTCAACCACGATGTTATTTAAGGAAAACAAAAGGCTGCCTGATTAGAGCTTCACTTAACAAATCATGGAAACTAGAATAGGAAAAGCAAGACCCTGCAGGTACACAGGAAGCAGAAACAAGGTGTCTGAGGACAGCATCTGGGCTGTGTAGCCAGGTGTACACCATTTTCAAAATTTCAAGACACCTGGACCCACATAGCCCAAACAGTAACACAATGTAGCTAAGCTAGAATTACAAAATAGGGATGCGAGGACTGGGACTAAGTGGGGAGCTCTCAATAGGAGTAAAGTAGTAGTATGAGGCCACGTGTCCTCTATTCTTAGTCTGCCAGACCCCCAAAAAATAAAACAAATTGCCTCCGTTTCCAGCCTTCCCCTTCAAAACTGGGTTGGTGTCCTGCTAGAAAGAGTCTCCCTGTAAACCTGCACCCAGACAGTCCCCATTTCAAGAACGCCCCAAAAAAAAATAAATAAATAAATAAATCACATTTTCTCTAATCTTTCAATCCATTAAATGAA
This sequence comes from Rhamphochromis sp. 'chilingali', assembly GCF_963969265.1. NCBI lineage: Eukaryota > Metazoa > Chordata > Actinopteri > Cichliformes > Cichlidae > Rhamphochromis > Rhamphochromis sp. 'chilingali'. The sequence continues at coordinate 9,593,929 of NC_137947.1, read as the reverse complement.
CTGTCTGCAGTACTGAGCTGCTTCGGCTTTATTTATTTAGTCAGTTTTTGTGAAAATTGCGTGATATGTCATAGTGGTTTATCCTGATCAAGAGCAGGACATCTGCAACTGTGTGACCCGAACGGTCGCCTGTGCACCTCTGCCGAGTCTGTGATGAGCCAAAGAAAGCTTTCAACAGGAGGTCTGTAATCCTCTCTGAACTCTGATGGCTCTGCTTTACAGTTTCACATTCCCGTTAATGCACAATCAGAAAAAAGAAAAAAGAGGGAGCCGCCTGAAAAGCAAGTGAGGTTCGGGTTAATTTAGTGAGATATTTTCACTGCGTGTGTGAGGGAGTGGAGGCCAAAAAAAAAGGGGCCATTAAATCTCTATTGCTCTGCAACACATGAGAATTGACGGCACGAATAAAGGTTAAATGAGCAACAGTTTTGCTGACCTAACCGTGAAAAACAGAATTAAAAGGTTTGTGGTCAAGCATTAAAGCTGCAACTGCAAGAGCAACATTTGCTGAATGCACCGTTTCACCGCAGAGCCCACAAGTATCCAAAGTACAACGCTCCACTGCCACATTAAAAGTAAACTTTCCTTCACATGCACTTCACTTTTTAGACACGTGGATTAACCACAGGCGCCCAAATAATGTATTTTGCAGGCAACAACATGCAGGTGAAAGTGCAGTAGCATGCACGGGGGCGGGGAAGAGGCCCTGATTGTGTTTTATGTGCATTGTTTAGAACATGTTTAGAAAATGTGAACCTGTCTCTATTTCTAGTAAAACCCAATAAGTGCCATATCATCATTATTTTTGGTGCTGCTGATGCTTGGCTTTTATTTTTTAAATCTTACTGTAATTTTTTATGTTTATGCATTAGCGCCAACAGCTGCACCTTTCCGCGGAGCTATTAAAACTGTGTTACGCACTAGTAGTAGACAGCGTAATTGTTTTTACTGTAATGTGCTCATTATTTCACAAATAAACTGGATGTCAAATTTATACAAAAACCCCTCAATTAAACAGACAGGGCAAACAGAATGAATTACTAGCTCTGTGAGGGGGGTGTGGTGTTGGAAACTGATTCATCTAATGTCTTTTGTTCTCTCAAATCTCTACATATGGTATGATTAGTGACACCGAAGACGAGGTGCTACAAAAAGGATCATCCCACTGGCCTTCTGTGGTCTAATCCAGCAGTTATTGAGAGCTTTGGGATGACAGAGATTATTCCAATGCAGACACGAAGAGATTTACCTCTAGTCTCTGCACCATCTCCCGGATGTCTTCTCCGCAGTTGTCGTGAGCAGACAGCATGACACACTCGCCCCGTTCATAGAAAATCTTAATGCTCATAATCCCTGAGGTCCACCCGATGACGTCGCGGCACGAACAGTTGAAGATCACATTTTTTGATTCCTCCTCAATGAGCACAATGAACTCATTGGATATACCAAGCAAGCAGTCAAAGTCCAGCGACTGGCCAAAGTCCCGGGCACGGACGCTCCAGGTGATCGCTCCCACGCTGAACAGATGCGCGTCCTTCCTGGGTTTCACCTTCTCCTTCTTCTTGCCTCCGAGGCTGATGAAGCTGAATTTGACAGCTGAGTCGATAGTGGCCGTGCTGACGAAGTTCTCGGCTAGGTCCTTCAGGTACTCCTGCCGCGTACGAGTCGCCATGGCCCGAAACTTCTCCGACTTGTGTGCTGCGTTCTCCCCGTTGATGACCTTGGCAAGCAGGAAGTCCCTGAAAACCGCAGACTTTGGAAAAGTTACAGACTTGGGAATAGGGGGGCCAAATGGAGGCACGTCTTTAGATCTGGACACAGCCACACTGGAAAAAAATAAAATGCGGGAGTGACAGTTAAGAAAAAGAGGAGCGTAGATATTGAAATGAATGAATAATGAGCAGGCGCTGAAATTATATGCCTTTTGGTAAAATTATTTCTGCTGAGACTAATCTTTCTCCCTTCAACAAATGCTATGTTATTAGCAAGAGTCGTCTTGACTTCAGAAACTCTTGAGTCGTAATTCATAAGTCATAATTTCAAGGTGTCTCTGAAGATAATAACTGCATCATCACTGAGCAGATGAAAAGAGCCCTGTGATTCTGGCGCATTACTATGAAGTCATAAGAGAAACCACAGAAACCACTGAGCAAGCTATTATTATTATCCTTTTAAATTAAGAGCTCTTAAAAGTTCACGCAGAAGAGCCACTTGACACAAAGACATCTATGAAAAACACATCAGAAGATCAACACGTTCGCCTAAACTGTCTCGAGCACACCATTTCGCTTCTTATCCCGTGGTGTAGCACTCTAATATTTAGTGGTTTGACTCAATGCCACCAAACTCAGATGTTTTTCTACTTTCTTCTACCCTGCACGCTTTTCTTTACCAACCAGAGTAAAAAACAGTTTTGGGAGTGCCTTGCAGGCGTGATGCATGCTTGTTCCATTTACCTGTAGCAGACGTTATCAGTGCACGGGTTGTGGACTTTGACAATGACAAACACATGCTGGAAATGAGAGCGGATGTTTTTTGGAGTGAAAGGAAGGGCCCCGGGCTCCTGAAACACTATGGTGACAATGTCATTGCCAATGTGCCTCTTCCTTAGCAACTGCAAGAGAAAAAGGAGAAATGGAAATTAAATTAGATAAAAGATGAACACAGTCAGGTTAGTTTAAGAGTACAGAAGTTTGGAAAACACATTATCGCTTTAAGATTTCAATTCGAATGAGAGCATGCGAGTGTTTTTCTGAACAAAGGCCAGCCGTGTGTCAGTTGCAGTGACTCAACAGTCACACAAAAACTTCTCTCTCAACTTAGCAAACATTTGCTAACATTAACCATGATAAGCCACCGATCAATACCAGACAAACTAAGGTGTAGCACCAAGTGCTCATATGTACTGGCCCTTTTATTACTTAGAAATTTTCCCAGCAAACCTTAAAGTATCATGCCTATATCCAAGAAAAACAAAGAATTTTGGGTGGCAAAAACGTCCTCATTAATGGACAGAATGGACATCTCTTATAAACCAGGAAATGATACAAAAGCATTTTTTTAAATGCAACAAGATATGATTGACAGCTCTGATAACAGCCATAAACCACATGTCACAGGACTTAAAACAAAACCAAAAAAACAACAAAAACAAAACCCCCAAAAAAACATGCCAGTTATGTAAAAGTTCCTTATTTAATTAACCCTATGATGCCTGAACCAAGGTGGTTATATTAACTAAAACTTGAGGTATTGACAGACGTGTTTATGGATATCTGGATTTTTATAACACTACGAATCACTGCTTTCAAAAAGTTATGTTTTTATTATACAGCCTGATTTCCCCAAATCTTACCTGTGACTTATGCTCTTGGTACAATAATAATGAAGAAAAAAAGCCTAAAACTAACACTGAAACAAAAAAGAAAAGAAAAGAAAAAAGGCTAAACTAAACATTTTCAAACAACAAAAACTAAACTGAAATAAGAAAATCCACTTGAACTTGAAAACAAAAGGTCAAAATGAAATAATAATAATAATTAAAATAATTAGAAAATACAAAACTATAGTAACTGTAGTCTAGTCATTAAATAATTGCCGGAAAATTTACACTTTTTTGAAATTGGAATGTTTATTGAACTTTTTGACAAATTAAAAGAAAACAAATTAGGTTTTGCTACATCCAGAATTTTTATTTATTAATTGTTTAAAAAAAATGTGCAATTTGTTCAGGCTTTTCGAACTCAACAGGTAATGCTCATGTATCAAATATGATACACTTGGCATTAGAGGGATAAATTCCTGTCTCATTGATTGGGCCTCTGCACAATCTTGTGGCGTGTACGTCACGTTCTCAGTAGGACATGGTGTGGTAATTGAGAAAATGAGGTTGTCACCGTTTATGTTTCCTTCCCACACGCCTTTCCTTTGGAAACAATTTTTCAATCATAGACTCATGGGTTGCAACAAGCTTTGATACAACTGATGGGACAAAACCTGTTTAGCATCATTTTCCTGGATTAACATTTGAGCATCTTTATTACACTGAATGCAGGGACGGGGGGCATCAGTTCATCCCCTGCACGAAACAAAAAAAATCAATCCTTTGAGTAAGCTCTCACATTTTGCCCTTCTCCTCGACAGAATCACTGTTCCCGGTTTGGATACAGAAACTTTACTGGACAAAGGGATTTTTGGGTGGTAGAGATATCAACTAACTCAATTTAGGATTTGTGTGTGAAGGGCACATGTCCACTCAAACCCAAGTTATACTGCTTGTATTGTTGGCCTGTGCAGGTCATTAACCCCCATTCTCTGGTTGGTGTGAGCCTGTCAGTCAGGGTCGGTGAGAGCCCGAAACAAGCAGGATTAGAGGGTGCAGGGGTGATTTGGAAATGATGAAGGGATGAACAGGTCAAGCTCTGCTTGGCCCTGCTGGAATATTACCACCAGGGATTAAATCAAACAGTCCCACTTTATGAAATACAATTGGATGAAAGGTAAAGAGAAAAAAAAACACCACCAATCATATGTTTCTACGCTCACTTGTTAGATGTTTCTGATGTTTTAGACTGTACATCCAGCCTCCATCAAGGTATTCTAATCTCTACAGGGTGGTGCCCACAGGTTGTATTATGGACTCAAAAAGTACAACCATGTGATCGGCATAGAGATTAATACAGTGAATGTCTGTAATCTTATCTTTAGAGGGCCATCGTTCAACAGTCCACTGCTACATCCACCTAATTCCACTTGTTAGCACGGACAGACAGAGGTCCATCTAATACCGCGTCTGCTTCAGCCCCTGGGGAAGCACTGATTAAAGTCCTACTAGGGGGTACCGTCGCTATGGCAATGCTCGTGCTTTCAACTGATAGGTCATTACCGTGGCGAAATGAGTCTCTGGGGAAGATTGGCAGTAGTCAGGATAGGTGATATCCTAAAAGGAACTTGCTCAGGGATTTATTAAAGCTATTAGACATCAACTGAGTACACAGAAGGGCAAGCATGGTGGTGTGCTGCAGAAGATAGAGCCTGAAGGGTACAGTTTACTCACCTGCTGCCGGTTGTTGGGTGTGTAGGGGAGCATGGTGGACACGTGAAACATCAGCTCGTAGTCTTTATAGGTTGTGTAAAGAGAGTGCGTGCCTGTGGAGTCCGCTATAAGAGAAGACAGGGAGGTCAGGGTCTCAGGCCAGATTGCAAAATGTAACCGAGTTAGCTGATCTGATGATATCATAGAACAAAAATTAAGATTGAAGATGCACTACAGTCCCTGTAAACACATACAGCGGAGCATCTGCACTCAGCAGGACTGGAAATGTGTGGGTTAGCATTTGTGGATGTTTAGCTTGGCGAGTGTGTTGTGCATTTTATCTTACTCTTGTTATCCAGCTGAGCTCTGTACTTGGTGAAGCCTTTGAGGCGCACCCTCTGACCAAGCAGATCCAAGAACTCATCCAGCGCTGGGCCGGCACTCTCGTTGTTGTACATCTCTTCCTCTGTGCTCTGGCCAGCCTTGCAGTAGAGTACTCCCACCTTGTGCTGGAAGCTTAGCTGGAATGAGGAAAATAGACATAGACACTCAGTGAGTACCATTTCCTGTTGCTGATCGGTATCACGCACACCACACTCATACATACTGTATATTAAGCACTGAAAGCATGCAAGTGCCCACTTTCCATCATGTCACAGCTAATGTGAAGGCCTTCATAACCCTTCTTGGGGGGGAGAGAGAGCTGAAATCCCCTTTTGTGAAGCTAGGCTATGAACTCTCAGGAGCACTGTGCAGAGTATAAATCAACCTGAGCTATTAGCTGCTACTTAAGAGCAGCTGTGGGGCGACAAGGGAGTGGATTACAGACATACAGCAGAACAGTTTCGGTTTATGAAAGAAAACGGCATAATCTGCCAACAACAGTATTTCAGTACTTTCTAATGGACCTCTTCCTTAGGAGATACTTTTGTAGCTGTGAAATACTAGGAAGATTGTTTAACAAATGTGTCTACATACAGATGTCTTGTTTATTGAGAAGACCATCTAAAGGCATAGAAAAGGGAGCCAAATCTCTCAAGTTTCCACCACAAGCGTTGCTGTAATTCAGAAATGTCTGATATGAACTCATCTCCTCAAGAGACAGGAAGAAATAAAACATCTGGAGTGATTCTCTTGTGAGATTAGTGTGAGAGCATCTCTCCACTACATGAGTTCTAAGGCTTACACCCTCCCAATGATAGCAGAAGATGGAAAGAAAAAAAGGGTCAAGGGTGGAAACAAATAGATGAGGAGGCAGCCCCTTGCGTTTGGCACCTGTTGCCCTTTATTCACAGCTTCACCTTCATCTTGACCCAGAGTCAATGTGTCGGTACGGCGGGAAGAAAGGGTTTCTCTGAATGTGAATGCTGACAAATGGTCTATATACTGAAACAAATTGGAATTGTCTTTTTCCTCCGTTACAGGTTATGATTTCCCGGTGTACTCCTGACACTGTTGTCATGGTGACTTCCTCCCATCAGGCAGTCTGTTCTGCACTAAAGCTCCTGCGGTTACCAAAAGCTATTATACCATCAAGCCCCGTGGAAATGGCATGATGTGCAATGATGTGGCCTTCTGTCTTTTATCCTGTGTGATATGGACTCGCTTGACCTCCAGCTCCTCTTAACAGCCTAACCGATAGGGAGGGTAATCACATTAACCTTTGGGGCGAATTTGAAAAGTGCAAGCACACAGGACATATAACAAAGATACAGATGAGTAGTGCTCCTTCGGTGAAGCTTGTTGCATCACCGTCTGTGATGGCTCTTTTTGGAGTGGCATTAGCTTCTGTTAAGGTGGAGCTGTATCCCATTTAACAGATCTTGCCAAAAATCTTAGCAAAGAAAGCATCTCCAATTTTTCTCCATCTGTCCAGAGCTGCAGGGCGTTGAAAACTGAACTCCTGCTCATTCATTTAAACAAAAGCTGAAACTAAAATAAGAACGCACAAACAACAAAAGACACATAATGAGTGGAGAAAGAAATTGGGACAGTGTTTCCCCCGGAGAGCTCTGAGTGGCTCCTGAGGGATGGCGTGGTGTGACATATGTCTGCGCTGCAGTGTCCTGATGCAGCAAAAATCCAAAATGTGGCTACTTAAACCTGGCTACAATCACCACGCACCACTACACAAACATCTGCTGGGGTTATTGCATTAAAGTGTCACTACAGAAACTTCTCCAACTTTCAATGTAAGGCCAGGGGATTTTAAAAAACGCAGTGTTTGTAATTGCAAAATTTCCTGCACTTATTCTTTGTTTATGCTATGAATGCGATCACTGCAGGGAGATTAGCTTTCTAGGTTAGGGAGAATATCATCTGTCAAACATAACTTAGAGGAAAAGGTCAGTAACTGTTCTCTGACCTCCTCAACGTTGTCATTACTGTCATGACACACTCATATTTTCCTCTCACTTTCAAATTTATGAGTATTACCAGTGCTTGTAAATTCACAACTTTCATTTTCTAACTGACACAGATAATAATAAACTAAAGAATTTTAATTTTCCAGATTTGAGTCTTTAGATTGAAACAGCAGATACGCATTGAAAAATCAATGGCTTACAAAAAAAACAAAACCTAATTTGTAAATTTCTTACTCAAGATTGCATCTCTAAATCTCATTAGCTGCCAACTCCTTTTCCACAGTCCATCTGCGCACAGTCAATTCACTGTGATCTACAAAGAGATCTAAAATACATTCACATATGCTCTCTTCTCTTCTTACGTCCTAGGCTGTTACGGCGCAGTCTACAAGGCCGCTTTCAGGGATATTCTTTTTGCAGATGCAGGAGACCCTCTCTGACTCTGTTCACAGCAAGAGGAAGCATTTAACAAAGAGACTAACATCTAACATCTCCAAAGAATTGCGCGCGCGCACACAAATCCTCAAAAATATGCATTTTAGGGGGGAAAAAAGTCAGGCAGATCATCAGGCTGCAGTTCTTCCTGTCCCGTATCAGCTTCCTCACATAAACACATTAGAGGGGCGGTCAAAGTCCAGCTTGGTTAAAAAGCAGATTAAGGAGTGCCTGACATATTGAACATTTGCCCGGCAAGAATAACATTAATGATTATAACAGGAGTGTGCAAAAATACTGACATCCAAATATAAAACTGGCTTCCACTGGGCTTTTGGTTTGAGGTCTGCGCAGAGGAGTGCCAACTGGAAGAGCTTCAAGCCCCACTTAGCCTGGGCTCTCCTCCTCTGAAGGCAGTTTCTTGAGATTATTTTATTGCTTTTTTTTTTTTTGCCTCCCATGTGTCAGTTTCATCATCTATCAAACTCTTTATCTGCAGACATGGGGAGTCACATGGCAGGTGAACAAACCCCTGTAACATCTGGTGGGAAGAACTTCCTCAAAGCACTTATTTACAAAGTTACTTTGACATAATTGGACACAGAGAGCATGCCACCGTGAGTGCATTTAACTTGCTTTAGAGAGGACACTTCATTGCTCTTGTTTATGTGTGTAACGAAATCCTAACACAGAAAAGGGTCTTGGCTGACACTTTCTATTATAAGAACCTTTCCCCTGTCAATTGGAAGGATGGGCGCACGCTAACGAATGTAATTAAACTAATAAGCAGACAATTCTCTGATGGTGAAACAAGTATCACCCCTGGCTAATCCTTCCGCTCTCCATTCCATCTTTTTTTCCCCAGTTTCATTACATGAGAAATTAAAGGCCTTCCGATCACGCAATGAATCTGTGACAGCTGTGAATATAGAGAGCCCATATCACTATTAGCAATTTTATTCAAACAGAGATAATGCAAGATGACAACCTCCACCGTCTGAGCAGCATACCAAATCTCCTGCTCTCAGGCAAAGTAGGCTGTCAAAAGTAAGTTACTCTAACTTGTGTGCAAGTGTCCTATCAGCACAACAAGTGTGCCAAAAACAGATGGTGCTGGCTGCAGAGAGTACAGGACTTCTATTGATTCTATTTAAGCGTGATATTGTCTGCACCTCGGCCCAGGAGTCTGTGTTATCTATCTATAACAAGCAGCCCGTATATAGGACAAAGATTCCTGCTATTTGAAGTTAATCCCTCCCAGTTTCCTTCTATAGCTGAGGTAAATGTCACAAATAGAGACACATACGCCTGAAATATGTAGCGTGATGTGCTAATGCAGTCAAAACAATCTTTCGTTTCTGATATGTGGCTGCGGTGGCTTTAAAATTAAACAGCTGGCAAATCTCTGGACAGACGAGGCTTTCTTCCCTCCTCAGAGAAAGATTTCACATACAGAGACGCACGTTTGTTAACCTGCTGTACCTTGTTAGCGTAATCTGTCTAGGTTTTGTGAAGAGGTTGTGTGATTCACTATTGTTTGTCCAGATGCAGTGACCTCCTGGAGTGCTGGTTGGCAGCCTCACAGTTATGACTCCACAGTGAGTCACTTCGTCTCAACAAGTAGTAGTCCGTAAAACTACAAATGGTAGTATTTACGCAATTTTTTTCTTTTTTCCCTTTCTTTTCTTTTTTTTTGGGGGGGGGGGGGGGGGGGGGGGTTGTCTTAAAGAGAAAAAGGAAGAACCATATGTATACATATCTTAAAATGCAAGACACCAAGTATTAATCATCAAGGCACTGAACCTCAGATTACCCCGTTAAATCAGCAGCAGCAGCAAAAATCTGTGGTAGCACTCAAAACACGGTTCAAGAGGACATCTCAATGTATTATTCACCCCTTGCTCATCCAGCTTGAGGAGCTGTTCCGCGACTTTGGGAGAGTTCATGGCCAGCCTCAGACACTGGATATTCAGCTCAGGGATGACGTATTCAAGTACTTCTTTGAGCGGCAGCCCGCGGGCCGTCCCGTGTCTCGCCGTGGATGGAATGGCATCCTCCAGGATGGCACCACGGAGGGTGGTCAGCTGGCAGGAAAGACAGATGGTGAGGATTTGTCCAGTAAAGTTAACAGTCATATAAACTCCTACTTGTACAGTGTGATAGGGTTGGGTCAGGTATGCTTCCATATGCTGACTGGTGTTAAGGGTAATGACTACATTATGACTCTGGACAGCATTAGGGAACTCAAATTCTAAATAATTGAGACAGGCTAACTGAATACTAGATGTTTGTGTGCCAGTAAACACTTTCAAAACAACAACATCCAAATTTCCATTTGCACAGCCTGTTAACATGTCAGCAGTCAACTGCGGTCCAATAAAAAGGCTTTCCGAAAAGTAGACTTATATAGCAGAGGAAGGAAGAGAGAGCGATGTGGGGCAGGTCGCGCAGAGAGAGCAATGAGGCTAAATGACAGGAGTACATGCAAATAGATGCTCCAGCGGTCGAGGAGTTAAAACACTGCCTGCGTGCCACTTGCAGGGCTACCATGACCCAGATACATTGTTTTATCGTGGGAGTGGTGCTTTAAACCGAGAAGGGCACTGGATATCAGTGACATTTTCCTGCCTGACGCATCTGTTGCACCTGAATTATTCAGTGAATGAGACAAGCCAGCATCAATCAAGACGATACGGTCCCACCAGGGACACCAGGACTCTGCCTCTCCGTTTTTTAGGATTAATCAGGTTGTGTGTTCATCGGGGTGTGTGAAAGTGAGCGAAGGCAGGCAACTACACACCTCTGATACACTGTATCAGTATTTGCATTAATGGCCAACTGAGTCACAACTGGCACCGAATCACTGGACACCTTAGTGCAGATTTAACCCTTTAGAGCCGATCGGAGCGGGAACGCTCTGTTATGCGTAACTATTTTTAAATCCCAGTAGCACTGCAACCACGTAAGCTAGCGCAAAAATTTTTTTTGCATATGAAACCGGAGGAGTTGTACTTACATCTGATGCCATCAGCTTGTCCTAGGTCACGGTTTCCTTCCACATAAAGCTTTGCAAAAACTGCATAAAAAGCGCTTGCAGGAACAAAAACATAATATTCCAGAAACACGCTTTACCGATCTGATCAGCTGTTCAAAACACTTCCTACGTTGGAATAGACGTCAGCGCGAACTTTTGCATTTCCGCCATTACCTGCCCGAAACCGGAAGTGACGTCATTTTCGCGGAAATGTAGTCTTTTTTGTGATCAGGGCCTCAGGGCCTATACTGCTCTTTTTAAAAGTTATCTTTGACTTTATGACTTTCTGTGTCGTTTCTGGGATTCTTAGGACTCATATTGCACTGCTGGAAATAGTTTATTTTGATGCATATGCTGCTTTTTTGCAAATTTGCAGTATAATATTTATTTTCATTTTTCCTGCAGTGTATAAAAATTGGTGTATTTCAAAAATAAAACTATGAAGACACTCAAAATAAATTTCCTGTGGTGGGAAACTATTTTGTGCAACTTTTTTGTATTTACAGTTTTGAGGGATAAGACTCTTAAATTTCTCTAACTACAAATATATGTTAAAAAATCAAAAACGATTTTCAATTTTTTTGTAGTTTATTGCACTTTTTTGCAATTTATGTAATTACTATGCACTTAATGAATACATATTATTAAAATCTGGGCTATAATGGTTGTATTGATGTATAGCAACTTGAAATGCTCCCAAAAATGGCTCCACAGCATGTAAAAATATAATATAAGCTCTGGCGGACTTGGTTCTATGGTAGGTCTTAAAGGGTTAAGAGGGCAGAGAAGTTTCCTGTTGTTTTCGGGGGTACTGAAGCATTCCTGGACTCTTGTACTGCTTGACTGAGCCGCAGGCCGAGTGACCTTAACGTGTCTCACTGAATGTGATATGAGAAATATGAAAAATCCATGTTCGCGCTAGTAAACAATTCTTCAATAAATTGACAGGTCATGAAGGTTCTCCAATCATGCATCCATAATGTAAGCAGTGAGCGAAAAGTGCACATCAGTGTATTATCGTTACCTGACTGGTTCTAAAGGTGACCCGATAGTTGTACTGCGTCCCTTCCTTATCCCTTCCATCGTCTAGCTTCTCCCTGCGGATGCTGACTGCCACGGGTCCAAGATGGTCGTCTACACCGAAATAATTCTGATGCTCTGGAGGGAGAGAAAGAGATATAAAATTAAATGAGAGTTATGCATGTTATCAGACATTATGTTAGCTGGTGAAAGAAAGAAAGCTTAAATATAAGTAATAATAAATTACAGATTTTTAATAAAACACGTAATCAAATTACTGCTGTGGTTTCAGTAGATTATCTGTTTACCTATATACACTCACAGACGAGCTGATTAGTTACATCTGTTCAACAAAGATCTCATCAGCCAGTCACATAGCAGTAACTCAATGCATTTAGATATGTATACACGGCAAAGACGACCTGCTGAAGTTGAAACTAAGCACCACGATGAGGTAAAAGGTGATTAAAGTGACTTTGAATGTGGCATTATCAGAGCTGGGATGTGTATTTGTCAAATTATCAATCTACTGGGATTTTTTCATGGCCATCTCAAGTGTTTACAGAGAAAGGTCTGAAAAGGAGGGGGAAAAACATCGAGCAAGCAGCAGTTTCTGGGTGAAAAAGCCTTCTTGATGGAAGAGGTCGGAGGAGAATGTTCAGAGCTGACAGGAAGGCAACAATAACTCAAACAACCACTTCTTACAACCAAGCAATGCAGCAGAGTTTCTTTGAACGTACAGCACATTAAACCTTGAAGATGGGCTACAGCAGCAGAACACACCGAGGGCCACTCCAGTCAACATAAAACTGAAGCTACAGCCTATTACTCCATCCTGCATTATCTCAAGTGGTTCAGGCTGGGGGTATGTGGTTATTTTCTTGCCATATTTTGGACTCCTTAGTACCAACTGAACATCATTTAAATGCCACCTGAGTGTGTTGCGGATCATGTCCATCCCTTTATGCCCTACAGCGTATCCACCTTCTGATGGCTGCTTCCTTTAGGATAATGGATCATGTCACAAAGCTCAAATCATCGTAAACTAGTTTCTTGAACATGACTGAGTTCATTCAAATTGTCTTTACAGTCACCAGATTTCAATCCAGTAGAGCAAGAGCAGAGTTCACATCATGGATCTCCAGCTACTGTGTGATGCTGTTGTGTCCCTGAGCCTGAGTCTGCCAGCAGTCTCTTTCTGATAAAAAGGGATTTTTTCTTCCCCAGCATCACCAAGTACTTGCTTATATAGAGTCATTGGCCATTGCTTTGTAATAAAGCACTGATAAGACTGCTGCTGCAATTCGGCACTAAATAAATAAAACCCACATGCTCCACGTGGCATTGAGTTTTGCACAATGCAGACACATGCAGACTGAAGTACAGACATGACATAATGTCTTAATATAAGTCTGCATCAATACATTTATGAGCTTAATAATCAAGAAATTTAATTCAGTTTTCTATTCTGAAGTGAAGTGCATGCATGACGCATAACATTCATAACTGAATGAAGCAGACGCTCAGGACGCCCACAGAACATGCAAACTTTTTTTTTCTCTTGTTGTTGTTCTGTCATTTTAAATTAATGGACTGTTCGGCCCCATAAGTCATGTTCCCACAGCTACTACTACGACTACTACTACTGCAGCAGCAACCCTTGACTTTGTTCTCATGCTAGAAATGAATGATGCAGAAGTCGAGCTTTGCACTTTATAAATGGCATGTACTCGTATGCATATTAGATAGATGACCACGTGGGTAAGAATGGTGTTAGAAAAACACCGCACCAACATTCAATACTGGTAGAGATTGGATCACATGACTGGGGGGGGAATCACTGCGAAGATGTTGGTCTATATATCCATCAGTTATATCAACAATCATGGCATGAAAACTAGTAAATCTGGTGTAATCCCAGAAAAACATTTATTGCGTGCACACTCAAAATTTCATGTTTCGATCTACTTTGCTCAAAAACCCAAGGCAAGATTTTCAGGAAATTTCCAGGGGATTTTCATGGCTTTGGGTAAATCTGATGTTTCCAGTAACCACCTCACCCCTCCAGTGTGCTGAAAATATCAAAATGTGATGGGCAGATTCTCATTACTTTTCCTTGCCCTCTTTATGGCCCCTGAAGGATGAATACTTTTTTCATTTATGGACAGTCTGTGGTTGTTTCCCCTTTGACACCCTGAGGTCTAGACATTAATTTTCAGAGTAAATTAATAATAATAATAATGATGGGCAGAATGCCAGCTCTACTCCTTATAGTATCGCTCCAAAGGAGTTGAGTCTTTTGGCCAAATTTCTTATACGGTCGTTAATTCTTTCCATCAGTTATTGTGCTGATTTAATGAAAAATTCACTACACGACAAGGATTACTAGCTGGGCTTTAGTCTTTTCAGCTCTAAGCACCATAAGAACCAGTACTAATTTCTTTGTTGACACACAATGCATGCGTGCGTACATGTGCATGTGTGTGTGTGCGCATGAGTGTGTGTAGGCACACATATAAGAGGGCCTTGAGCAAACACTCCCTTAATCCAGGCTAAAGCTGAGGAGAAAGACCTGGATTCAACAGCTAAAAGAAAAACCTCAGCAGGGTCCACAAAGCAGTGACATTAACAAAGAGATTTCTGCAGAAGTTTTCGATATTACATCCACGCCATGCAGTGCAAGCTGTGTTAAATAGCGTGGTTCTTGTCACTGTAGCATAAACAGTGGAGCAAAACGCACATCGGCATTAATAATAAATTATCTGTATGGAGGGAAAGTAGGGTTAACTGTCTGACGAATGCTTGTCAGGGACAGAGTTCTGCAGGGAAATGTAAGGCATATGGTCAAATGGTGGTGGTGGTGGGGGGGGGGGGGGGCTGTGTAGCAATGGAGGTCTCAAGGCATCCAAATACCAGGAGCACAGTGAGTCAGACAGTGCTGACTTTAGAGGAAAGCTTTTTGTCAACACATTTCTTTAGCATGTCAGCGGTGCCCATCACATGGTGCTGACAATTTGCCAAAGGTTGCAAATTGGATGACTTTAATTTTTCATGTCAAATAATGCCCCCTTCTCGTTTTGCTGTTAATCCACACCACAGAAACACCTTAAAAAAAATCTTTGAAAGTCCAACACTGTGAGCCCCTTCTTCTGTACATTTAGTGCTCCAAGCTTAATTTCAAGCCTTGCATGTCAGTAAGAGATGGTTTACATTGCCCTCTGCACATCTCAGTGTCAACCCAAACACCTAATGTGACCATGACCTGTAGTGAAGCTTGACCCATTTTGTGTGAAGGAAGCATTGTGTCCATTAGGGGAAAAACCACTCCGGTTGCTAAGGGAAGCAGGGCTTTAGGCAATCAATTGGATCAATGTTCAGTCCAGGTTGATGAAAGCCTGCTGAGAAATAGTGACACGTAGTCATGTTTGTGTGAGTGTGTCTTTGCTGTGAAGCGCAGGTGATGACAGACCTGTCTAGTCAATAAAACACCTTATTTTAAAAAAATGAAAAAGGCAGTGGCTACATTTCCATACTGTGAAAGAGGCATCCTACCCTAAAGACTAAGGTCTTCATGAAAATGCCCTGTTATACACAGGCCTGCATTGCTGTGAATGCAGGCTAAATAAATGCACAACCCAAATCCAGAACCCAGCTTTGGTGTGAGTATTAGCAAGGCATTTGAGCAATTATAAACATGTCTCTCAGAGACAGATTTTTATTCAGAGTGTCTTTTTGAAGAGGTTAAGGCATCTTGGAGTGTGAAAGGTGAAGCAGCCGTTTTCTATGGTGGGGGCAGGCTTAAGACGGGGTAACTCTATCTGCTGAGACCAGCGAGCACAGATTGCACAGAGAAGTGGGAAAAACAGATATGTATAATGCGGTGATGGGTCGGGGTCAGCACGGTATTTCCAGCATTCGTCTCGTAGGTGTTTTAATGAGGAGAACTGGGACCTTGGCGTAGCTCTGCTGACCCTAAAGTTTCATATGAGGAGACCTCGTACTCTCTTAGTCCCTGCAGGGAACAGCTGCAGTACACCCTCTCACTCACCTCTCTCTTTTTCACATGACTAATCGCAGTTTCTCCGCAGGGTTCGGAGTAATATCAGAGGGAGGACATGACCGCTCCTCTGCTGAGGAAGTGAAACACACGCCCTCGCACCCAACACAAGCCTGCTATTGTTCTGGACTTCATTTCATGTGCTTGTACAAAAAACAACTGGGACGTTGAGATATTTGACCCTGTGAGATGAGGCTGTTCCATCTGGGAACTAGCTTCCCCACAGGTGACTGAAGAAGTCTTACTTTATAAAAATGTAGCTGGCCTGGAAAGTTTAATAGTCCTCAACAGTGAGTCACACAAATCCTGCTGCATCATCACTTTTAACTATCTGTAAAAACAGAAATTAGCTCCTTACCTCTCCCGTAGAAGAATTTGTGGTAGTAGTATGCTCCAAGGTCAATGTGCTCGATGATGTAGCGTTTGACCTTTTCCCTGTGGATTGGCTGGTTTTCTCGAGGCACCTCCAGCACAGAAACTCCTGCGTTGGTGCAGTGTGAACTTAGGGATGACTCGAAAGAGCAGCTCTCTGACAAACCGCTGTAGTTGACACTGTTGGCTCTGGAGAGGGAGATCTTCCTCTCGCTCTCGCCACCAATCTCATTGCGAAAGTGCGGGCAACTCAGCACCAAGCTGTTGCTCTTCCCGTCCCCCTCGTCTGCATCCAGGTTCTCCTTTGGGTTCAAGTCCTCTCTGCTGCCCAGTGGAGACTCAAACATGGGGGTATTGGCACTGTTGCATCCTGCTGCTCCACCATCGGCTCCTGCTCCAGGTCCAGCACCGCCTCCAACTACGGACACTCCACCAGCTCCGGCTCCAGCTGAGGCGGCCGAGGCACCGGTAGTAGTGTTTTTCCTCTGGCTCAGGTTAGCTCTGCTCGCCACCGCCTCGCTGATGTTAAAAAGCACACTCTGCACATCGTAGTGGGCGAAGCATTTTTGGAAGCTGAGTGGTCGCCGGTCGTCCTCGATTGAGAGCCGCAGTGCGTCACTTTCACTCTTTATGGGCCGAAGTTTCCTGAACAGTGATGTTTCTGACGACTCCGATTTAAGACGTCTCATGAAGGACTTCTCCCGTTCCCGGCTGTAGAGTAGGGAGCTGTCTATGTAGTCATAGCCTGGAATGTGGACTATCTCACCCCTTGCAATTTGTGCTGCTGTCTGCAAGCTGGGGGACAGCGAGGCATCACAGCGCAGCAACTCGGGGAAACCCAGAGGGGGTATACTGCGGTGGTCCAGGGTTTCAACTCGGTAGCCCTTAAGCATGGTGAAGAAGCCATCCCCAGTCAAGCCCTGGCGGTCGATGGAGGATGTGCTGCCGTACTCGCGGTGCAGCGAGGCTCCAGTGTTTGGGTTGACGGCATTCTGGTCCATTACGTCTTCAGAGTCGATGTCACTTATGGTAACGTCACTGTTGCTCCGCTGACGGATAGGGTGCAGACCCTTCAGCGGAGAGTGGCAGAGAAAGTCACTCAGCGTGTATTTGTCAGTGTAGTCCACCTCCAGACAGACTGCTTCACCTTGCTCTAGTATTTCCACAGTGTGTTCCTGCTGGCCGTTCTGAAACACGGGTATCACACTCTGATAGTTAGGCGAAGGCCGCCCGTCCCATCCGTCTTTTCTTGGCGGCCATTCTGTGACCCTGGCCCTGACACCCATTTTAGGCATTGCCGGAGTACCATTTGTTTTGCCTGCACCATCAGGTTTCCCCTGCATGCTGGAGGCTGGAGGTCCCATGCTATCGCTCAAGGCTTTGAGCTTCCTGCTGAATAGCTCCTCTGACTGCATGACTCTGGAGTATTCTTCTGGGCCTCCCACAATTCCCACAAGGTTAGATTTGTTAGCTGTCACAGGGCTCAAAATACTCATATCCTGCTGGCAGATTCCTTGAAGAGCAGACTTCCAGGACCCTCCTTCATCATGCGACTTGCTCACTGGTGAGCCAAGGAGCAGCCTTTTTCCTGAGTCAATGAAGCTGCCGTCATAACTCACAGAGGACGGGTGGCATGACAATTGGCAAACAGCATTTGGGCGTCAAGGACGAGTGAGTGGGGCGCGCCGTAGCACAGCAGAGCGGAGCCTTCTCTCACAGCGTGTCGCCAATGAATAACGACAGCTGGAGGTGGTAGATCTATAGCACAGAAACACAGAAGAAAGAAAAAATATTTAGCGCACTGCGAGCAGGTTGAAAGGCTTTGAAAAGACATTTTCATTTAAAACAAGTATTTTATTTCTCAGCAGGACTCCAAAATATGGCACAATCAGCTAAGCTAAAAAGAAAAACTGCTGACCCAAATTGTCTGTACCTAGTTATCTTTGTAATAAACTCTCACCACGGGCTACGCTGGGATCTTTCAGGTTTGGAACTACGCCGAGCTTATCGCAGAGTATGAGTAATTTGCATCTTTGGGAGTAGAGAGAGTGCCATTATAGGTTTATAACTAGATAGATGTATATCATGGATGGTGCTTCTAGCCTATATCTAACAGATGGAGGTGAAGCAAATTACAGCAACAAGAGGCAGATGTTGAACTAAACGGTCGCATGTACCAGTATCTGATCCAACGGCTTGCAGCATCATCAAGCCGGCAAATTATACAGGAGGGATAGTTGGAGAACTGATGCATATTCAACACCAGCTCCACTTTGCCTTTTTATCTGATCTGGTTAGTAGGAAAATTAACAAGGACTTGATGAGGTAAACTGGCTGTGACAAAAGAAAACAAACGAAAAAGCAGAGTAGAACTGTAAGACACACACACACACACACACACACACACACACACACACACACACACACACACACCCACCCACCTTCAGAGGGTAAAGTTTGGCCTATGCTAATTCTGTTAGGGAAGAAAAAGCTCATATCAGATTCAGCAGACTGAACATTCAAGGACGGAGAGAAGGAGAGTGAAGCCACTGGGTATTTCAGATGTTAAAAATACACAAACACGTGGCTTCCACTTAATCTGTAAATAATGCTGCAGAACATCGACTATCAGACTTTTAAAAGCAGGTACGGGTTGGGACAAAGTAATAAAGATACTCATGAAACTCCAAGAAGAAACAAGCAAGTTTCTCTCATCAATCTCATCCCATGCTATGTGTTGTGTTGTAGCTCCAGAGGAGGGGGTAGGTGACGGAGGTGTTATACTGGATTCATCTCTTTACTGACACCGACTTCTGCATTGTAGATCACACTACACTGCAGTAGAAACTGCAAGGCTTTCTACACTGACCCAAATGCGTTTTTCTTGTTCTTTGGGGCCAGTGCTGTGCTTCATTTCTTCTGGTACTGCAATCATGTGAAAACACCTTGAGTTATCAAGTAAAACCCTTGCCATCAAAGAGAACATGGACCAAATCCCCAATATTCGCTTCAGCGAAGATGGGAAGCTCTGTTAAAGCGTCTTTCTTTGAAAGGTTTCATTGTGAACATGATAAATGATGGTATATGGGCCCAAGGTCCTAGTCTTTCTCTCAGTTCCATCCGCTTGGCCTTTAATATGATCGCTACAGCTTCCAGACAACTGTTTACATTTCTCTGTCATTTACTGCTAAGGAGGGGGGCTAAACTATTTTAGGAAGAAAATGTGGGCCACATCAAGATTAGCTGCAAGCCAGACTAGACCAAATACACTTGGGACGAGTTGGAAACATTTTAATAATAAAGTATTCACTTCTGCCTGGGCCGAATACAGGTTAATGCATGCATGACCTAAATGTGTAGGAACAGGCTGGTAATGACGACTTCTCAGTTACAACAACAGCCAAACTATGTGCAGCCCTCCCTCTCCCACCGGGGGCTTGGGTTGTTATGAGAACGGCTTTATTAACAGGAGCAGGAAAATGCATGTCGTGTCACTATATTTAACAAGGGGCTTAAAGATGAAGGCAGGAAATTGTGTTGCGTCATGCATAATGTAGTGAAGAGAACTGCTGTGGGAAATATGTTTGTCCGTTACAAATGGCAAATGATGAATAATGAAGTATGTGTCTGACTGCCGTGTGGTGAACAATAACAAAGCCACTTATTTTTAATCACAGACAACGCCCGTCTTCAAAGAGCCAAAGCTGCAGATCTTGTAGCAAATATGACTTTATTTCTACAATAAATCCTGAGCTATAATTAGACAAAGACATTGTAGATCAAGGTGCATAGCAGTACTTCCATGTGATCCTGCAGGAATTTTTCTGTAGGCCAACACGGAAGTTTGCATCACCCTGGTTTCCTTGACAAACAGCCAATGGGATTTCTTAATAGGCTTTTATGGATTACTGCAGGGAAAAAGCGACTCATGGGTAATAAAAAGTTTGTGATACTGGCATTTTGTTCAGCAACATAATCTCCAATTAATGCAACTTTTATGATTTTTTGAAACAAATGCAATTGCCAGAAGTAAAATGCTAATGCTATCTTATAAATGAACTACATCACAATTTAATGACTTCATCTTCCCCATCACTGAGCCTCCAAAGCTGCTGAATGTCTCAGGCAATTTTCTGCAGTCTCGTTAGCAAACAAACATCTCCGAGAGACGTAAAAAGCTTTACTTGCATATTTTATGTTTTAGAACAAAATGTGATGGTGTCAAAGGCATTTCTTAACCACATCCCTTTCCCCCCCCTTCAGGCATTTAACTAAACACTCATTCAAAAGGCTTACCAATGCCAAGTGCAAAATAGCAAGTCATTTCTGAGTTTAAGAGTCATTCCTGTATATTCCTCTTGCACTCAGCATCATGCGCTTTGCTGTCATGCTGCTCAGCACGTAAACCCTCACTTCCTGAGAGCTGTGTTGTCAGTTTGAGACATTATAATAACCCCCAAACCTCATTTAAGGGAAAGTAGGTAACAATGAATATACGCTAAAAAGGATATTACATCTAGCAAACTAAAACCTTATTTTTACACTTTAACTGGGGGTTATTAAATGTCCTTGGGCACTCTCCACCACCAAGGGTTATGCATACGACTACCACATTTCCCTTTCACTTATATTTTTTCTTATTTGGCGTCGTCTGCTTGCATACTGCAATATTCTGCTGGAAATGAATAATGAAATGCACGTCTGCCTGCAGTGTAGTGACAATAACAAAGTCTGGAAAAGGTATGCGTTGCACATACCACTGTTACTGTTGCTTGTAGTTAGGTTTCACTCCTACATCACACTCTGTGTACTGAATAGCATGTTAGCATGCAATCTTGGATGCAGCCTACATGCGTAGATCTAGAGCAGTCTGTTTAAAGGCTAACTTTATCCCTAAAGTCTTTGTGAATTGTAAGCCAATACTTAAGAGATATCCACTGCTTTGCAACACTAAACATTCATTATCTCAAGACAACATGGGAGATATCCCCTAGCCAAAACAAACATGGAACCTCGGGGGAAGAAAATATTAAGTAGCTATACCCATATTTCTATTCCTGCAGCAAGACAGCCATTTTAGATTTTTCCTGGTCAACCAAAATTAATACCAAGTCTCCTTTAAAGGCATGACAGGGAGCAGTCTCCTGACCAACACCCAGACGTCGACTGAACACTGTTTTTTCACACTCGCAATTAGAGCGAGTGACAGCAAAATGCGCCACCTGCACAAACAGCTTTATCAGTGGTGACACTCCAATAGACGCTTTTAACGGATGACTGAGGACAGGAGGAACAAAGAAACTGACATACTGTAATGTCAGTGCATGACAACAAAACAGCATGACTGACTTCTCACTGTAGTCTGAGAGAGAAACAGACAGAAATCCTGTCAACACAGACAGAGCAAAGAACAATCAAAGCCTGACGTTTATTAGCGCTGTTTGCAGCATCGCGTCTGCACTTGAACAACTAAAAATGTTGAGGGGCTAAAAATAAGAGGACAACACCTCATTTTTAAACACTTAAAGGAAAAAAAAAAATCTATTCTGAGTTTTTGTCTTTCAAGCCAGTCTCTTGAAACAGCAGATTAGCCTATTTAAGTTCATAAAGTCCAGCCTCTCCTTGTTTGTGTTGCTGCTTGGGGTCAAGCCAGGGTGAGCTGCCCTGGACAGGATAACCCAGTGAACATGGTGGTCTGTGTTTCTCTTTACTTTCTTCTATTAGCCAATTTCCCTTTGACAGTGATTAACGACCCCCACCTTCCTCCACCAAGTGAGGGTGCCACAGGCGACTTGGTCAGCAGAATCCGTGCTCCTGTGTGACCTGCTGGGAGAGAGTGTGTTTTCTGTCCTCTTTCTCTCCTTTCTTTTGTTTTGGTCTCCACAAGTGAAACAGCAGATGGAAAGGGGTGAGAGGTCTGCTTTCGCTAAGTGGAGTAATGCATCGCCATTATGGGCGTTTAAGACAAAAGGCCTGGTGAACAGGAGGAAGGAATGGCGAAGGCGAGATGGGAGAGAGGCCTAATTACAGTAATGAACTCATTTTCTGTCTGATGTTGGAGAGTCTGTCTTTCATCTTGGTTCATCCAGAGAGGAGTGGCCCAGCGGTTCTGACAGGTCTTAAAATAATCCTCTGACACTGTGTCCTGATTAAAGGCCCGCCAGATATTAATACGCTGTCAGAAAAGTGAACGTGTTCTGTCCACCACTCTGAGATTAATACTCTTCTTTTGCTAATAGGCCATTTCACCCGAGTGACTGACTTCTGCAGTCACTTGTGCAGAACTGCCACTGCGAGCACGGAGAGGAAGGCTCTCCGAGCAAAAGCATGAAGTGTGCTTTTGTTGGGTTTTGGTTCCAACTCTGCAAATGTTTATAGTTACAGATTTATCTAATGGACTAATAAGGGCACGCTGAGTGAAACCCTGAGCTACTTGAGCTATTAATGAGAAAACCGGAATTTTGCAAATGGTATTTATGGAAAAAGAGTCACAGTGCCAGGATGTTTGACAAAAACAGCACTGCACACATCAACGCTGAAGCACTTTGATGCCAGTCGCAAACACTTTCTGAGCGCAACATTATTAAGACTAATCCACTCAGCACTGACAGCACTTCAGGAAATTAGGAACATAGCGTGCACGTGAAAAAAGCAGAACCGTGTCATTAGCCCTTAAAAAAAAAAAAAAAAAAAAAAAAAAAAAGTTCTTGAGAGGAATACTGCATCTTCGCTTACCCGATTTGTTGGCATCAACGCTCATTTCAGGTAGCAATTGATTCCTGAGTAGCTAAACATGCCACATAAT
This sequence comes from Rhamphochromis sp. 'chilingali', assembly GCF_963969265.1. Classification (NCBI taxonomy): domain Eukaryota; kingdom Metazoa; phylum Chordata; class Actinopteri; order Cichliformes; family Cichlidae; genus Rhamphochromis; species Rhamphochromis sp. 'chilingali'. The sequence goes on along the minus strand of NC_137947.1, from coordinate 9,570,805 downwards.
AGCACGCTGTTAGGCCTGGAGTTATCTTTGAAAATATCATGTGCTGCTTAACCTTGAGACGCTCCGCTCGCACGGGTTGAGTAAATCGAGTGTTGCAATTGCTGAAAAGTCACCAAGAAGTCACAATCATTTCAGCAAAATATCAAGATTTGCATGTGTTTGAAGATCACAGGCACAATTTACCTTCAGGTTTTGCCCAGAAAAGACATTTGGCATGATATGTAACAACACCTTCAACTGAGATAATAACCGTCAAAGCAGGAATCGAATTTTCACATTCCTATAAAATGTGGAATCCTCCTGTGTCCAACCTATTGCACCTCAGGTCAAAGTCAGACGTGTTTACTTAGTCCCGACCAACCTGCCTGGCCACTCTTGCGCCTTTGGGGTGAATGCAGGCCTGTAATTATGGCCAATTATCTTTAATAAAGCCTTGTGTAATTGAGCCACATTAATGCTCCTCTGTTCTCTGCAATCAGGAAGTTGTAGCTGGCCTCGTCCCCAAGAAGCCTCAACCTCAGGAGCAGAGGCCAAGCTGCGATGCAGTCATCCTCTCCTCTCCTCCTGCAGCCAAATTAGGGTGCAATGTAGACTAGAGGCCAAGATGATTACATCAATTTTCCAGCTCATGGACTTCATCATAAAACGGGTGAGGCAGTGTTGTGATGTGAATGAAATTTACAAGTCCTTCTCAATGAATTTGAAACCTTTTTTTTTTTTTAACCTGCCTTCTGCCATTTTACACTGACATGCTGCAGACAGTCAGACATTAGGATGTGTCTCACTGTGTTCATCATTAACAAGGAGGAAGGGGGGATAAAATCCAAGCGGAAAGCAAACAAACCTGAAGGGACGTTTCACATGCTTCACTGCCCTCCGTTTGATTCCTCAATAAACTTAAAATAAAAACAATAAAATCGCGTTCCATATCACTCCGCACTCAAATGCGATCAAATCAGCGCTGCATACTGTGTTGGCACTTCTCCCTCCAAGGAGTTGATTTAAAACAACGTGGGAGCTCTGATTTCAATCCTCCATTGTCAGCAGCTGCTTGCAACCTTGTGCTGAGAATGGGAGGGGGGCATGTGCTGGTTTTAGATATTAAATTCATCAGACTCGCAGCAAGAGAAGGTTGGGGCAGAGATATCTGCAACCAGACACGGACATCTCCAATCTGATGGAGGAGAAAAGGGGGGGGGGGTAAAAACAAAAAAAAAAAAAAAAAAACTTGTAGTCCTGCTTCACTGGAGCGATTCTTCACCTTAACTGGGTTGTTACAAAAAGAAGAATGAGAGGTTAAGCAGAGAAGGAAAAAAAATAGAATGGGAGTTTTGCCAAAACCAAGCTCAAAGAGATCGGTGCAATTAAAACCACAGAACCAATTAATTGGGCAATGTTATCCTTGAGAGTTCATTACTGGGGCCTGAGAAACCAGGCATGGCACCTTCCCCAAGGCCCTCCGTAACCAAAAGGACACTTGTAAAGAGGTGTTAAGACTGTGTGTATGCGTGTGCGTTACTGATCACATGAACTAAAGCTATGAAAGTATGGACCAAAGAACACGAAATGCACCATTCAACTTCTTCCTTTTTCATCTGCTGCTCCCACAATTCAACCACACAACAGGGAATAATCTCCCACCACCTCACACTCATATTAAGACTGATGCTAAAGCCCTGCCATTAATGGCCGAAGCCACTCCTTCCTCAACGCGGCGATAGAGCAGTGTATCTGAGCCGGTAAGAACCCAATCATCAAACTCCACCTTCTCTTATTGTGCTTAGACCACCTACCGAACACCGTGATGTGCCAATATTGCCTGCAGGGAGTAATGCTGAGATTTTAATGGCCAGTGTGAATGGAGGGTCACACCCTCAGTGGGCGGTAGGGAAGCTAGTAAAATGAGTCCCAGCCAGCTGCCTTATCAAGCCTAACATGATGAAACTACAGACTATATCAAGCCTTCTTATCCTTTAAAATATTCACATGGTTTGGAAAACACATAAAACAAAATTTAACAATATTTAAAAAAAAACCTCATAAATATTTAGGTTAAGTAGGGTTACGCAAGAAGTAAGCTACGGAATTAAAAATATTACTTCAGCAGGGACCAATTTCACAGTGTTGTCCATCAGCGAGGATAGAGGGATGTGACTGTCACTTACCAAACAGACGGTCAAAATCATCCTCCATTTACCCACTACTTCCCCTCCATCCTTTCCTCCTCATAAGTCACTGTCACTCAAGGCTCTGGTATACTTGGAAATCAAATTTGGCATGTCTTCAAAGGCTCTGGGTGTGTAACTGGGGGTCTGCAGAATTTGCAAGTCACACAGAATGAAGGCCAGAAATCCTGACAGTTGTGCTTAAAATGAACACCCACACACAGGCACACACACACGCGCGCACACACACACACACACACACACACAAAGAAATGGATGTGGTTCTGCATTACAACAACAATAAGCAAATGAGGAGAGGGCATGTTTGTTCTCTTAACCAAACAAAGAGATTACGCTTTTCTAACAACACATCAAGAGAAGAAGAGCTGCTGAATGCCAGCTTCCCCTTGAATGACATGCCAAAATGAGTGAGCCTATTCATTAAAAACAACCTCTCTTTAGCATTTAACACTTAAAAAAGGTAATACTTCAAGAATGCAAATAAGTAAACTTGGGGTAACTTATTTCATTATATGAAATGGAGACAGCTTAGGGTCCTTCTGGTTTTAATTTGGATCATGAGTCATTGGTAATTGCAGGTCAACTCAGTGACTAAATAAACAATAGGTTGCATGGTCCACAAAGTACATGCACAACAAAGACCACATCTTTAAGAAGAAACCCCACACACAGAGCGGAGACCGTTAACTAGCTAGAATTGCTGTGGACAAGATTTTGCAAACATCTCAGCAAGTTCTGACTTGTAGCAATCAAAGCCAAACGCTGGGCAGTTTATTTGTCGCAAACTTGTCCTGTTGACTGTGAGAACATTTGTCTATGAGTGTACCATCAGCACCAACATCTTTTAGTACTAATCTGCCATCTCATTTTTCTGTCATAGTCCCCATATGTGTACTGTGCACAGCCTCCGACACTGTAAAAGCTCAAACAAAAACAAATTAAGAACTTCAGTCAAAGGGTCATTGTAAGCTTGCTAACCCTCTCAAGGCAGGCGTTGCAGATTTGCAACAGTTAAAAACTAACAACCTGATTACCCCACATACATATTTTATGAATTTTTTTTTTTTTTTTACTCAGAAGTACCACTGCAGGACTTGGTTGTGCATTAGCAACAAAAAGTTTAATTTGAGCCTGAGAGGGTTAAATTTAACGTCACTATTCATATTTAGTCATGCATCTAGAGTAGCAGCACTTGCGATACTAATTTAAAAAAAAACAAAAAAACAAAAAACAACATCCCAGGTGTTTTATTGCAGGGTTGGATTTCAACTCATAACCTTCTGTTTGATAAGCAAAGATGATGTACTGCCATGTGATGTGCTAACAACCGCTGTATCCACTTCAAGATACGTCTCAAAAGTACTGTATTACTTTACCCATTGGGTCGCTGTGAAAAAGAATGTTCCACTTACTTTCTTGTTACATATTTAGACATGTTTCCATTTCCTTTAATGTACTATTATCAGCTAGGCACGGGCATATATACACAGTTGGTACACTGTGTCACCCCAAGCTTTCTGGAACCAACAGTTGCTGTTGTTTCTATGGAAAATACACAACCTGCTATACCAGATTTTCTCAACTTGACATTTACACTTGATTTCACCAGTGTTTTCAAACACAGAAGTTGTCTTGACAGGCCAGCTATACCAATAATGTCAGAGTGCTACTCTCTTTGGCAAGTGTCATTTTTTAAATATGCGCCAGAAAGAATGACACCATCCATGAAGTGATTTTCTGAAGGACAGTCCCTGGACTCCTATTTTTCCGTGATCTAGCTCCACATTTAGACTGAATTCAGTCCAAGATTGTTGACTCACTTGGTAACTAAACTTTTTGTAGAGGAAACCTGATATTTACCCTTTTAGATCATATCAGCTTAGAAGAAATACATCTAAAAAACACATACACACAAAAACATTCATTTTGAATTTGGGCTTTTTACAGTGCAAACCATCTACAGAAACAAGGGCATCACCGCTGAAAAGTCTGACAAAATCCAATATGCCTGGCACTGCCCATAATTACACAACCACACAAACACATGCAGTGACCTCATGAGAGAGTGATGATTGGCATGACAGCAGCAGCGGAGATTAAAGACATAAAATGTTACAAAAGAGTGGAGCCTGAGTTCATATGGGCGTGTGCTTGTGGAGAGAGAGGCTCTGAAGCGAAGCAACTTCCACAGGAGCATGAGAGACAATTAGAGGTTTGTTTTCTTTTTTATATCTCAGCGCATCCAGACCTTAGTTGAACCAACAGAAGACGAACAAGTAGGAAAGATTTAAAAGAAGAAAAAAAAAGGAGGTCAGACAGCACAGAGTAAACTATACTCTCACCCACTCACCCTTCACCCAGCCTGACAATGCACTGTGGGAAATGCCCACATTTACTAATGCCCAGTCAGTGCCGCAGGTGCACAGGTTTTAGGAGTAAAGAAGCTATTGGAAAGGGGGGGAAAAAAGACCAGAAAGCGCCCACCAAAGTATCTGCAGGAATCTAACCTCTGGCATAAGTGCAGCTTCAAAAGAAGTCTATTTATGCTCTGTCTGCATTTTGATCTATATAAAACTCAAGTAAAAATCCTTTCACCTGTTTCCCTTCTGGATCAAGTGGACTAGATGGGAAGCTTTTCAAAGAGGAAGTTGCTTCATACCAGAATCAGACTTTTATACTTCCACAGCATCCTAAAATTGAACGGCTTTCCACAGACACAAGACGGAAAACGGCTGGAATACAAGTGGCAGTAGAGACATTTTCCGAGCTGAGCCGAATCTGATAATCTGCTTCTGTGGCTGCTGCTCTAACCCGAGGTGACGGTCCTCCAGCAGTTACCGAGCCACACCTCATCTGTCAACAGCTATGCTCTCACAATGTACAATTAAACAAAAGATAGCCGTTTGCTTCGCTGTGGAGTTTGCGGTTTGGGCCGGTGGTTATTTGTAGCCTTAGTCTTATCAGGGAGGCGGCTTACATGAACATGAACACGCAGTCCGTTTTCCTACACCAGCGCGCCCTGAAGCCTGCTCTGCTTTGTGCTGGCTGTAGCTCCATCTGGAATGTGCTGGCTACAGCTGAGTCTGAGGCTCAGGGGTCAACCACGATGTGACTCTATTTCACTTGGTTGAGGGAAACTACAGAAACTACAAAAAAAAAAAAAAAAAAAAAAAGGGAATTCTTTTCATTTCCTGCACACTTTCAAATCCCGTAATATCTACCATATGCTCCACTATAGACAAAGAAAAAGGCTCCGCCAGAGCAAAGTGGCCTAAATAATTGTGAGTCTGTAGAGTGAACTTTGGCTAAGGGGTAAATACAAAGACAACACAATTACAGCTAACATAAATGGAGTCTTAACACTTTGGAATTACCAGCATTTGACTCTTACAGTGTAGCCTGATTTTCATCTCAGTCACAATTAAAGATAAAAATAGCGACACTAACAACACCCAAGCTTTTTAATGTCAGCACGTCAAGTAACCGCTTACAACCTGGCTGGAAATTTTTTAATAAGTCTTCTCTAAGGAGATGACAAAGAATCAAGAGCTAAAAAGTTTTGGTAGTTACAAATTTGGCTTTCTCTCTTACTCGTGGTTAAAAACCAAACACCTGTAACTCACTTTAAAAGAAATGAAGCTGAGGGGAGGTTGGGTGATGAACAATACAAAGACATAGAGAGTAAAAGTAAATCAAGACGTGAATGGTTTAAATAATTAAAAAATTAAAAAATAAAAAAATAAAAAGGCTCAATAGAGAGTTTGCAGAAATATACAATGCAAGAGTCAAAAAAACAAAAACAAACCATGACTGCGCATTGATTTCTTTCATATAAACATGGCTTCAAAGTCACTGTCTGCATTGCAAAGTTATAAAGCATGTTTTAAATTGATGTACGTTAAGAGCCTCTAAAATCACTTAGTGTTTTTATATGTTGTGGGCTCATTAAACATCAAAACACATCCTCTTAAAGCACTTCAAAAGCTCTGAAGCTTGGTTGCAACTAAGCTGACAGTTCAACCCTCAAGTAATTTGTCATATTTCCAGTGCAAGTATAAAATACCCCATATGAATTTGCTGCATGGCTTTAAATTCCACTGCCAAGTACTGCATTACGGATGACAGCCATTGATAAAATTACCACTGCAGCACTAGAATGATGACCTTTACATGCCAAGATTAACATAATTACTAACAGCAATCCATCAAGGGGTAGCTTAAGCGCATCACATCGACAAGGTGTGGAGCTGAGCTATGCGTCAAAGCTATGTTCTGGAAAAGAGCCCCAGTTGCTCGGACTAAAGCTCATATAGAAGGAGCACAATAATCATGGTGCTGGCTATAAGCAGTGCAGGAGAGGCAAGCCTCCTCTTGGTTCTGCTTGAAAATGGGAGTCTCCTACCCAGTCGCTCTGCCAGCTGGCCGTCTGCCCAGCGCCTGCCGGGCAGCACACTGCCATTGTCCTTTAGTTGTTTCAGGGTGATCTGAGAATTAAAATAGACAGGACAACAGATTCTCCCTGTTTATTCGCATGGAAACAAAGAACAAGAACTGCAGGAAAGTGACAGAAAGCTCACAATGCACCAATTAAAAGATTAAAGCAATGTTGCAAACTTGGCTACGGACAAAGACAAAGAGTCCCCCGTTCTCTCCTCTGTTGCAATACTAAAGAATACTGACTAATATGACTAATTGGATGCAGTGTTATTGGAAATCTGACTAGCAGCGCATTCACAAAGCACTTATTTAAAGGTCATTCAAAATTATCAGCGTCACAGTCACACTCCTAACATGCATGCAAAGTTTTAGATGTCACTTCCTGAATCCATTAGGTCTCACAGACTGAAGCTCCTGAATGTTCCCAACAGAAGGAGACCGTGTTTGTTCTTGGCTGCTCTGGTGGAGCCCCACGAACAGAGACCTCTGTGCTGTGGCCCTTCTCCAAAAGGGACCATCTGTCCCCCGCAAACTGGGCCTAACCACAGCGGCCCTCTCTCTGCTATGGGGCGACAGAAAGGGACATGCAGGGTTGATGTGGCCCAGCAAGTCTCCAGAATAAACCACCACCTATTTCCATCAGCACACATCATCCCCCACCCCGCCACTTCCCAGCAGCCTGCTGCTTTCTTAGCTACAGCCATACCAATGGCAGCCTGTTCAGAAAAGTACACTCTCTCTGGGAGAGGAGAAGAAAAACGGTGAGAGGAGAACTCTCAGTTTGCAAAAGGAAAGTGTTCAGCTCGAAAGTAGGTAAGTAGGTGTTTGACGCGGTTAAGACAGAGTCAACACACTGACGCAAACACATTCACACGCATCAGCTGGGCAGCAGCACTTATGCAGCCTGACAGCAGGGCGACCTCAGCACGCGTCGCCGCCATAGACCGTCTTTCCCTCCTTGTACTCAGTGCAGCAGCTTTTTATTTCCTTTTCAAAGTTTCTTCCTCACCGTCAGCCCGGTGCTGCTGACAGAATTTTGGTGTAAGAGAGATAATTTGGACTTCAGGGCAGCAGCTGCAATCTCTGCTGCTGACACAAAACCATGTTCAGTCAATCAGTGGATGTGAACGAAAGACAGGAGCAAGCACAGATATACAGATGAATCACTCAGTCACCTCACAAGAACTGTCTGAAACACAGAAAGGCCGTACTCCACTTTTTATGAAGCTGATGCTGCACATAAATGCGGCTCAAACAAAAGTTCATGTTAACTAACGTGCATTATTTAGCCTTTACACCATTTTCCTGTGTGAGGCCATTAAATGAAAAAGCAACAGTAGATAAATAGTTGCCATGCTTACCTGATTAATAGAGTCCTTTTTCATCAGAGCCATAAATTCTAAGAACAGAGACCTGTGAGCTACTGTGGTAATGAGCTCACTGTGGAGATGCTATCCAAGTGCATTAAATCCATCAGCCACTTGTTGAGCACAAGCCACCCAAAAGCACACAAAGAAAGAGAGGAACCCGACACACTCCACGGCAGAAAGCCTCGAAAAATAAACTGCAGCACCTTCCTTTTGCTCCTTTACTAATAGCTAGCTTGGAAAGAAAAATGGAGAAAGGTATAAAGAAGAGAAGGAGAGAGTAAAATCAGGACAAGTCTGGCAGCTATTTGGAGTCAATTTAGTGAAATGCATACAGCTGCCCCTTAATGCACACAGCCCTCCCCCCTGTGACAAAGCCACCAACAGCTGAATGAGGCTGCAGCATTAGCATATGTAAGGGAAAGTAGGTGGCTGTGTTGGCTAAGAGTTGGGGTGGGGAGCAATGCTGAGTGTTGGTGTTTGGGGGCAGGGAACGGACCGTGACATTCAGAGCTTCTTGGGCTGACAGGAAGGACAAGAATGGAGGGGAAAAAAGAAGAAAAGAAAAATTGGGGGGGTTAGCTATTGTTCCCAGAAAAAGATCCCCAGATCAAGCCTGTGACCTTCCAAGTTCCTCATGATGGCTGACATTTGGAGTGATGGGAGATGCAGGAATCCACTTATCCATTCTCTCTTATGAACTACAGCTTGGTACAAAGGTCTGTCTGGCAGACAGAGCTAGCAGCAACCACGACCACCTTAAACACAGAGATAAGCGGAGAAAGGCCCAGGAGGAGGCATGGTTTTTTTCTTTTTTTTCCCCCAAAAATGATAATCCCTCTATCCACATGCCATATGCTAAGCACTGCATACTTTTTCCCATCAGCAGCAGAGACTGCAGCAACCAGACACGAGGGGAGGCAGGGAGGGGTGAGGTTATGATGGTCTTCAGAGCAAGAAAGGAAGAGAAATGTATGAAAACAGAACTCTGCAGGACACCCCTCTCTGGTGTTTTGAAGCAAACAGCTGTGGTTTTAAGGTTTACACACTCTCCCGTGCACAAACACACACACACCAACCAACAAAGATTAACTTATGTGCTGCTTCATATCATCTCATAAAAGTTGCACAGTGAACACTACAGATGATCACTTCTCTGTGCCTGCCAAGTTGGTAGTCCATTTAAAAAAAAGTTTCATATGGCACTGTAATTTTCACTTTCGACATTAGGCTGCCATTAAGTGTTTGTTGATGAGAGTCACCCGTGGTCAGCTTGCTGTGTCAAGGCTCTAATATGGATTTAGTGAAGGAGGCTGGTTGGAAATCTGTAAAGGAGTGGCTGAAATATGGGTGTGGAGAGCAATAACTGTGACCTACACCACTGAGGACAGTACTGCTGCAGAAGAGTGGCTTAAAAACTGAACTTGTGCCTTTTTAGTAACTACAACCGACTATTTGTAAATATGTTTATGTAACTGAAACTATTATTTCTCAAAAAGTCAGCCTTCCCGAGACACAGGAAGGCTACAGAAAGAGCATATAATGTTACATAATTAAGCTTCAGGGGATTTAATTGAAAGGACCCAAACATAGTGACAACTCTAGCCACTTCCTGATAACGGCTTTGCTCAGTTTATGGTTGGAGGTAGGAACGTGTTAATAGCAGGAAATGACAGACTTTAATCAAGTTGAATGAATGGCAGCGGGTACAAGTCTTTGTGCCACAGTCTTCCTTTGATCCAGCCTCTGCAGGCAGGTTCTCAGCTTTGATTTGAGTTGAGGGGAAGGAAAGAGTTTTATTTGAAGAGTGGGAAGCCCACAGGAGGTAACACTTAAGAGTTCTTGTCACTGCATCCCAGCAAACAGACAAACTATTCATCAGCCTACACACATGTGCAAGCAGGGCCTGTGGAGAAACGCACAATCCCACAAACGCTGCTCGTTTGCACACTGACGGACGCGTTTGATGGGTAATTTACATAGTGAAGGTAGTCATTACACAAGCGGATACGCATGCAGAACAGCATACATTCACAAAACACTAAAATAACATATTTTCTAAGCTCATGTTTCAAACACTCCAGAAAGAATTTGGACTCATTTAAGGAAATATACTGAAAATTGGGGTCTAAGCTAGTGGCCATCTGGTCCATTCTGAATGAGCTGAAATATAACGAAATAATGTAGTTTTAGTGGCAGAAGAGACACTAATTCCTGTAGAAAATTGCAATCTGGTCGAAACTGTTGATTTCCTGAGTTAATCTCATAAACTTTTTCAACTCTTTATGTAGATTTAAAGACAAGCGAAGCATTCTTCCACTTGTAGCTAATAACTTAATATATTGCACACCTAATGAAGTTTTAAAGGAAATAATTTTGCTAGCTTTTTCTCCAGAGAAGCTAAGAAAAAAAGGTGTTTTCCAGGTGTTACCACAGTGGTTGGAGCTGCACATTTGATTTGAAACAAAACATCCGATTTATTAGGGCGAACACTTGGAACACACCAGCTTGTGTATCCCTGAGACTGGGCTTGTGTTTCCTTCTGGTCTCAGACAGGGCATCTACACCATGTATGCCACTTTACATAAAAGAAAGTGAATAAAAGCCAACTAAAAAATAAAATAAAATTTAAATAAAATAAAACAGCCCAGACTATATCATACCTATGGCAGAGCAAGGGTAGGATTTGTTTTGTTAAGCTAGGCGTGGTTAAAAATAAACAAAAAAGGTTGGGCTAAATAAAGCTGTCTATACAGCAGCAGCACTAACAACTTAATATCAACCCTTTTCATCATATTGATGTCAAAAGCTTTGGAGCGTTCATAAAACGACTCGATGGATAAAAATACTAATTCGACACTGAGATTATTTGTGTCTGTGAAGCCTTTTGATTCTCAGCAACCTTGAGTGTGACTCGTGTCATTCCACAGCCAACTTGCAGCTTTCCTCAGCATGGCCGTGAGGAACCCATTGAGCCTTGCTATATAATTACAGTAAACAAGTTAACAAAGGGGTTTGCCTGATTGCTTCCACCAGGGAACATTTAATAACCCATAGAGAATCAAAGGTACCTGTATCTGCTGAGATTGAGCCTCTTTTCATGAGCGTGTGACGATAGCCAGGCATGTGATACACTTGCTTCTCAGTATTTTTAGTCTGGCTGATAACAGCAGGCTGTGGGAGCACAAGTTTCTCTTTTAGTTATGTACAGAGGGTACTGTAAGGAAAATGGCCAGTTTCCCCTGCTGAGAGGAAGGCAGGAATAGCAGCTGGCAGGCAACAGTCAGACACATCATCTCTTGAATGTCACTACTCCCCTACCATCTCCCCGCCTCCTCTCCTTTCCCTCTCTCCACCTTCTCTCAGTTTATTCTGTATCTGTTGTCCAAATTCACCAAAGAGCCAGAGGCTGCGCTGCCGCCTCCACCATCCATAACACTCCATCTATACAACAGGGGAAGACAGCGAAAGAGAAGGGGGTAGTGGGCACATGAGGTGAGCGGGTGGAGAGTAAACAGCAGCTCTGCATCCCTCTATGTTGTTGCTAGGCAACTTTTTCTGCACATGACAGCCTTGAGTGACAGCAGACCTCCCTTCTGAACAAAGATGGAAACTTGAGGGAGGGAAAGGAGAAAGGAGGAGAGAGGGGCACAGAGATCAGCGGTGAGTCAGAGAATTCAGGGAAACACGCATTATTGCTTCAGGCAGTTTGAGGCAAAACAAACACAAATGAAACACAAAGAGAAAATCAAATCAAATCAAATCAAATCACTTTTTATTGTCACATCACATGTGCAGGCACACTGGCACAGCACATGCGAGTGAAATTCTTGTGTGCGAGCCCCACAAGCAACAGAGATGTGCAAACACAACAACACAAACGAGCAAAATACAAGAATGGCCAACCTGAAACTAATAAATATATGTACAATATATAATAGTGTATGCATTTCTGGATGTGTATACTAAATATTTTCCTACGTGTGTGTGTGTGTGTGTGTGTGTGTGTGTGTGTATACACATTTTTACAAATTAAATAGTAAAAAAATAAAATAATAATAATAATAATAATAATAATAATAATAAAATATACAGAGTTGAATATGTGCAAAACAAGTGGCATTTATATACAGTGTGGAGTGCATAATGTTGAAATAGTCTATAAAAAGAGGGGAACCAAAAAGATGACAGATGTGCAAGAGAATATCAATGTAGCTGTGATGGTTTCAAAGCTCTCAAACAGTTGTAAGATGATTAACAGAAGAGGTAAATAAAAAATACACTAAAACGCTATTTTTTTTTTTTTCAAAATAACTAGACAACTTTGCCATTTGGATGTCTAAATGATTGAAATACATCGCTAGATGGTCAATACTATAAGCTGTATATAAAATATGGACGCAGTTGCCATGGCGTCATCTCTGGTTTGTGAAGACCCAATTTGAAGCATCGAATTTCACCTTATGGCTTTAACCACATTTAAACAAGACGGTCGAGTGCTAGCACTTATTGCGTGCTAGTTGGGGTGGTTGTAGCTCAGGTGGCAGAGCAGGTCAGCCACTAATCAGAAGGTCGGTGGTTCGATCCCAAGCTGCCTCCTGGCTGCATGCCAAATATCCTTGGGCAAGATACTAACCCTGTGTTTGCCTACTGGTGGTGGTCAGAGGGCCCGGTGGCGCCTGTGTCCGGCAGCTGTGGCTACAATGTAGCTTGCTATCGCCAGTGGGTGAATGACTGAATGTAGTGTAAAGCGCTTTGGGGTCCTTAAGGACTAGAAAAGCGCTATACAAATACAGGCCATTTACCAGTTGTGGTTATTAGCTTGTAGCTTGTAGAATGCATCTTGTTAGGCTAGCTAGCTAGCTTGGTTAAAAGAGGACAACTAGAACTTCACTTACACACACAGACTTCTTTTGTCTGCTAGTATGATCAGCCACACAGCCATCCATCTTCTTGTCAGATAACTGGATTCAAATGCTCCAAACAACAAGACAAAGGTCCAGTTCAGTGACTCAAATTAGCCTAGCAGACAGCTAGCTGTGCAACCCCCCCGTTCCTTTGACTTCCCCGTCACTCAAAATGGCCACAACTTTAATAATCAACATTAAATTTGCCTTTTAAACTTTTTAAAAGGATGAGTCAGACAACAACACACCCCTCTACATGTTGTCATGAGGAGGGAAATGCTCAGTTCAGCTGTAAATTGAGTGGTCGAGTGGTTGTTCAGGGAACTTTTGTTTTCAGCCTCTTAGGCAGTCCTTACAGCCCAATACATGGGAGACAACAAATAATGCTTCATTTAAAATCTGAGCACCACATTTCCCAAATCATTTGCTTTGCAACCGTATCTCTGTTTATACCAGATGAAGAAGACTTCATTCCCTGCTGCTATAGTCACACTGCTGAGCAAACCCATAGATTAATTTTTGAACAGTACAACATTGCCACTGGCTTGCTGAACATATCTTATCTGAGCAAGTTGTTTTCATTTTTTGCACACAGTATATCATTACCAATAAACATATGACTGGGATCTCCTGAGGCGAGCACCCATCCTAACTTTAGTTTGGTAAAAAAAATTGGCCAACACCAGTGGTTCAGGTTCAGTGCATTTTGTGTGCAGCACAGATGACGTCCTTCATCCATAAGGGACATAATAAGGGTTTGTGACGAGTGCAGTGGTTAAAATTAGCAGGTGAATGATAATCACTGGCCAGAGAGCTGCTTTTCATTGGAAGTTTGGCAGGGGAAAGAGTGCAGATGCCAAATCAGAGGTGCTGCGCTACGGACGTGTGCAGAGGCATTAAAGTAGCAAAGGAAAGCTGACACTGGCAACTTTGCCCTGTTAACGATATGGTTTCCAGTGTTTTTAAAGGACCGCAGAAGATGCCAGATGCCTGCTTCACAGCTGGCTAGAGAAGTTGGGTGTACGCTACAAACAAAACAACTGGTACAGCAAAAGCTAAGTGATCATATGAATCCAGATGCTGGAAATGTCGTAGGTGCTGAAAATGAAAGTCTACTACCAACGAGATTGGAAGGAAAGAAACATGTAAGATAATCTAACTACAACACTAAGAAATAAAAGATTAACTTTTTTTTTATAAAAGTGAAGTCTGTGGCCATCTGGAGCATATGTTCCAGCAGAACAACTTCCTTCTGTAATTAATGAAGTTATCCAAAGGGAACAGGCTGATTAAGTGAGAACTCTGCTTATTCTCAACAGGCAGTGTTTCCAGGGCTCAGAGAGAAATGGCTCTGATAGAATTCCTGAGGACGAGGCGGCCCTAGTTTGTCATGCAGCTGGCATCTCTTTTATGGAGTCGCTTTCAAAGCTTTTCCCCCTACAAGTGGCACCAAAAACATCTGTTCCCAGGACAGCCACCCACATGAGAGTTTGCCCTGCGCTAGCAGGATGGCCTGTAGATGCAGGCAACAACCGACATGCAAATCTACATGTAAAACCCCAGACAGCAACATTGCGACAGTTAAGACAATAATATGCAAAGAGTCACAAAGGGGAAGGGAAAGATAAAGAGACAGGACAAATAAGAATGGGCAGAGTGGGCATGGGAAATAATGACTGTATCAAAAAGTAAAAAATAACTTGAAAAAGCAAGAATGAAAGAAGGCAGAGAGACCCTTAATAACAAAAGATGATAGGTAATAGTGAAAGGGGAGCACAATAGCTTGTACAGCCAGGAGTCAGTGTCTCCTGGCTGTGTAGTGGTACTTCAAATCTCAGGCAGAAGACCAATTTGACCTCCATCCTGTTCAAAGCAGTCCTGTTAGTGGAGGGGCCTGGTAATGTCTGATGAAGCAGCAGTAGCACAGCTATATTAAGCCTGCAAAGACCAGGGTGTACGAGGTGCACTCTGCGAGTGCTCGGAGCTGTGTAAAACACTCAGTATCATTAAAAGCAGTGTGTTTAGGTACTGTCCACAGCCCTGTAAAGAGACTGCAAGTGGGGGGAGGATGGATAGAAGGAGGAGATGGGAAATGGTCCGAGTTATTTCCATTCCCTCAGCCCGTTTATGGAAACATTATGGGAGCAAGGTTCAGTTCTCACGGAGGAGGAAAAGATTTGGAGAGTGAGCGGGTAAGAGCGAGAGACATGAGAAAAGTGAAGGAGTGAGTGAAAGCGAGGGAAAGGAGGAGGGACTGTAGAAATGCTGCTTTTAACCATTTTCTCTGGAAAAGACCTCGCTCTGTGTGTGTCCTGCATTGTGCAGTTCTCCCTCTGGCAAAGGCCACAAAAGCCTCCATTTATCTCTCCTGAGCATCTAGCCTTATTGAGAAAAGGCCCTGAAAGGCAGGCAGCCATCACATGTGCCAGGGTGACATGGCTTTTCCCTTGTTAACACTTTAGTCTTGCACCCAGAGTGCACCCAACACAATTTCCACCAGAGTGAGAGATTACTCCTGCCGACAAACGGGGGAGGAAGAAAAGAAGTAGTACATCTGTTCTATATATTTGCATTTCTTTGGTTGAGATCACAATGCACCACTTGACTCTGTGGAAAGCGAACATTCCCAGTCAGGCATGAGAAACCCACCCTATCAATGAGGCCTTTTTCCACCCTTTGGTTTCTTTAACCGGGTAACGGCACATCACAAGGAGCAGCTCGCACAATCTGTCAACTCGGAGGCAGACGGGGCCAGTTTATTCGCGATTCGCTCTCATCGCTTTCTATTTACTCAGAGTTCTCGGGAGCAAGAAAGGAGAGCAAGAGCAATTTTAGGACATTGCAATGTGTGCTATTCAGCAATCTCCAGCTCTAATTGCAGAGGGAGAGGAATTTTGTACATCTCCAGCATTGAGGCACAACAGCTGCAGCTGGCATGGCATGTGGTGGGTGTGTTTAAGGGAGGTGTGGTGGCTACAAGTGTATCAAAAAATAAAAAATAAATTAAAAAAAAAATAACAAACAGAAAAAAGCCACCCACATGCTCACACCTTTGCATAAATTTGCAAAAATGCATCTTTGTCCCATCATGCCTCTGCACTTTTTGTCTTTAATACTGTGCACACCTTACCATACTCGAGGGAAATTACTTTGCTCTAAATCTGTTACGCTCTTTTCTGCCGCCCGTCAGCACCACACTTGATCTCACTGATTTAGACGGGAGTCAGCTGCCGTAAACAATTACTGCCTAGATGTCGTATACGTTAACTAACCAGTGAAACCAGCAGGTCAGATCCACGCATGTCTGACTTTTATAAAATGTCATCACTTCATCATCTTATCCTATTAGACATGTGAGAGCGCTTTTGTCACAATCAGTAAATGAACTCTTGACTTATGGGCAAAAACATTTTTATTTTAAAACAGCGAAGCATCACAAAATCCCCTCAGGCTTTATTGTGTTCTCAAGAAAGGATGTGCATGAGGTCACAGACACCTTGATCTTTCACCAAACCTAATCAGTCCTTCCTTTAGTCTGAGTGATGAAAAACGCACTCCAGCGCATATCTACATATCGTTTTTGCAAGCCATCATCAACCTCTACTAATTGTCTGGATTTATATGTTCACATATCTTATAAAACGTTAAAAACAAAAAGTGTGGAGAGGAGGTTGGGAAATTATTGCTTTTGCTTTATTCGGCTTCCACACAGTCTGCTTTTTTTTTTTTTTTTTTTTTGAATGGTAAATGAAGAAAAGTGTCCAAGGAGATGAAAACAGATGAATTAATTCCTCCTACCAGGAGCCTGGTTTACTGATAGGACCTGACGTGTGGGTCCTTGGTGATTGAGTGACCTTTGAGCTTCAGAACAGATTGAGGCCAACGATCTGATGAGGTGCCCTTATGAAGGAAGGGAGGGAGTGAACAAAGAGTGGAAATAAAATCCCAACAGTCATAAGGAGTACGATTCTACCCCACACCGTAGCTTCTCTTCCGCTAGTGAATGCACGTCTTTTGACATCAATATTTATGCAATTTCAGATTGACATACATAGAGCCGGAGCTAGAGTCTTTAATGTACTTGACCTCAGTCGTGCAGAGATCAGTCACAAGATGAAGATTGCGCACAGGAAGGTGACTGTCCTTAATCACAGCACTGGACAGACTTTACTATTCCTCACTTCCTTATCTCTAAACTGCAGCAGGCTCCCAAGAATTTCACCAAGATGGCAGCATTTGGAGAAATCACCAGGCGCTGGCATCAGTATAAGTTACACCGACTCAGTGGAACAGAGGAAAGCCTTGCTTTTATTTTGGTAGATTGCTGGACTATTTCCAGCAAGGGCTGATAAGATGAATGACTCCCACAAGCTGTTCCTACATACCAAATCTGCCTGGTTAATAAGAGATACACATACTTTAGAACTTTGTTGGAGTCTGTTGGATAACGTTTGCATCTGACCTTGAAATATTTGATTTCTTAGCATTACTATCATCCCTGAGAAACCACAGACACTAACACTATTCGGTTCAATATTAAATCAATAATAAGCACAGCCCACAATGAGACTCCTGGGGCAAAATCCTATCATGCTTCTTTTCAGCACTGATAGCCCTATTCCCACAGAATTTGTACAACCGGGGGAGCTCATTTGATTTTGAAATGACAAACCCCACGTCTATATTTCGTGCACCACATTCATACGGGATAGTGGTGTTTATGTTTTACTGGAATTAACAGACATTACCCATTGGATATGATGTCAGAATAAATGTTGAGCGTACTGAAGAAAGACAGCTAAATGTTCCTTACCGCATGCTGCCTCACATCCATTTCATCATCCTTTGAGATTTCGCTCTTCTAATGGATTTGAGCAGGCTCTTTCTGCGAATGGGTCTCCATGCTGTGTAACAACCTGAGCCCCGTGAATGTGCACTCAAAAAGCCAGTGCAGCCTTTAAAAGATGGAAACAGGCCGAAGAAAGATGCTGAGAACACACACACACACACACACACACACACACACGGCAAAAAGAGAGAAAGCAATAATAAAAAGGTACTGATTTGCACCACTGACATTATTACATTGTTTGGATGTGGTTGGTAGCAGAGCAGGGGATTTTTACTTTAAAACCATGGATGTGGCCGAGTCACATGGGATTAAGGTCACAGAAGACCCTCACAGTTATTACAAAGAGGCTATTACACAGTTATTACACTAGCCTGATAGTATGGAACCTTTGTCATTTGTAATGATTACTCTGTCATCTCTGATCTTGCTCCCATGTGTATAATTTATAATGGAAAAAAACCCACACATGTAACCTAACCTGTACTGTGTGTGTGTGTGTGTGTGTGTGTGTGTGTGTGTGTGTGTGTGTGTGTGTGTGTGTGTGTGTGTGTGTGTGTGTATAAAAAAAAAAATTCTCCTGTGCAAATGAATATCTTGTTGTTTTTTTTGTTCCCTTTGGTCCTTCATTCAGTCTCTTTCCCAAACAACAACTGTTGAGTTTCCAGTGAAAATTTGAAGCCTATACAAAGAAAGAGCAAGCTCATATGCATAAGAAGAGCAGACAATTTTCACACATAATCTTTGGTGAATGAGGCCTTACTGTACACCACCTTGCCATGGGCATGTTGTCTATTCTGCAGGACAACAGCAAATATATAACAAACAAGTCAGCATTGACTAAACAAGAAAACGTCTCTGTGTGAGGAAAGGGAAAAGCAAGACCTCTCCTCAGGGACCCCCGGGCTCAGACCGCCTTTCAGTGGAAATTAAGCAAAATGACAGGAAATAATTAACTGACACTAATTTCTCTCGTTATGGACCCCCAGGATATGTCAAATGTCATCACCTGAGAGATCTGCGTGTGTGACCTGATGACTAACCGTGTAGCTAGCTTAGCTTTCTGTGAGGATATTGAAGTAAATGCACTACAAACTATCCATCAAAGGTTGGCAGCTTCCTCTGACCTCTGTCCTTTGGTATTTGTGTTTTCTTCCCAAACACAGATCATCTTGAGACAGATGAGAACAATGTAATTATACAGCTGCTCCTGCGGTCAGATATACAGCACCTGGCTGTGCATCTAGCATTTGTGTGTTCATTGGTTCGTTGTGTTTTGGCTCGAGCTCATGCAGCTTAGCGCTGAACTGCCTGTGGCCCTACAGTCCTGTTTACATTTCAGAGAGCTTCCAAAGGCTTCCAGTAAACATGGCCTGGGGAAGGTAAGCACTGAATGAACACACAGCTGTGGAGCTATGTAAGAATTACAAATACACAAATCTCCTGTCGGGGTCCTAGCATAGTGTCTGGGACACTGTTTGTCCTGATTGTGTTATGTAATCTTATTTTCCTCTTCTTTTAAAGGCAGTAAACCCATATAAAGACTAGCACTCAGTGCTTTCCCTCTAGCTCTGCATTCTGCATCTTGCCACCCCCTGTGGCTAACCTCCAAACATCAACAGCAGCTTTCAATACACTCCGCTGCAGAGGAGGTGGAGGGGGCAGTTGATCTCCTTCACAGTGACAAACAGTGCGATTACAGAAGAAAGAAAAAGGAAAAAAGAAAATCAGGGCACTGTCACTCAAGATCATTATCCTCCATCAATAATCTCTACAAATCCCATAGAAGCAGGGCTAGACAAAGAAATAAATAGGAAGGGAAAAAAAGACATGGAATATAATGTTCTAGCATATTAGATCTGCTTGGCTGGGCCGGTGCTCCTTAAACACATCATACCGCTGCTGCCCCAAGAACAAGGAAAGGCCAAGCTGACTGTTCAGCTTCTTTCCGCTTTAGCCTTCCCATCTACTTTGTGTAAAAGGTTTCCCTGTATTATCTCAGGCTTGTCTAAAATATTCAGACTATACCAATTTACAAGAATAGGCCAAAAGCAACATCACGTACAGCCATTTCTGTGCTGTAAATGACTTTCTTTTAAAAAAAAAAAAAAAAAAAAAAGCTTCACAGTAATGTCCCAGTAATGTCATTCCCATGAATGAGAAAGTATCTAAACTGAACTCCAAGAAACCAAATATTTATATTTAAAGGATTTTGAAGACACTATGATGTTTATGTGCACCAAATGGAGCTTGGAAGAACAGCTCTGACCTCTTCGAGCCAACACTTAAGATTTTAATAGCTTTCCGCTTGAGTCGAAAGAAATTACACAATCACAATAACGCATTGCATCACACCACTTCAAAATTCGCAGTGACAATAAAAGTACAAATGGCCACATTTGTTTTAGTTTTGGTGATTCCCAGGGTAGCTAAACTCATTATCATCTGATTTATGGAGCAGTGGAAGCACAAACAAGAATAACATCCTCCTCCCAATATGTCTCATCAGTACTTTTAAAAACACAATGACAGGCTACAGACCATGACTAGACTTTCTAATTTGTCTCATGTCATTGATCTGGGAACATGAAAGGAACCGGCTATAAAAGGGAAAAAAAAGCAACACTCTCTCACAATTGACAAAGGGCTGTTTAGGAGAAAGTTCCTTCCTTTTGAAAAAGGCTGATACACAACAGAAATCCTGCACATACCACTCTGCAAACAAGGCACAACAGGGCAACACACAGAAAAACAAAATAATCCTATCATATAGCGAAAAGGAGTTAAAATTCTGCATCGCTGTCTAGACATACATTTTATATTTCTAATATTAAAACTTGAGCCTTTTGTTACCGCTTAAGCTCTACAGTGCGATATTCATTGAAGCCATCCTCCTACCAATGTAGATTATAATGATTTTTGTTATAACCTTGTGCTCAACAACAGTGTAGAAGCACTGCAGTGTGCTCACGAGGTTAAGTGAAGGATACTGGCCCCAGCAGCAATGCCTTAGTGATTCACACACACACACACACACACACACACACACACACTAAAGCCCGAGCACTTTATGGCACATCTGTCACGGATCTGCTCCATTTCAGTTGTTAATTACAATCATCCTCTATCAGAAACCAGTCGTGCACTTTTAACGCTTAAAATGCCTTAGCTTATCCCAGGTCGATCTGACAGTCAAGGACACTGATGCATGCACGGGAGGGGCTTTGTGTCACTTTGGCCCACATTTTAAGACTACAGGAGCAGTTTTCTGTACTTTCAAGGAATACCATGATGACTATTATATACATTTGTATCAGGGAAAACACAATATCTTGAGTAATATGGGAAAACAACAGGGAAACACTGATTCTGGATCTCTGGGCTGATACAATAGGTGTGCGTGCATGCAAGACAGAGAGATCAGATTCCAAGTGGACAGCACTAAATACAAAATCATATGCATCGTTCCTACAGTTGGAAAAAGCCTTACTTGCATATCACTGCAGTTGATTGGTCTCTGCCAATCAAATTTGACTGATGATAGGTGGAAGAAGCAACTGTTTACGGGGGCCTTTGACTTTCTATTAGAAGTAGTCAAATGACACATGACAGACACAGGTGAAAAAACTACAACCAATTTGTGATCCAATCAAATTAGACACACATTTAATCAAACAGAGTAAAAGCAACATTCCTAACAAGTAACCGGTTCCACTTCCTGTGTGTGACACATGTGATATACTGAGGTTCCAATAAACAGACGAAGATAGAAAAGTGTACAGAAATGACATCCTGTCTGGACTCTGTCTGCATCATCCTCACCCAGTCATGTCCATTTACTTAAACAGGGCTATTCTTTTCCACTAGGGAGGAGGTATGCACAGGGGCACCAAATCCTCCTTATCTCCCAAAGGGGGCTGGCTGCAACAACAGAGGTCAGCTGTCCCGATTGTGCGGGCCTGTCGGGGGAAACACAGACTGACTTAACCTATGGGTCACTGCCGGTCTTGGCTCCCATCAAGTCAGTGACTAGCCAGGACTTATCCTCTCCATTGCAGACCAGCGACAAAACATTTAGACAAAGCACATAAATAACTTTCACTGGCATTTCTCCAGCCTTTATGGTACAAACACAGTGAGTGTGAGCATAGCTCATTGGGGCAGGAAGAAGCATTCGCCCACATGCTTCTCAGCTGCAAATCTATAATGTACGGGACTTTTTTAATTTTCGTTTTTAAAAAGTCAATGTTAAATATGAGTCTGGTGAAACAACAACCCTCACAACTCTAACAAACCACCATACTGACTGTATGGATAAACCTGTGATTTGAGGTGAGGGAATGGCTAATAAGTATGGCAATGATATTCCTTCTATATTAAATTATTAAGTCTTTTATTTAAACAGGCAGCCTCACCGAGACCAAGAAGCCCCATATTTCACAATTCTGTCTGGCATGTGGACAATTAACAATTTTCTTTCAGACAAAGCATTGTTGTACAGTCTGCTGTCTGTAAACCACTGCCATGTAGTCAACATCACATCTGTCTGTCATGCAAACAGGATACAGCCTGGTTTTGAAAATTATGTGGGGGTCATGTTAAACGGTAAGGTCAACGCTGGTTAAGCTGGTCTTCATGACAAGCAACAGTAATGTGTTAAGCATATAAAATGCAACATGCCATTCCTTAGTCACTGTCTGACTTAGAGCCAAGGAGCTTCAAAACATCGTATAGCATCCTTCACTCCTGCTGACGCTATCAGATGCCAAAGTAAGGTCAACAAAGATTAACAAAGGATACATGTCCCAGACACCAAGGCTATTACCATGTTCCCAGGATACAAACCGCAAGCCATAACGTCTCAATTGCCCATCTTGCATAAGGAGTGGAAATATGGAACTAGGAAGGCCTGTTCTCACAGTGATTTCCTGAGATGAATACTGGCACAAACCACACAAACCAGTGACTAAGCAAGAAAATTAGCACCTTAATACTATTACAATGATTGCACATTAAGAAACCATACTGTGCACAGTGCAGACAAAATTGATGAATAACCCAATAGGAAAATCACCATGCTGATCAGCAGCGAGAACAAGATATCTCAATACTCCTCTGAGAACCATGTGGAAGGTTTATTGTTTACCAGACAAATGAGGGGTACTGATGATAGTTCTGGTGCTTTTACCCGATCATCAGCGATACAAATTTCATAATCCCAAATTAAAAAGGAAGCTTTTGTCTACTCTGGGCACATTATGAACAGTGCTTAGTGAATCACCCACATCCATCACAAACAGACCCCAAGTGGAGCAAAGACTAAATTCACAAAAAACGACAACAACATTATCCTAATGACTTCATCTATGCTGTCCTGACAGCGGTGAGTTGACTTAAATCCTTCCATAAATCCAGACCGCAATCAAAACAAAGGCTGGCAAAAAAGGTGGCGAGAAAGAGTGGCTCTCACAACATGAGCAGGCAGCATGTGATCCCCTGTCTGCTGGTTGGTTGGTTTTGAAGCAACAGGATTTGGTTGGGGAGACCCATTGTGACTCCTAGCTAGCCAGCCAGCCAGTCAGCTGGCACGCACCAGACGAGGTTTCTGATCCTCATCACATGAAAGGGGTGTGGGACTGGTTGGAAATGGTTGCAAGAGAATCCTTCAATGGCGGGAAATGCATCATCATTATTAAAAAAAAAAAAAAACCCTGGTTTAAACACAAGACCTTTAGCAGTTTTGTTTCACTTCTGCTGTTTTCCAAATTATGACTTGTCAGCATGCTGGTAGGAAACCACCGTGGGAACAGAAACAACAGAAAGAAAAGAAACATCCCAAGCAAGCAACTGATGTGAGAAGACTGATATCCGCCAACACTGTTAAATAATCAATGTGTTACAGTAACATCTTCACAGACAATTTCTGTGACACAACCCAAGGATAATGGCTGTAATTCTAGTTAGGCGACTCCAGGCCCAGTAGCCCGGAAGACATCCTAAACAGCTCTGCAATGATAACAACTGGATATGGCCCACGGGCATGTCACAGGAAGCCGTTTCTCTGCCAGACCTGACAGGTGCCTTATTGTTCAGCTGCGCACATAACTTTATTTTGAAAGACATATCTATCTGGCTCAATTACCCATTGTCTGGTTAGTCATGCAGAAGGCGCTGTTAGAAATAGATGAGCACATATTTCTTCTTTGGGGCCCTCTCAGCAACCTATTGATGGCAGAACACAACAGATCCCTATTCAAATTAAGATTGAAGGAGTTACCACGGCACTGTCATTATTGTGGCTGCTGAGCAAGTCTTGCTCCAGGAGTGTGCCAATGACAGGGGGTGAGATGGGGTACCCAGGACCCTTAATCTCATCTACATTATCTTTCATCTTTTATCATCTGAAAAAAAAAAACCCCTACATTTGCTTCTATAACGTAACTTTCAAATGTAAAACTCAGCAGCCAGAAATTAACAAAAGACATTAATCCAACCTAGAAAGGTAGCCTAATAGAAATATGTGCATGATGATAGCGAGAATGAGAAGATAAAAGGGATTAGGGTTCCAATATGTACAAAGAATAATAACAATTGACTATTATGCATAATATTGCTTAATATTCCACACATCATTACAGACATCTTTGCACCCGTTCAGGTTGCTTCCCCAACATGCAGACCTATGACAGCTGCAGTTAAGCCAAGCATTTTTAGTGTTAAAAGGAAAGAAAAAAAAGTTAAACATTAAAGCAGGCCATGAACATACCATCTTAAAACACTTCTCTGCCTACTTAGTTCGGCAAATCCCCTGGAAAACTAATCTTTCCCAGACTCAAAACCCTGTGAAAAATAATGGTGCCTTATTGATTTTAAGCGTTCCGGGAGCAGAGAACTATGTATGCTTGATGTGGTCAGATGTAAGCTGCAAAGACAAAAGGAAACGCATGCAGAGGACTGTAAATTAAGCAATAGAAACTCAGGATTTACACTCCTAGCACCTAGTCGTATCTGTAGCCTTCCATCAGCAGAGAATTGGGCCTATTTATTTTCCTTTATTGGGGATTTAGTTACCGTGGAGGCTCAACTTCCTGCAGGAAGGATACGGTGCTTAAGGACAAACAACACTGGACTTACTTTCCCAGTGGAGTATACAGTGCAGTGTATGTTGAATAGGTCACAGAAGCGGCCAGCAACCAAACAAGATTGTATATGCTGTGTAGAAGCTGGCTGCCAGATATTATTTATGAAGAAACCAAACAACCGGGACTGTTGGAGGGGGGAACTGTCTTTTGTCTGCTCATAATAACAACCTGCTGCAAAGTAAAACCACAAAAAGGACACAAAACACAACAGCAAATTGTTTACATTATAAAAAAAAAAACATATCCCACTCAGGTTCTCGGAGGAAAATATTAAATATGGTTGGTGAGAGCATATGGGCTGGTAAGCAAGTGAAGGCTTTATTACACACGGCCAGTTGGACAAAGCTGCCTTTATCGCCCCCCACCGTTTTAATGGAAGCACGCCACTCAAAACAGATTCATTCAAAAATACTCCAGTCCACTGTGCCCCCACGTCCCCCATCACAAACCATCACCACTACCACAAGTAAACGTTATCAAACACACAGTTCCTTCAAAATCACACCGAAATAAGAAGCTTGCACTCTGTCTCCAAGAATGTTAAAATAAAGATGTTTTACGCTGAAACTGCTTTATTTGTAAAGCTTGCAATGTCCTGAGTAAACAAACAGGAATCCAGTTAAACTGACCAGCAGCATAAGTCATAAGGAACAGAGACAAATATAGGTTATATATATACATAAAGTCCACTCCTGAAACATCATAACCTCCACCCCTCGCTCGGACTGCACCACCATCGGTGCTTGAAATAAACTTTATCCTTTGTGTTCACCATTACCATCGACGTGCCAGCTGAGTTTGTACGCCTCTGCCACTCTGCCCGTGTGCAGCGCTCCCCGCTTTTAGTTCCCCAGCTTCACTTTTTTACTTTGTTGCTACCTTCAGAGGTAGAACGAAAAAGGGCGTGCAAGCCTTACCTTCAAATCCGAGCCGGTGTCCTGTCCCGGTTGTTAACGGCGTTAGTTATCCGTAAAAGGTAAAACCAGCTGAAGCTGCCGTAGTCGCTCTCACATCTCCCCCTTTCAGTCTCCGGCAGACTGAAGTAGCACGGACCATAGCGATACCCATCCAGCACCTTTCTGCGTGATGACGACACGCAGCGAGGCTCCGCCCACCGCTACTCCGCTCCCCTGTGATGACCTATACATATAGGTTTGTAGGTTAATATTGAAGGAAGACTACCAGATAAACCCTAACCCTCCACACGAACCTAAAGGCGTCTAATGAAACTGTCCTGCAAACTAAGTCTGGTGGCCTTGTTGCTATTTGCCACGAGTCTATTTTAGGGTATAAGTCCAATAAGCCCCACAGTGGCACCATCTGGTGAACTGCAGGAAAGTTACTCCCTCGAACTACCTGAATATCGCTTTTCTTTCCGTGTCTATCGGTTTTTGTGCTTTCTATGCTTCTCGATTTAAACTTGTGAACAAGCGCTCCAAATTTAAGTAATAGCTATTTTATTGAAAAATAAATAAAACGCGCAAAAAAACCACCTCCCCTGAAATTGTCGACTGGCTAATTAATTAAGTCCGTATGTAGAGAAACATCATTTCCCACAAATCTCGCGCTCTGACGTAAAACCCTTGCGACAGCTGTTTCCATGGAAGCCGATGGAAGCTAAAAGCGCTTGTTAGCGGATTATCTGACGTCTTGATAGTTAGCCCTTTGGTTCTCTGTGGCCAAACAGCTTTCGGGATGTCGGGACAACTAAACAGCGATAATCCAGAGACTCTGTTTTCATTGGAGCTTTTAGTGGAATACATTCGAGTAGAGAAAAATTGTAAAATCCTTAACGAGTTGGCTCTGGGAGTCACACTCCTGAACTTTCCGACGCTGCTAATTTATCAGTCACAGCAGCAACACCAGCAGATCAGCGGGAGCAGTAACAACCCCGGGCACAATGAAAAGGAGAAACCTGGAATGTTCGCCTTTAACAGAGGAAAGTGTTGTTTCTTCAAAATGGACTTAAACTCACTGCACGTACAGCTGTCCAACACCCCGCTGTATGGTATGGTGCTGGATGTTACAGAGGAGAGTCCCAAGTTAGTCGGCTCCTGTATGATATCACTGGCTAAAGCGATGGACAGAATCAGGCAGGATGTGACTGAACGGGGGGTTTCTAGTCCCTCCTATCACATAGAAAGGGGGCTTGTTGTCTCTATATGCAACCTCGCGGGGGAGAAAGTCGGAGCAATGTCCCTGAGTTATAAACTGTTATGTCTAGGAGCGAGTCTGCTGCCACACATCACAGAGAGGGAGAGAGTGCCTGGAGGGCAGCAGGCACAAGAACATGTCAAGGAGACAAACAAGTCTACATCGCAGCCTCCTGACTCTGGAAATGTCTGCTCACCAACCCCACAGTGTAGCGGAAAAGCCCAAAGCAAAGGGGAGGTAAATGCAGAAGTTTTGTTAAGTAAAGATAGAAAGGAGGAGGAAGACGATGACGTGTTTGATGGTACTGAACACAGACCACAAGACGAAGCTGAAAATGATTCTGAGGAGGATTTAACTGTATTCTGTCCCCCACATCTTTACTATTCTGCAGAGGAAAAAGGAGTAAATGAACAAGGTGATTACAAATCATGGACTCTGGATTCAGAAGCTCCTGTTTTTGAAGATTCATGTTCAGAGGAAGAAGTGGATGAAAAGGAAGTGGAAAGTCCAAGTTCTCCAGTGATGCATTCAGAAGTGAGACACGATGCGAAAATAAGAAACCAAGAAACAAGCACAATGCCTCCAAATGTCCTCGGGGAAGCCTTACAGCGGATGCCTTTGCTAAACGCTCTGCTTGTTGAACTGTCGCAGCTAAATAGCAACCAGCCCTTGACTGTTCACCCCAGTCTCGCTTGGATATACAGGCCTGCTTCTGCAGAGCTTTCAGCTAAAAACACACCACAGAAGGCACAAACCAAATCCCTGAAGAAAACCAAACAGGAAACTTTTCCTCATCTGAGACGCTTTCATTCCTCCAGAAATGTTTCCACACATATAGTTAGACCTGATTCTGTAAAACTAAAGGACAAAAAAGAAAATATGTTGCTTGAGAATAAAAGCTCATGTAAATCACCCAGGAAGAAGCTTGTGTGTGGAACAACTAAAACATTTAATCTAAGGCTGAAGCAGATTTCTCCTCTCAGAGTAAACCGTCGTGAATGTGAGGAGTTAAAACAGAATAAAACACAAGTAAACGAAAAGACTGGGTTAGGTCATAAAACCATTAAGTCTGGAAAAAGGAAGTCGGTAATAAAGAGGAGCTCTGATTTTAATGAAAATATTGAGACGCTGATGCAGAGCATCAGCCGGGATTCTGCGCTACAGGAAACAGTCACACTAAAACAGCATGTGAAAGTCGAGGGTAAACAATGCAGAGGCTCTCCGACAACTTCAGAAAAGGCTCTTCTTTCTGAAACACTCTCGAAATGTATTCACATCCCCAGCGTGGATACTGACAGTGTTCCCCAAAGCAAAGACAAGAGCGAGCATCACAGCGAATCAGATCAATCACAGTCTGAATCTGACAGGCGCGGAGATAAAATTGAATCTTCAAGAAGCCGCAGACGCAGCAGCTCAAAGTCTTCATTTTCAGACTCCAGCTGGGCTGGAAATGAGGAAGCAGACTATGTTGATGACTTTAACAGTCTCGAGCCCAGTGATGCCTACTCTCCTGACCCTTTGAACAGCCCCGAGCCCTCCAGAGCAAAGACTCCAAAGTCTCCAGTTCGCTTTTGGAACTCTGATTCGGAATCCGACAGCGTCCAGAGAAGATCAGCCCCCCTTCCTGTGCCCATCAAAGCCCCCAGCTCTCCAAAGCATACTCTGAGGGGTACACACATCATCCAACCTCGTACCCAAACCTCTGCCCTCAGCTGTTCCTCTGATGAGTGTGACAGAGACAGGTCAGCCTCCCTGCAAAGTAGAAAGCAGATGTCAGCGAGTGGCAGAGTGGAAATGACTTCCTGCACTGAGAGTTTGATGTCATCGAGAGGTCAGACGAGCGCGTTAGCCAACCACAGCATCCCCATTCGAGGATTGTCTGCAGACTCTGTGTCCTCCGTTGAACCCCAGGAGGTAGAGGAACTGGAGGATGAACTGGGATCTCTGGATTTCAGGAAAGAGTATCAGCATATCTCTGAGCTAGTGGCCAGCAAACTCCCTGGGTACACTATGTAAAGGGGAAAAAAGCATATAAATATACCCTATGGTAACATCAAGAATTGTAGTATTGTATGTAGCAAAGAAATCAACTTGTATATTTAATTCCTTTTCATAATGTCTGCAAATGCTCTTGAATAAAGACGTTTTTGGAAATTTTGTAGTCATTTTTTATCTTAATCACTCAGTTAATACTGGAGCTACTAGATAATTGCATTAAGCTTTGGGCCATGAGTCTTTAGATAACATATAAGAGGATGAAAAATCTCTATAAGCGTGCCATTTATGCAAATCATTTAGCATAAAAGCGCCAAATCAGCAGATTTAGTCACAAGCTGAAAATCTCCAAGTCCTGTAGCAACTCCTGATTTCAGGGCATTTCCTTTAAATTCCACCTGCTACTTTCCATTTATCCCCTCATATCATTTGACAAGGAAAACAAAGACTGTATGGAAATAATATTTATATGTATACAGATAAATTATCAGGCATGATACAACCTCATACCACTTTCAATTATGTCTTTTAAATTACTATCTGTTTAAATTTCTTTGTTCATACGTATTTAACTATTATTTTTCTTTGTATGTGTCATCCTATCTAGAAGTTGGTTTATTTCAATATTTTCTTTCTACATTTCATTATGTGTTTCTGTTTTCGTGTTCAGAGGGCAGGCTGTCAAAGTGTGTTGTGAAGTCAAATTTTTAAATATTAATCCATTGTTGTCAGATCCACAATTGAAATGGCTGTCCTAACATATCTGAAGATAATCACAAACACACGAATGCATACTTAAACTAATAACTTTGCAATGGATAAAACTGAAAAATTGGAACGTTATCAATAGGGGAATGAATACAAAGGCAAAGAAATGCAACACAAGTTCAAACAAATAGTAATCTATATCACATTTTAGACTTAAATACACGTTTTACTTAAATTGTGTTTTTGATGGATTTCAAGCAATATTATTTATATAAGATTTGGGCAGTCTTGGCATTTCACAAGGCATCTTGCATAAAAGAGTTAACCAGCTGCACCTTAATAATTCGGAAAATGTTAGTTTTACTCAACCGTATACTTCACTAACTTTTACTTGGAAATGTTGGACTTGTTGATCCACTACTCTATAACTCTATATTAAAGTTGTACAAAACCCAAGTTTTATTTTTAAAAGAAAAATAAGTTGTTTATGGCAAACATTTTCTTTTATAAATGTACCCATTTAACTTGTCTTTTATAGATGATTTGGTTTTTAAAAAAATCATTTAAAAAAATCGTTAAATGTGCCGTCCTAAGTTTTACCTCTTACTGCGCATGCGTCAACTCTGTGTCCGGAAGAGCTGCAGGAACACGTTGGACGGTGGAAACCACAATGTTCAAGCACGTATTTCTGACAGGACCTCCAGGTAACAGTCAGCAGTGAGTGCACCCAGCTGCTGAAGCTAAAGTCGCTGTAAATCTAAAGCGGTCAGTCAGCTGTTTTAAGTCCCAGCGAAGAAAAAGTCAGTCTTAACGTTGATTTGAATGAAGGTTAGCTTATTCCAGTTACTCTTATTCGGGTAACAAACCCAATTAACGTTTCAGCCTTTTTTGTTTAGTTTAGTTTGTGTTTATTATTCTTAGTATTATTATAACGATGGAGTGACGCCATATTTTTGATGATTTACATAAATATATTATGCTACCTAATCGTCTGAGAGCTGTAAGGATTAAATACATTGTTTTACCATAGTAATACTTAAGGCAGGATCCCTCCGCTTGAAACGGTGATATTTCAGTTGTTCGACAGTTTGTCTGTTTTGCCTTCAGGTGTGGGGAAAACCACCCTGGTCCAGAAAGCCTGCGAGGCTTTAGTGTCATCAGGAGTGGGAGCTGAAGGCTTTTACACGGAGGAGGTCAGGGAAGGGGGCCGGAGAGTCGGCTTTGATGTGGTCACCCTGACAGGAGCGAGGGGCCACCTGTCCAGAATCAGGTAGCGGTGTTGTCATGCAGTCTCACTCAAACTGCCTGCTCTCTTTTTCTCACTTTGTTTTGACTCACTTCTTTTTTAACTTGCAGAGACAGTAGAGACAGCCAGCCTCACGGCAGGCGGGAGTACACAGTTGGCCAGTATGTGGTCGACTTGCCTTCATTTGAAAATCTGGCTCTCCCCCTCTTCAGAAATGTAAGTAAGCAGCACATGGGCTTTTTTTAAAGCCACCCTCATCAGTAGATCACAGCAAGCGAAAGACTCCCTTCTCCCCTCCACTTTGATTTTTTTTTCTGAAAACTGATGGAATAATTGTAAGCTTGCAAACACGTAAATTCCACAGTGACATTTTTAGTGTTCGTGGTGCCGTCTGGCTGTCACTGACCGTGATTAATCCGGCATGTAAAGTGAACCTGGAGTGACGCCTACACATGCGCTGTAAAGAAAGATGTCTGTGCCTCGGCAGCGCGTGGTTCACTTTCATCTCACTCTCTCTGTAATCACAGCAGATCTGCAGTGTAGCATCACACAAAACGCTTTCGGTGTCAGTCATACGTGAAATATTAAAACGACGAGCGTCTGCCTGTAAAAGATGTTTCCCTTAACTAACCAAACTAAGCATCCAAAATAGTCTTTAGTGCTTAAATGAATAGATATCTCCTCCGATGGATTGTGCTTGATTTTAAGCAACTAGGAAATTTCTCTTTTCTTTTTTCTGGTGTTTTACAGACCAAAGGATTGGCTGACATTATAATTAAAGATCAATTGGTGACAAAGTAATCGTTAGCTTGAGC
Organism: Rhamphochromis sp. 'chilingali'; assembly: GCF_963969265.1. NCBI lineage: Eukaryota > Metazoa > Chordata > Actinopteri > Cichliformes > Cichlidae > Rhamphochromis > Rhamphochromis sp. 'chilingali'. The sequence goes on along the minus strand of NC_137947.1, from coordinate 9,538,999 downwards.
CCCACTACTCCATGTAATGTCTGCATCGTTCATCTCCAGATTGGTTCGGCGGATGGAAGCAGCAGCAGCAGGAAGGTGTTTGTCATCGATGAGATTGGGAAAATGGAGCTCTTCAGCCAGTCTTTCATCAGGGCAGTGAGACAGACCTTAGATAGCTCTTCCTGCACCATCCTGGGCACCATCCCCATCCCTAAAGGTAAACCCCTGGGGCTGGTCGAAGAGGTGCGGAACAGGAGGGACGTCAAGGTGTTCACTGTGAGTATAAATAATCCTAGTATGCTTCCCCTGCTATTTTAAAACAGATTTTGATAGCTATAGGATTCTGCTTAGACTGCATCCACTTGGCCTTAGGAAGCAGTCTGTTCACTAACATACAGGGGCCATGCCCTGCATTATCCCTCCTCTACGGCAGGATTAACTCTAAATCATGCGTGACTGATTTAACAACAAAGGGAGGGCTCAAATGTCAAAATAATTCATCACGGAAGACTCAGTTATGGATTTTGTCATGCAAACTACTCACTGTACTCCCTCTCAGGCTGGGGGAGTTATTGCATGAGGCAGAATGAACTTAAAGACCTACCATTGGTAATTTTACTTGTATTACAACAGGTCAGATTAGGCATTGGACATTATATTCTATATTTATTTCATATTAATCTTTGTATTTAATGCATGGCTGTATATTCTGCTCACACAGGCTATAAACACTTTCTAAATTCTATGTTTACTTGTTTCTTTTTCCCATTTAGGTGTCTAAGGAGAACAGAAATGCTATTCTACAAGACATCTTAGAGACACTGCAGGAATGTTTAAAGTCGAAAGCCTAATATTGAGCTTCGTATGGAGCCACTGAAAAGGAAAAAACCTTGCAGCTCGCGTGTGGCTCTTTGCTGACTACAAGTTTTCTAAGTGTCAGCGCTGGAACAGTTCAAACAGCCAGAGACAATTAAAAGGATCTACCCGCGCTTTGCAACTGGGGTTGCAACCTGAGCTTAGAGGCATCCCTGGCTGCTGGGGGAGTTGGTGTGTCGCATGCATTTATTTATGTTAACAATTAATTTTTTTCCCCCCTTTCTCATACAGCCTCAGACTGGTGTGCATGCTGAATAATTGATTGAGAGATGGAAGACAGCGGGGAAATAGTTCAGTTTCTGGGTGAATACGTCAAAGCCTCAAAAACAGGTCTTTATTGTTTAACTGATTTATAGAGACATCAGAAGGCATTTTTCTTCTGTTAGTATAAAATATCATTTTATTTTCCCCACAAAGTCAGGTGGTGCTGCCGTTTTTAATAAAGGGGCGAACGAAGCCGTGCCCCTGTTGACTCATTTAGCTCTTTGCTATGCGAGCCTCCGTTTGTCTCATCAACCTGAGGCTGTTCTCATTGAAAGTCGATCAATATTTAACGATGCAGCCCATCCTTTCATGGTTTATTCATCGTCTAATGTGAACAGAAAATAATTTAAAAATAAACAGTTTGTTTTTCTCGGGTATTTATTGTTCATTTTCTTTACTGGCAAGTGTTTTCGTGTTCTCCGGCGCAAATAAATATGTTGCACTTTGCGTGGATTCCACACTCGGTCATGCGATATTCATCAATATCAGTGCGTAGTCAGATTAAAGTGAAGGATAAACAGCATCAGTGGATTTAAGGTTTTTGAGATGTTGGCATGCTTTCACAAAAAAGCTTCAAAGTGGTTTATGAAGGCTTGCAAAGGTAAAATGCATATTTTGATTACAAGTAAACAGATATTAAAAGAATTTGGTGAGCTGTGCCAGTGGCTATGAGTGAGGTGATGTAGCTCAAGTACATTCAAAGTTCCCGAGTTTGCTGATTGTTTGCATCAGCTCGCTGCAAGTGGAATCTCTCCCTCTCTCTGCGTGAGCTCCACAGTCTGGCAGTCGCATAAAGGTTTTTAATAGAAACCCTCTGGCAAAGCTGTTTGTCTCAAAACCAAAGCATCTTTGGGTCGTTTCAAAGTGAAAATACTTTTTTCCCCCCCTTTAAAAAAAATAAATAAATAAAAACAACGCTTGTATAACTGATGTAACCTGTCAGGCTGGCTGCAGAAAGAGCTGCCAGCTGTGATGTGCGTCAGACACGCTGCTGCGCCAGCATCTGTTTTGTGGGCTCCGCTGACGTACGGCTGGATCCGCTGGCACCAGCAGCAGTCGCTGAAACGGCTTCAAAGTCAACATTTCACTGGTTGCATCTTTCAGCAAGCATGGCAACATGATGTTGCTGTAGCTGCTGCAGAGTGGACGGTGCGGTTCAGGGCAGGGCAAGGCAAAGCATAGTGTAGCGCCGAGGGAGGCGGCTCTCCTGACTGGAAGGTGATTGTCAGCACCCTGCAGCAAGACAGCAGATGGATTATGTAACAGTAGCCAAGGCCTTGCCAGTTGTACCAAATCAAGGGTGTGTGTGGATGCATTCGATGCGTTATGATGTAATTAGCAACCATGCTGTCCAAACTGTCATGTTGTGGGCATATCATTGACAGAAGTGATTCCCAGCCGGGGGCACTTGCTGGCAGGGAAAGCACAGAAAGACTGTGGGTTACTTTAACAAAGCTCAGCTGTAACACCTGAACACCATGTGCTGAGAGCACAAGAGCATGAATACAGAGCTAAAAATGGATAAGCAGTGCAAACAATGAAGTGAATGCAAGGCACAGTAGTGATAACTCGGTTAAAGCAGCGAATAAATGGTAAAATAGATAGTTTGGTAAGGTTGGTTTTTTAAAATAATGATGGAATGGTTGAAAGAGCTGAAATGGTCAATGGTCAATGGTAACTTTATTGTCCCTGATGGGAAATTGATTCGCAGTATGTCAAAACAAACAACAAACATACAACCAACACATCACGTACACTCATTAAAAAAATACTATAATATAATATAAGCCTGATAAAACAACCTAGATATTCCATCGAAAAAAGTGCAATGTGCAATGGCAACAACACTTACAATTTAGTGTTGTTAATTAAGATAATAGCACTTGGTACAAATGACAATTTGTGTCGCTTTGTCTTCACTGCAGTCATTTTATAACGACGACCTGGTGGAAGCAGTTGAAAATCGTTAAAGAGAGGATGATCTGAACACAACAGGACAGAAGTTGCCTTCCTCAGCACCTGCCTGTTATAAAAGTCCACAAGCTGGACCTGAGACCTCCCTGAAATCTTGCCCGCCACTTTAACCAGATTGTTAAGTCTGGTCTTATTATCCATGGACATACTACCGTACCAAGCAATGATACAGAAAGTTAAAACAGATTCAATAAAACTTTTATAAAAGAGAGTCATCATTTCAGATGAAACATTAAAACCTCTCAACCTCCTTAAAAAGTACAGTCTTTGTTGGGCCTTTTTCACTGTAGCAGCAAGATGTGACTCAAAGGACAGAGTCTTATCAAGAACAACCCCCAAGTACTTGTAACTATCCGCCATTTCAATGGCTGCACCATTTACCACTGTAAGCGCAGGATGAAGGGATGACTTCCTGAAATCTATAACCATGTCCTTGGTTTTCAAGGTGTTAATCATTAAGAAGGACTGATCACACCATGAAACAAACTCCTCCACAACAGGCCCATGGGAATCCTCTTCACCATGAAGGAGGCTTACAATGACTGTGTCATCTGCGTATTTGATGAAATGCCTATTGGCCTGTGTGCTGCGACAGTCATTAGTGTACAAAATATACAAAAGAGGAGAGAGACAACAACCTTGTGGTGAGCCAGTGGAAGAGTTCAGCTGTTTGGAAAAACAGCCGTTTATTCTCACACACTGTGATCTATCAGTTAAGAAGTCTAAGATCCAACCAACGAGATTAAAATTAAGTTTAAATTGGTTAAGAAGCTTGTCCACTAAAAGATGTGGCTGGATAGTATTAAAAGCAGAAGAAAAATCAATAAATAAAAGCCGAGCATGAGCTTTGGCGCCATCAAGATGGCGATAAAGGAAGTTCAACAGAGTGACCACTGCATCATCAACACCTCTACAAGGCCTGTATGCAAATTGTAGTGGATCTATCAGCTTCTCTACTTGCTGCAGGATCTCCTTCCTGACAAGTTTTTCGAAGGACTTCATCACTAAAGATGTTAGAGTGACAGGCCTAAAATCATTTAATGATGTAGGTTTTGTGGTCTTAGCAACTGGAGAAATAATTGATTTTTTCCATACCTCTGGAACCTTCTGTTGCTGAAGAGATAAAAGAAAGATGTGATAAAAAATACCACATAATTGCTCAGCGCATGTTCTAAGCACCTGGCCACATATATTATCAGGACCTGGACTTTTATTAGTCTTACTCATTTTAAAAAGATTTCCCACCCTTCTTTCATCAAAGAACAAAACTGGGGGGCCTCTGGTGCTCTCTATTAAGGAATCAAGTGTATTCCTTGGAATATAGTTATCATTAAATCTCGAATAAAATCTGTTCAGCTCATTGGCTAACTGAAAATCTGAACTAAAACCAGGGAGACTTATCTTATTACAGTCACTGAGACAGTGACCAGTCATGTGTTTCATGCCAGCCCAAGCCACCCTTAAGTTATTGCTACCCATCTCCGCCTCTACCTTATCCTTGTATTTTATTTTAGCTTTTTTAATTTCTGATCTAATCTCCTTCCTAATTTCTCTGACTTCAGTAAAAGCTTTATTCCTTTCGTAAATCAGCCTCGTAAGAACTTTAGAGGACCATGGTTTGTTATTAGGGAAAGAATTCACAACCTTTGAGGGAATAATCATGTCTCTACAAAAGGATATATATCCGCAGACAACGTCAGTGAGTTCATTAATGTCTCTACATGATTCGGTAAACACCGACCAGTCTGTACAGTCAAAGCAGCCCTGCAGGGCTAAAGAGGCATCATCACTCCAAACCTTTATGCGGTGTTTCCTCACTTTCTCTCTTCTCAGTACAGTCTTATAGACTGGCAGAAGATGCACCGTGTTGTGATCCGAGGATCCGAGGGCGGGGCCAGCCACAGATGTATACGCACCTTTTAGTACTCGACAATAAAGAACGCAAATCACCCAATAACAGGATTAATATGTTCTGTGTGAATGTAACTCCAATGTATGACTATGTATAAGGGTAAAAATGTGTCAAAATACACACACACAAACCAACTATGTTTTGTTCCCAGTCTTATGGTAATGTTATGATATATGGTTATTGTGGTTTTCTGTAAACACCATGATTTTGTTCATATACAACCACTGTGCAACTGGAACAATAGACATATTGCCAGGGGGCTTGAAGGTACTGTATTAATGTGTACTGTGAGGATTGTTCCATCAAAGGCAATATACAGGGTGGGCCATTTATATGGATACACGGTAATAACATGGGAATGGTTGGTGATATTAAAGTCTTGTTTGTGGTACATTAGTATATGTGAGGGGGCAAACTCCTCAAGATGGGTGGTGACCATGGTGGCCATTTAGAAGTCGGCCATCTTGGATACAACTTTTGTTTTTTCAATAGGAAGAGGGCCATGTGACACATCAAACTTATTGGTAATGTCACAAGAAAAACAATGGTGTGCTTGGTTTCAACGTAACTTTATTCTTTCATGAGTTATTTACAAGTTTCTGACCACTTATAAAATGTGTTCAATGTGCTGCCCATTGTGTTGGATTGTCAATGCAACCCTCTTCTTCCACTCTTCACACACTGATAGCAACACCGCAGGAGAAATGCCAGCACAGGCATCCAGTATCCGTAGTTTCAGGTGCTGCACATCTCGTATCTTCACACCATAGACAATTGCCTTCAGATGACCCCAAAGATAAAAGTCTAAGGGGGTCAGATCGGGAGACCTTGGGGGCCATTCAACAGGCCCACGACGACCAATCCACTTTCCAGGAAACTGTTCATCTAGGAATGCTCGGACCTGGCACCCATAATGTGGTGGTGCACCATCTTGCTGGAAAAACTCAGGGAACATGCCAGCTTCAGTGCATAAAGAGGGAAACACATCATCATGTAGCAATTTCAAATATCCAGTGGCCTTGAGGTTTCCAATGATGAAGAATGGACCCACTATCGTTGTACCCCATATACCACACCAAACCATCACTTTTTTGTTCCAACAGTCTTGGAGGGATCCATCCAATGTGGGTTAGTGTCAGACCAATAGCGGTGGTTTTGTTTGTTAACTTCACCTTTCACATAAAAGTTTGCCTCATCACTGAACAAAATCTTCTGCGTGAACTGAGGGTCCTGTTCCAATTTTTGTTTTGCCCATTCTGCAAATTCTGTGCGCCGATCTGGGTCGTCCTCGTTGAGATGCTGCAGTAGCTGAAGTTTGTAAGGGTGCCGTTTGTGAGTAGCTAATATCCGCCGAAGGGATGTTCGACTGATGCCACTCTCCAGTGTCATGCGGCGAGTGCGTTGCTGTGGGCTCTTGCTGAATGAAGCTAGGACAGCCACTGATGTTTCTTCGTTAGTGACAGTTTTCTTGCGTCCACATTTTGGCAAATCCAACACTGAACCAGTTTCACAAAACTTAGCAAGCAGTTTGCTAACTGTAGCATGGGAGATGGGTGGTCTCGTAGGGTGTCTTGCATTGAAATCTGCTGCAATGACCCGGTTACTGCGTTCACCAGATATCAACACAATTTTGATCCGCTCCGTGTTAACCTCTTCGACATGTCAATGGCTGTGAACAAAGAGAAACTTGTAAATAACTCATGAAAGAATAAAGTTATGTTGAAACCAAGCACACCATTGTTTTTCTTGTGACATTACCAATAAGTTTGATGTGTCACATGGCCCTCTGCCTATTGAAAAAACAAAAGTTGTATCCAAGATGGCCGACTTCTAAATGGCCACCATGGTCACCACCCATCTTGAGGAGTTTGCCCCCTCACATATACTAATGTGCCACAAACAGGACTTTAATATCACCAACCATTCCCATGTTATTACGGTGTATCCATATAAATGGCCCACACTGTAGAACAATTTGAATGAATATGAAGTGAACTAATCCATAATCCATATCGCAGAGATGCATTCTCACCATATCTCTGTGACAGATGTCTGTGTGACACCCTCCACCCTTTATCCAGCACATGGAGGGCACAGAAATGCAAAGAGCTTACAAACAATCCAGGACAAAAGGGAGCTTTCTGGTTGGAGGGAAGGGTTGGGGCTGTGTGAGTGAGAGTGGGGGAGCTGGGGGCTTAGATGAGGAAATTTCTCCCCACTTATTGCACTATGTGGCACCAGCCCAGGAGGCACATTGACAGCTGTAGAGGCGGGGAGTGTATGATGTATTGTCCGAGAAGCCCTTGGCCAAAAGGCCAAGCACTACTGATAAGAATCTAACATATTGTTCAAAGACCATGTGGGAGACAAACAACAAGTCCAACTTTCTCCCAAAAAAAGAAAACAAAAAACAGATCTCAAATTCACTATTTATTTCCCAAGATGACTATGATTTATTGTAAGATGTGAGGCTAAAGCTTCTTAACATCTGTGATGTCAGATTTCTCTGTGCCAAAGCCTGCACATGGTAAGTACTTAGCAATACTCCCCTTAAATCAAGGTCATTTGTCAGTGTAGCCTGGGTATGTGAGCTTTAATATTTTTCACTGGGTTTTTTTGCCACTAGGTTTCACCTGCCCCCCCCCCCCCCCCCCCAGAGTATTACAACCAGACTTTGCAATTTCAGATATATTCCCAGAAAGCTATCTGAGCTTTAATTCACCTTGCAGAAAGCCTTCTGGCAGCGTGCTCATTAACAAGCCAAATATTCACATAGCAACGGCCAAACAGGCTCCACAAATATCTGTGCCATGCAGTTCACTCAGTCGGTTGTTTACCCAAATAAACCTGAAAGGCTCTGTGCACAGATAGCAGAAGTGGACTTCTTTAAAATTAGTTTCTACTTCTGCCACGAGTGAGGAGCCTTAGGTGCTATAACTCAGCTGCATGGGGATTATCATTAGACTGATTAGAGATTTGTGTAAAAATCCACACACTAACCACTGAAACTACTTTACTACTACTGCTACTGTTCTATCCATCTCCACAGCCTTGTATTGTGACAGGATGGATAATACCAAAAAGCTATCGTGTCTGTGTATAATGCCTTAAACCCAGCAGTAATCCAAGTCACAATGGGTAATCCAAGTCCACTGTCCCCACACCACATAGTGGTAAAAAAAAAAAAATCCTGAGTCAGTCCACACCTCACTGTGCTAATAAGTATGGCAAAAGTCTGCGGATCCTGACAGGTGGGCAGTTAATGTCAGAAAGGATCCAAAGCCAGTGGAAATTACGCTGTTTGATCCGGGCTCCTAACCATTATTCCACCCTGCTGCCCACCGCAGATAGCTCCTAAACCATTCTTCCCATTACCTCACCTTCATGGGCTCCCCGGGGCTGCTGGAGGCAGACAGTTTTGGATTTCAAAGCCTGTGCCTGAGCTGCCAGCATACCTTTCCTGCAAAAGCTCACTTTACAGAATGAAAGACAAATATAAAAGAAAACATGAAATAATGGCATAAATAAATCCTTCCACGATCTCAGAAATGCACATTTTCCCCTTTACTATTCATACAATGGGTTGCACAGCTGTATATTTATTTCAATGTAACAGTTCTGTGTTGTTCAAGAGAAACCACTAACCTATTTCCTGTGGGAATGTGTCATGTGTGAGGAGTCATACATCCTGTAAGAGGAACATGGTCAGTTTTGCATCAGCTGGCTTCACCTTGGGCTGGATATATCTTGTGGTCAGTATCTAGTGGTTAGATAGAGGAAACGTATCAAACAAAGAGCGGAGGTGCATGCGTGTGAGTTGGTGTCCATTGCTCCGCTACATGATCCTAAACTCAAAGCCTCCAGAAGCATCACTGTGTCTTCAGAGGAGGGTTAAAATAGCCCCTAGGAGCTGTGGAGGAAGGAGCAGGAGCTGTCAGTGGATGATACGTAAGGTCAGAGGGCAAAGAGGACACAATGATCTGGGTTATGGTGAGCCATTGATTGGCTGGTACTGCTCCCCTCAGGGCCGCTGAGCTGATGTGTCCGTCATTCCAAAACTTTACAAAAGAGAAAAAATATATAGAGAGAGTAAAACCCTCAAACGTTTCTACTCAGTGTACATCAAGAAAATAGCTGCCATATGTACATGCAGCAGCTTTATGCCATATCAAGAATGTCACTGTGGATCATTAACTCCTCCACCGCAGAGTGCTCTAATGACATATAGATTATCGCAGCGTTACATAAACTGAACAAATATATGGAGAGCTTTGCAGGATATTGAAAGGGTCGAGTCAAGAGGTATTCATCTCTACAGCGTGTGGATAATGATTCACAGATTGTCGACCTGCTGTGATTAATGCCTCTGTTGGGTGCTTCTGACAAATTTACACCACAAATGCAAAACTGTTCAAACTTTTTTCCATTGCACACGCTACTGTAGCTGCTCTGTGCATGTGTGTATGTATAGGTATGTGCCAAGACCACAGTGTGACTTTTGGCAGCATGGTCTGACTTAAAAGTTCACAACTGTTTTGTTTTGGGGGGGGGGGTTTAAAGTCAGTGATAGTGTTACTCAACACAAATTTTATTTAGTGGTTGCAGGGTAAAATGATATAGTTTAATGTGTATGTGCAGGCCTAATGGTACAATCATAGTATGTTATGAAGGTCTGCATGTAACTAGTGCATGTTGAAAGTTATCAAGGACAGAGACTTCAAGCTCAGCTCAGCTAATGTTTCCACAGCTTAAACTGCTCCCAAAAACAGTTCAGCCATGGTAGTCTCTTCCACTTGAATTAACAGTTCAGCAATTTTTAGCCTCTGCATGAAGTGTGAGGACTTTCAAATTTGAAATTAAAATTTCAGACGCAGCATTTGCACCTCAGCTGATATGAGCTGCTCTTATAGATCAAACACAGCCCATGCTCATACTTATGTAGGTCCTATAGGTCATCACACATGGAAATAATTAGCATTTTAAGATATTTTTTGACTTTGCAGTTTTCAGTGTACTTTCATGCGCACTCTGTGTTCAAAGCCATCTGTTTGAGGCATCTTTTAGGGAATCAGTAGATATTTTGTAATGCTAAACAGTGTTGCAAATGCTTTATGCATGACTAATTATGCAGCCATGTCTGCAGAGTTCCTGGATCTGGTGCTTCTGAATGATGTCAGGTTTACATATGCAAAAATAAGACTAATGATCTGAGGATAATTTTAGCCTAGCTTGGCCTTTAATCTCTCTATTCATCTAATCCCTTTTCTCTTCAAAGCCTCCCGAGATGACAACAAAGCTCCAGCAACAGAAATTTTAAGCAAAACTGTCTTAGAAATGATTTCTTTTAATCACAACCACAGCAAGTTTTTTTTATGTTTTATTATTAATAGTCTCTGCTACATTAGTATCTGTATCAAACAAGCTCGGCAGTATCAAACTGCTGATCTGTGGTTATTAAGTAAATTAGTTTGGTGCACCACACACACACACAAACTCATACACACAAGCGCACACACATGAAACATGTGAAACAGAGGAGCTGTAAAGATGTAATAGTACAACGAGCATCGTGAGTTGAGGATATGGTGAATACTTGGTCATAACCAGGTCAAGATGATACCACTGGGATTCTAAACAGACCGTCTGCTGAGCAGGTGGGTTTCTATACAAAGATTACCAAAAAAAGAGAAATACTACTCAAACAAAAAGAAGGAATACAGATTTAAATCTGCAACTACACAGTGCACACATACACTTTTCTTCTTTTTGCTTGAACAAGAAAAGCGAAAAAGAATATAAACACTCATAAAAATGATTTAATATAAGGACTTTCAAGCCAGCTAAGTGATTTCTATAAAATCCGTCAAAAATAAAACTGTGGTATGTCTTTTAATCATAAATATGGTCAGTAGTAACTGTTTTTAATATGTGCACTGCACATTCGAAACTATTCTTTCAATCTCTATAAATCATCATCGATAAACTCAGAGGTCCCTTTTCCCAAAGAACTTTTTGAAGACAGACTTGTTGCGTGGCCGCGGCAGGCTCACGTAGCTCCTCAGAGCTGCGTCCTGATATTTGTCCTGCTCCCACCCAGCCAAAGCCAGCAGTGGAGGCTCAGAGCTTCTGCTTGCTGATGCGCTGTCTGTTGACTTGTCTCCCACCACCAGAGTCACACAGTAGTTGGAGCCTGTTTCCAGGCCTTTGCCTCCAGGGGTGCGCAACATGGGTTTGATCTTTTGGTAAGTTGCTGCAAAAAACACCAAACAGAAAACATTAGAAGACAAAAAGAAATAACACAGATATTATAGATTATAAATGCTAAAATGTATTTTACTAGTTGCATACTAACATGAAGTAAAGGAGTGGGAGCGACGCTTGCTACTTAGCCAGTCCTGACCGCTGCATAAAGGGGAGTGGGGAGAGGAAGAGGCGTTGTCTTTGAAGCCTCCAGAGAGTCTGTGAGTCATCATCTGCTTTAAGCTGCCTTTATCAACATCTAGGAAGGGCCAGAGAGAACATTAAAAATAGGACTAAAGTGACAGAGGAGCGAGGAAAAGCAAAACCCTTTATTGTATTAACACCAGTCTTAGTTATGTTGTTTTAATATGCAAGTAGACAATACTTTAGCTCCCCCTAGTGGTACCAACTGTACCTGCAACAACCATTCACTAGTTCTTTGGTTATCCAAAGCCGTGAAATTAAATCTTTTATAATACATTAGCTGATAAAATCATTGCACTTAAAATAAATCAAATGTAAATTGTACGTAAAACAATAAGTAACATAGTGCATCCTCTAACCACCAGCCCAGTGGGACTAATCAGAAGCCGGCGGTGGAGAATGGGGTCTATTTTATTCTGTATTGCCGTGTGCGAAAGTGGGGCAGAGGTATTTGTTAAACTGGTCCCAGATAAATGCAGCTTTTGTCTGCACAGCAGAGGCTCTCACCGCAGCAGCCCGCATCTGAGGATGAGATTAAATGTTCATCCAAACGCTTGAAGTGACTCTGTGTCATGTGATTTAACTCTCTGGTGAGGACAACAATTTCTTTGGTCTGGGTGGTACCCGGTGGGTTGTGCCTGGGAAACAGTTGGGTGACATCATGTTGAGAGGAACAGTGGCAACCGTCTGGATCATGACATCCAAAACAGAAGGGGGGCTTTCTGTGGACAAAAGAATTGCAAGCTATTATTTTACAGAAATTAATATCAAAGATTTTGTGTAATTCAAATTATATGAAAGCATCTTACAAGGAACTGGGGAGATCTTCATTAAAAGGGACACCTAATATTGAAGACCTACACACTGTCTGACCTTTAAAAACACACACAAATGAATTAGAATAATAATACTGAACATTAATTCAGTGTGAGCTGTGAAATAACTAGTTTACCTGTGCTTGCTTGTATCTTCATCATCCATTTCTTCATCATAAAGCGTGAAGATGCATTAAGCAGATATTCAGACCCATCACGGAGCCTAAAGATCAGAAAACACGATTTTTACCGTTCCAGCTGCTGGAAAGGCATCACTGCCTTTAAATCAGTATATTTCTATTAAACAGCAGCTGCTACAATCTGACCTTAATCGAAAGCAGTTGGGTTTTTTGGTGTATTCTGGGAAAGGTAAACACTCTGCTCCCATGAGGTTCAGTGGCAGGCCACATGCAGAACTCTGCAGCACAACACAGTGTAATCATCAGTGACCACATTCTATTTACTTCAATTATTAATCCTCACTTTTCTCTTGGGCTCCTTTTGTCGTGATTTCTTGGCTTACCCTCAGAGTCTCCTTTCTATCCTGGTAGAAGCACAAGGTGTGTCTATATAGGACAGCGTGGTAGGAGTTCCAACCTCTGGAGGGTGCCTGTGAAAATAAGATAAGAGTGTGTAGTGCTGACTGCACGCTTTACATTTGCTGACTGTGCTGGCTTAAACATTTCTTACTTTCTTCCCTCCCAGCTGCAGCTTGTGCTTCCTCTCAAGCATCCCCTCCATAGACTGCAGCTCAGGTTTTCCACTCTGAAGGGAAGTGAATTAATTCAAAAAAATCAATGAAAAAAGAAAACTCATAGAAGAGCCCAGATTTCCATTACAGACTGCAGTAACACTCACTGAGGTGAAACAGTGCCACCCTGAGGCCACATGCTCCTCAGGTTTCTCCAAGTCCTCTTGGCTCTGTGAGGCTTTCCTTTGCTGACAGATCCCATCCAAACCCATATGAACTGACAGGAGACTCACTGACGGGTCCTGTTCAGGGTGAGAAGATATAACTTTTTAATGTAGCTATACTGCCTTGAATACCTACAATGCAACTGGGGTGAGAGCAGTATACATGCACACAGTAACTACACATAATGTGCAAGCCATATTGACATACGAAAGTATATAAAGTATATGCCATGTTTCTACTACATCTACTACCATAAAATCTACTATCCTGCCTAGCACTAAGTCTCTAGAACTGCATATACTTCTGCTTTGATTTACTTTGGCTTTGAATTCATTTGTCTTTGTCTTTTCTTTTACATAATGAAAAAGTAATTAAATCTATTCCGTTAAAAACTGTTGACACACTTGTCTGTCTGACCACCCACCACAATGTGTGAGAAAAAATTCTTTTTGTAATTTCAGTATAATCTCAGTCATGTGGGATCATCACACCCTGACCTCACCTTCAAGCAACCTGTGTGCTCGTCTGCCTCCGCCCCCACCTTTGCCTTCTCTACCTCCTCTTCCTCCTCCTCATCCTCTTTGTACTGATAAATGTATCTCTGATTGTCCCCTACATCAGGTAGCTTCACTGGATCTGAAGCAGTCTCGTTCACTGTCACTGAAGTTTTGCTGGCTGGCTCCCTGTTAGGAAAAGCTGCCCAGGACCTTCTGTCTCCTATAGACAGTGGAGGAAGGTGATCTTTGGGACTCTGGCCCTTTTCATAACCCAGCAGGTTCTGAATGTGGGTGGGCAGTTTGAATTCAGCCACAAGAAGGTTGGGTGCCGAGGCAGTGACGAGGTTTCTGTAGAGCACAGTCGGGGTTGTATCTGAAGGTGTCTTTTTGGCTTTGTCTAAAGGTTCCTCATTGGGCTGGTACATGATGTCTGAGCAAATGCTCTGCCTGTAGTTAGTAGTCTGGTTCCAGATGTCCTCTAGCTCTTCCTCCTCTTCCTCAAACTGCTGGTGATCAAGGTGGACAGGCTCTGTTTCTATCACTGTTGAGCGTGAAGGTGGACCTGTTGAATCATTTTCTCTTATTTTAGTGCACTCTGTACCTCCCACTTCAAGAGATATAAGCTTCCTCACCACTCCTTTAGGCTGCATGCTATCAGAACGTGGAGCATCATCTTTGCAAAGCTTGAGACTGCTGGAGGTGGAGATGCCAGAGTCCACAGAGTCCTGTCGAACACTCTTTGTTGACTTCAGATTGACTCTCATGAAGGAAGCTTGGCTTGACTGAAGTCCAGGACTCTCTTCATGAAAACTGTGGGGTCTTGCACATTTGTGGTACTGATGTCCATTTAAGTCTCTAATGAGTGTATGAACACTAAGACACTCGTGTTTATGTATAGCTGTAGTGGAGGTGGAGGTTTGGTTCACATAAATATGCAACTGTGAAGGCTGGACAGTCCCATCCTTCTCAGCTGTGCTGGTTTTAATCTCTGACAATGTTTTGTCCCACTCCTGTTTTTCCTCCTCACAAAGAGCCACCTGGGTTTTAGATAAATCATTACATTGTACAGTCTGATCCTCATCTTCCTCCACAGAAGGAGAAGGTGGAGGTTGTAAACCGCTGTCCACACCAGGAAGATGTTTCCCAAGAGATGTAGATAGCTGTGTCTCAGCAAAGCTGCTTTCAGCTGAAGTGTCATGCGTGACAGTGGGAGTGGGTCTAGTCTGTCTGAAAGAGCTCAGGAATGTTTGTTTGTGCGAGTGAGGGTCTGGATCAGTCCCGGCTACTTTTTTTGATTCTGGAGGGGCAATAGTAATGATGTCCTGAATGCTGGGAATGAGATTCATATCTTTAGGTAGATCAAAACTCAATACAGAACCCAAGGAGAGGAACCTGCAGTGGCTTTTCACCTGACCTGCTGTGGGTGTAGTGGTGGGTCCTGCTGAAACAGCATATGGAGTAATGCTGTATTCCCCTGAACACTCTGTATCAATGTCCTTCAGCAAAGGATTCTTCATATAGGCAATGGCTTCTACTCCATCCCCATTCTTCTTCTTCCTTCGACGTTCCTTCAGTGGCCATGTATGTGTGTCGTATGTGATTGTCTCAGAGGTACAATGAGGCATCCCATCTGTTTGCTCCTCAACTCCCATGATTTTCTGGATAGTGTGTCTACGCGCGTCTCTCTTCCTCTTCCGCTTCTTGCCCATTCTCTTGATGCTGCTGAAGATGGAGCTGCCTCCGTTCCCTGTCGTGTTGTGGAAAGTTACGTTGGTTCCCTGAAGTGCAGGTGCTGAGGAGGATGGCAAAGAGGAGGATGGCAAGAAAGTCGGGGAGGCTGAGGCTGTGGAGCGGCTTTTTTGGCGGGGCAAGGTGATGCTCTCATACACAGGGGCCGCAGCCAGGTTGTTATCCTTGACATGCAAGTAGGTACTTACCTATTAAAAAGAGAAAAAAGTATATTAGGTATGTGTGGAAGCTCTTATATTAGTGAGATTACTGTACTAAAAATGGTTAACCATAGACTCATGCGTGCTGCAGGCTGAAGCCTTGCAGCCCTCTGTGAGAACAAGAGCTGTTTTATGTGTTACAGATGGACGATGACATGAGAGCAAAATTGACTAAGACAATGATCGCACACATCCAAGAATACAACGGATTCAGGAATGCATGAATCTGACACAACAATGTAAATGTATTAAAAAATTATCGAAGACAAAAACATTAGA
Source organism: Rhamphochromis sp. 'chilingali' (assembly GCF_963969265.1). Lineage (NCBI taxonomy): Eukaryota > Metazoa > Chordata > Actinopteri > Cichliformes > Cichlidae > Rhamphochromis > Rhamphochromis sp. 'chilingali'. Next base: position 9,523,094 of record NC_137947.1, on the reverse strand, counting down.
TGTAAGGACAAAGAACATGAACATTATTGCAACTGCACACTTACAGGACTTAATCAGAATCATATGTGGCTTCACATGCCGTCATACGCAGCTGTAATGTCTTGACCTTTCAACTCTGTGACTAATCTCTTGTTTCTGTGGAAACCCCAGACTATAAATCATGGTGTGCAGTCTGGGGGCTTTTCTTCGAAGTTCAGCAACAGTTCTCTGTCTAATGACTGAACCTCTGCTGGCACTTGAGAGAGCACTCATGCTGCGAGTCATTTTGGAGCATGATTTTCATATGAAGAGAGGATGAGGTCACTGCTTTCAAACAACTTTAGCACAGCCGCGCAGTCAAACACGACCAGGTTTATATCAGGCTTGTAGTGAAATGACAGCAAAGAAGAGAGAGCTTCTGTCAACGTTCACTGTAGGTAGAAGACTGATTGTGCTCTTCTTACTCATCACCCTCATTCTGTCTCTGTCAGCAAATCTTTTCAGTTTTAAATCCTGGCTCATTTAACAAGTTGTGGCCCAAAGAAGTTTAACAGTAAGAAAAAGCTCAGGTTTTATTGTGTGATTTTCTGGTGGGAACTTAACAATTCATCTGAGTTTATACAAGATGAGCTGAAAAGGCACGATGACTGCTGACAGATTACTGCAAAGACAGACTTGCCAAAATACACAGATTTGTTTTCAGTGCATCAAGATTACTGAGATCATTCCTCTTGCTTTTAAGGCTGGAATGCATGATGGAGAGCAAAACTGCTTTAAATATGGTAGTGAATACTGCAAAGATAACAGTTTATTTTCGGTGTAAATTCCCAAGAAATGTAAATCAACTGAAAAACTTTTTATACACAGATTTTGTACAACTTGTGGTTTGGGGTGTATTGTTATAAATCTATTGCAAGCATTAAAGTAAATTATAAAAGTTACGTAAATACAATATTTTTTTCCTGAAAACAGAACATTATTGTTCACCTATTGAATGTCAGGTAGATCACTTTATTCATTACGTTTATATTTTTACAAATGGATTGTAAAAGTAGCACCTTTCTTTTCACATCCCATTAAAAATCATAACAGAAAGGACTACATTAAAAACAGAATTTATTTGGTTTTAGATTTTCATTTACGACTCTAGTTAAGTGGGGAAACTCTGAGTTTTAATAGTAAAACAGTTTGTTTTCTTTTCTCACTTTTCTCATGTTAACTATAAATTTTCCAGCCACAGCGACTTTGGAGATGGTGTCAGTATGAATATGATAGCACCTCGGCCTGACTTATTTCCCGTTACTCTTATGTCTCACTTACAGCGAAGGAAACAAGCCAGGGAAGCTGCAGACTGGCTGTGTCTTGTAACAGATTAGTAGAGCATGCTCCCTTAAGAAAAGAGCTACACACGGCATGCAGTCCCAGTACACTTCGAGATGCAGCATGCAATGCCAGTTCACACCGCGCAGTTTACCTCATTTGCACTCTGCCGATAAATCTTTCTCTTTCGCTTTAAACTACCCAAAGTATTTTCCAAAAGCCCCTGGCAGCGCCTCCAAAAGTTTTTATAGGCAGAAGATTGAGGCACAGTGGGCTGAGGGAGAAAACGGGGAAAAAGGAAGATGTGAAGGCCAAAGGAGAGAGGGGAATGAACAGCAAGACAGTCAAGAAGGGAGATCCCATGCAGTGTGGTTTCAGGGAATGCGTGTTACTGCATTAACCTTCAGGAACAGTAACAAATATCATCTGTTTCAGTGCTTCTGGGAGAGAAGTGAATGTGGGCATTAATAGTGACGCCCCATATTACTGTGTAGCTGCTTATAGTGTGAAATGATGAGTGCGTCTCTCACCCTGTGGACAGGCTCAGAGGTCTCCTCCACTACCTCTTTTGTCCCAGCAGGCAGGTCAAGTACCTGAACCTGGCTGTCCCCTGTGTTACCAAAGCTAAGGATGAGGTTGACTGTTCCCCCTACAGGAGGGCTGCTGCCCTCTTTAAGCACCAGCACGTTGGCTTTAGGAGGATCATCCTGGGGTCCAATGCTGTTCATGATCTCATACCCATCTTCTGATGGCTCTTCTTTATGTTTCTCAGCATGACTGGGCACCAAACACAATGGCTGGCTATTTCTTGCCTTTGTTGTGTCTTCAGTAGGGGTGACAACTGGGGATTGATGAGAATGGAAGGGCTCTGGCTCAGGAGCTGAATTCTATGTATCATGGAAAGAGAACATAAAAACACAATGGTTTAGAAACACTTTGAACTACAAATATTTGTCATTTTATATTACAATTTCCACTTGTCAAAAACATACATGCACTGGTGCTATATTGTTCTCCCCAGCCTTCATTCACTCATTCTGTCTCTACAGTAAGTGTCCCTCTGCTCATTTACCTCTGTTGATGGCGGGCCCATTGTCGCCTCAAAGTAAATGTTGTCCTGTGAAGGTTCCTGTCTGCTCTTCTTGTGGAGCCACTGTTGCTTTTGAGCCCTCCAGTGTACCAAGATCCACCCGAGCATACTCCTCAGTTCCTCCATACGCTCTCTTACCTGTAAGACATTAGAGTTCGTAAAGTAGAACCAAATAAAAACAAAAATATATTCAAAGAAAGTCACGTGTGAAACCCTGCTCACCATTTGTGTGAGGTGGTGCTCCTTGTCTAAAAGATTTTTGCCTGTGGCGGCCAGCTCATCAAACTCCTCAAACTTTTGCTCAATTTGATTATCCAGCTCTGCAACCAGTGATGTCTGCCCGTCTTTCCCAAAATGCAAGGTGGTATCTGAGAAAATGCATGACCTGGTGTCTTCTGTCCATGAGCTATTCAGAGATCAGGTTGGGGTGGGAGGTAGTGGAGGAGACAAGCAACAGGGCTGTGAGAAAAACCATACATTCACAAAGCATGAGAATGACCAGGCTCTCCCTGGTAGGACAGACATTCATTGCCCTGTCACACTCAGCCCAGGAAACTTGCTCTGACCTTCTCAGCACATCTTAAATTATACACTTCCCCAGGGACCTGTGCTTGACAATGAGAACATCCTGTTCTTTCCTTGATAGATGTTGTAAGGGGCAGATGTTCTCACAAAAGTTGATTACGAAATAACTTGAGGCCCAGAAAAGGGTCACAACATCCTCACGCCCTGCTTACATCATGGCAAGGTAGCTCCTGAAGAAGTCCTGGAGCTGCGCAAACTCTTTCAGACGTGATTTGTTCTCTGTCACGCTCTTTCCCAGCTCGTTCCAGGCCTGCAGTGTAGCCTGAATTTTTGCATCTAGTACGTGCACTCTCTCTGGGCACAGATCCTTCAGTCGAGAAGCCTGGTCCTGCAACTCCTTTACCTCCTCCCTGATGATTTCGTAGTCAGTCTGTGGAGAATCACAGTAAGAATCTATCATCTCCCATCAAATCCACTCACTCAAACAGCCTGTACCAATTGTATCTCTGACTATGACCTCATCTCCATAGCTTAATGCATATTATTCAGTTAGAGGCCCATATGGTCTACATATGGGCTGCCACGCTATAGCTAGCTTGCAGTTGGAATTTTTTTGTCCTCCTTTTGACGAGGCAGTAATTAATAGTGTTGAGGGTTCTCTGGGACCACTACTTCATAACGTTTCTCAGCTACAGTAAGCCACAAGAACACTGAGTTGTAGATGCTTGTCTGCTGACGGCACAGTTATTTCAGTTTGGGAGATTAGGTCATTTCTGCTTTTCAAAGGTATCAAGTACAGACAGCTGTGTGTGCGTGTGATAAACATAACACTGCCCAGAAAATGACTCACACAGAACTTTACCATCCCCAACTTCACATCTCCAACCCTGTGAACCGTGGACACTCATACACACCCTACCAGATTTGCTCATAAACACACACATACACTTTGAGAGCTAACACAACAGTGACTCATGCAAGCACAAATAAATATCCCACGGGAATAACAAACTTTTGCTTGCTCTATGTAGCTTGCTCATAGCACAAAGGAGAAAAGGCAGGCTTTTTTTGTTGTTGTTGTGAAAAAATATGTCACAACAGGAAACAGACTGTGGAACAATGTGTTGGAGGTGACTATAAGACAGTCGGGGTTGGGGGGACTTCCCTTTTTTTAAATACACAGGGCAAACTGTCCATAATCCAACATCAGTGTAATGGAATACTGGACTGCATTACCAGAAATGAATCATTTCAGATGTTTACAGCATAATCACAACATGTGCCGGCATCTTTCTCTCACCTCCAGGTGGTCCTGCTCCTCCCGCAGAGCCTCTAGGCCACAGCGATCTGGCTCACACTGGATGGCCATGTCTGTCTCCTTCTCCAGGATGTCCAGGCTCAGATCCTTGCTGAAGCACACGCACTCCTCCACGCGCACTGCCAGGCTGGCATGCTGGCGATGCACCAAGTCATCATGAGTACTCATAGGATGTTATTAAGTCATTATACTTCAGTGTACATTATTTGTTTTCCAATGAGAGCCACATTGCAAATTAGTTTAAAATGGTGTCATGGATTCCCCTCCAGCCATCTGCGTATGTGCTTTTTTCAAATGTGTACTTTTTTTTTTTTTTTTTTCTTAAACCAAGAGTAAATTGAAATAACACAAAAAAACACATGTGAGGGGGAGTGGTGGCCTGTCTTGGGCCTATTAACTCATTCACTGCCATTGTGTGTGTGAGATATATATATATATATATATATATATATATATATATATATATATATATATCTAAAATCTCCTCTTCTTACCTTGCTCATCAGCTCCTGGATAGCCTGGTCGTGGCTTTGTGACCGACCTCTTTCTCTCACTGTGTCATTCAGCATCTCTACAGCCTCTCGTAGCTCTTCCACGGGGTCTCCCATGGTTTCTAACAGAGGCTCACCACTGCCGCTGTTCTGAAGTGTCAGCAAAGTAGGAGCTGGGGAATTTTCACTGTGGAGAGGCTGTTAGGTACAAAAAGAGTTACTATTCATTTGCCAAGTTCAACTGAATTAAAATGGTAGTAATGTGAATGAGAAAAAGTAGTAGTGCATTGCAATACTGCCACTCCTGAATTTATAATTTAATCTAAAAATTCTTATACTATATTATTTTGATTAATTCATAGAACACTGTCAACAGTTTTGATAAGGACTGCTTTTAGTTTAAAGCTGTTGTAGAGTTCATAAAATGGATTTATATTGTGTTTGCAGTGTGGCTGTAACTCAGGTGGTGGAGCAGGTCACATACTAATGGGAAGGTTGGTGGTTTGATCCCCGTCTGCTCCAGTCTGTTGCTCTCCAATAAATCCCTCAGAGTTTGAATGTGTATGAATGTTAGATAAAAGCACCTACATAGAAAGAGCTTAGAAAAAAGTGCTTGTGCGAATGAGTGAATGAGGGAATTTGTGTAAAGTGCTTTGAGTGCTCAGATAGAGTAGAAAAGTATATTTAAGAACCAGCGTACTTACCATTTAAACTACAGATTTTCAGGTAGAATGCAAAATTTGACAACAAACTAAAGCTACCTGTAATGCTAAAACTGGCTACACATGCACAACAATATATTTTTTTTATTAAAACTTTTTACAAGCGTATCCTTTAAATGCCACTATTGAAAAATTTACCTACCTGCCCTAATCTGTACTGACTGCCACTGAGATCCTGGCTTTCCTCCAGCTCCACACGTTCCAGGAACTCGGTCAGCATGCGCGTGTCCTGCAGCTCAGAGCTCTGCTGGGTCAGGGCACTCTGGACACGGTGGTACCTGGGAAACACAAACACCAGCAGGGATGTTATAACCAAAAGTTACACCTAAATGGTAAACCACATCCACATATACAACCTTGCATCCTTCAGCAGAACCACATTACAGAGACCGCAAGCATCTTACTAGGTGACTCGTACCGTGCTAGAGCACTGCTTATGTTATCATATATCATGTGTCACATAAACATATCCTGTACTTTAGTGCACTGAGGTACCTCCACTGTGCAGAGTTTATATAGGAAATGGTAAAGGGATCTTTTTGAAAGGGTATTTTTCCAGAATAAATGACCCTTACATTGCTTGTGTGCACTGTTAAATAATGACATCATAACAAGTGTCTTTCAGCTGCTTAGCGAGAGCCTCCTGCATCAACAGGACCTCAGACTACACAAGTGGCCATCCCTACCCCATCTAACACCCCCACCCTGGAAACACTTAAACTGAGACCTTTCCACATCTGTATTTTCTTTGGTCAGCTTGGTGTTCTTTACAGAGTCTGAACTTCTGTTTATAGACACAGGTATGTTGGGTAAACCAGCCAGCATCATAAGTTTTAGTGAGAGTCCATGGCAACAACCTGTCTTTCAAGGGCCAACCAAAAAGAGAGGCGTCATCTTGCAAACACGGAATGGGTGACTCTGACACACACTGACAAGCTGTGGGTGAAGTGCATGTCAAAACTCTGGGGTAGACCTCACTAAGTGCTGCATGAATCACAAATGAATAAACTTTGGCCGTGAAATGATGAGCACATGGAGAGATATTTTTGCCAACTTAGAGAAAAATCTATGGATATATTTATATATATATTTGTGGTTTATGGGGTGAAACTGTTTGTCTTAAATAAGAACTGGGGAGCTTTATGAACAAACTCTTCCATGTTGGATTACAAACATGGCAAGCCCAAACCTGTGACCTCTTGGAAACACTGACTTCCTTTATTTCCTGACCACAGTGATGAGAAAAACCACCAGAGTCTCATTGCTCAGATCCATAACATGAACTTTCCATGATGACAAATATCAAAGGGCTACCCTTGACCTATCTTTCTAACATACTTTTTCTCCACCTCCTCCATGCGTGCCGGTAGCCCTCGTGTACGTGGGTGGCTGTGACTATGAAGGCGGTCCACCTCCTGCCTCAGAGCACTGAGTTCCAGGCTACGGGATGCCACCTCTTTCTCCAGCAAACGGCTTTCCCTCTCAGCCATGCTCATTGTTTCAGGGTCACCGGCTAAGACAGATTCCTTCATGGAAAGCTCCACAGACTCCAGCCAGGCCTCCAAGCTGCCAAGGGCCTGGAGCACTTTCACAACCTGTACAGAACAGACATGGAGAGGTTGGGGGAGTGCAATTTATGTCTCATGTTATAGAAGTTTTCCTGCTTTAATTTCAAGGTGATTTAATGCACAGTTTAAACTACCAAAGGCACTGTTCAAAGACAACAATAATACGTGGAAGTAGTTGCTAAGACTTACATGACTCATGGTTTCCAACTAGGTCATCAATCTGGATTTGCAGCCTCTTTCCAAGTCATAATCAAATTATATCTGAGCACATTTTATATTCCTTGGATTAGCCTTCATAAAATGTTGTGACTACATCTCAACAACTCAGCCAATTAAGGTGATAAAGTAAACAAGTTTCTAACCATGAGTGCATGCATACAGCTCAGGATCTGGCTGAACAGAAAGCTTTTAGTAGGGATAAAAAGGATCCAGGATAATTTGTCATAATCATAAATTTCAACAGAGAAGAGAGAACAGCCTGTGAACTATTTTCTTTTCTTTAAAAAAAAGAAAAAAAAGAATGTTACCCTAAAACCCAGCTCTTCTGAGGCCTGGAGAAAGACAGCATTCCTTTGGTGTCTCTTCCTCAGTTCTTCCCACAGGACTTCCAGCTGGCCAAGGAACTCCTCGATCTTTGTGCTTCCCGGGTGCTGTGCCCGGACCAGCCCGTGGCCCTCCTAAGGAAGGTTCATTAAAGTGATGAAAGAAAATTATGAATAAGAAATGAAGTGGATTTTATATTGTAACTATAGACTAATCTAAAGCTTTGGGTAAGTAAAGTTGTCTCAGACGTGATGTCAGCTCATTGATTAATAAACCAGACCTGCCAAGAAACCCAAGTTGCAAAATGTGGGGAGATTTTTTTAAAGGAATTCATTCAGTGCTTTATTTCAAGAGAAACTGTGAATGTGACAGTGGGCTTCAGTTTACCTTTTTGACCACCTCTATCCTGGCTCGGTTGTTAAGGATTTCCTGCTCAACGGTTTGCTGACACCTCTTTGCTGCTTCCAGCCCCTCAAAACTGGCTATTGAACACACCTGTGTAGCCATGGACACGTTGTCTTTGAGCCATGACAAAGTCTGAGATGGAAAAAAAGCAAAGAGAGTAATGAGGAACAGTTTACACATATGATTTAGCTGCTGAGGCTACAGGAAACCACATAAACAACTTCTAAGTGATAGATATGAGTTAATGCAAAAATACATGGCCATATTGCGGAGTACAAATGCTATGCTGACAATTAACAGCAATCACTTCTGATGTTGAAGGCACAGTCCTTACTGCCAGCTAACCTGTTTTTGTACTTTTAATTGTATGTGTGGAGCATGGAAACAGTTTTGCAAATTGATTTCTATTGTCGGGAGAATAGTGGGTGTGACTGGCAGGGGAAGTAGTCACCTTGTCAGCAGACACAGTGAACCTCTGAAGCTGTATGTGAAGCTGTGGGTGGCCTGGAGAGGGGGTGGCAATCTTGGGTTCTGTTCTGGGCTTCCTGCTGCAAAGAAAACATAGACTCCAATTATGACTTACATAAAGACCTTTCATTATGTAAGATGGCGAGAGAAGCCAGGCAGAAACGTCACCTTTCCCCCTTCAATTGATTTCCGACGATAGCATCATCAATGCAGACAGGGCTGTCTCTCATTGGTAAAGAGGTGTGGTTCACTGATTGCTGCTCCTGGCTTTGGCAGCTCTGTGTTCGTCTACCACTCCCACCGTCAGCAGTACTCTGTGGACAAAGGAGTAGGAAAATCCAAAAGATCAGCAACATGGTGTGTGAGTAATGCTTGGCCTTTGCTGAATTAATGCTGACAGGATGATTAAACGTCTCAGAAAAGAGGATTTCATGCTGTGAACAGTCACTAGACAATGAGGCGTTGCTGTAGCTCAGTACTAATGTGAATGTTACAATGTGGCTGGACGCTGGACAACATGGACAGCTGCCCGGAGTTTCTCCTGTAAATGACACAAAACATACTCACAAAGGTTCGCTATTTTTAGTGAAACAGCCCAGACCAGTCTCAGAGTAGAAGCTATTTCTGTTTGACAGCATCAAACTTTTTCAATACTAAAGATGGCAAGAAAGGTTTAAAAATGTGAAATTACAAAATGAATGAGCACAACGTTACTAACATATGTTAAACCACTCTGATCATAAAAAGAGCCATTGTAGATAGAAATATAACCCTCAAACTCCCATGCCCCTGCTCCCATTTAAAGCAGCAGTGTTGTTTCAGCTTTAGACAGTGATTTCCATGGTCATCCACCCCGACTCTGTTGAAAACTCTGGAGTTTTTAGAAAGGTCAATGCCACAGCGATCAACCTTGTCTATGGGCAGAAATATATTAAAGACGTCAACAGCCACTAAGCTACTTTTACAACCATATGAGTATTTTAAAGGTTGGCCAAAGGGCTCTACTGAAGAGTTTCCAATGAGAGCCACAAGTATCTGGACTGCTACATTGGGCTATCCTGAGTGCAGGTCTTTTACCTTCTTCATCCTGCTGCGAGCAGCTGTGTACTACAACAACATATTTTCTTTTAAACTGATGTTTTCATAATTATGTATATGTATGTATACAAATATTTAATTCAAGTGTTTTAGGCTGTTTTTTATTGCTTTATTCGGTAATTACTTCTTGATGTTGGTGCTGTTTCTAACTATACAGTGCTATACATGTAAGTTTTTGATTGCTTCTCTTAACTAAACCAGATGATATATACTGAATATGAAATTATAAAGTTATGGAAGCACTTAGCAATGTGCCATAGCAATTATACAAAAAATACAAAAAATCCATTTATAACAGTGTTTTATGGAGGGCCCTTAATTTAATCATATTATTTTCTGACTGGGCTTATAGAAAAAGTGAGGCAGGGAGCAAAGAAAAGTGTCGCCTCCAAAATTATGCAAAGTGCAGTAAATTGTAGGGGTCTAACATCATTTACCAAGATGCCAGTCATTTTATAGGCCAGGCTGAGTTTCATAGAGGCAAATTATAGGCCCATTTATGTGCTAAAGCAGTAGAGCTAAAAACCTCGTGTCAAAGAATTTATAATCATTGCTAAGGTCTCCTCTGCAGACAGGCATTTGCTTCTGTCTTTCATTTTTGCAGGGCACTCCACTGTAAACATGTCGTGTCGTTTCACTTTGGCAGAATATCAGCTACAGAAAAAATAGCCGTTTAACAATTTGGTATGTCATATTTAATGGTATTCTGTGCTTTACCATCTTATCCAATCATTTACCATTTCAGCATACTGTTCACTCTTCCTTCCTATCCCTTTTCTGCTGATCTCCTCTCACCCTGTGTGTCTTTCTGTAGTGTGCTATGATGTCAGCCAAGAACTATCACTTAGCAGCAGACCCATCTGGTCTCCAGCAGTAGCATCTGGCTACAATTAGCCAGAGAAACAGATGATAGCCATGTTTACCTTCAGAAACAAGAGGCTATATACGGCTAAAACAGACATGGATGCATATATTGAAGCACGTACAGACACTAAAACCTTTACAGCTAATTGACTGAATTATTGCAACAGAGAGAATAAATACATTGTGTATGTGCACATGAACACATATGCAAATGTGCAAATAATTCACAGTCACTATTAACCTAAAGATCCATGTAACTGCGTCATTGCACCCTTAAAAGTAATGGGCTCAATTCCATACACTAGGGTGCTGTGAAACTATGTGACAAATTACTCTTACTGTTTTAACAGGTACCTGTGCTTGTGCTTAGCACTGCGTTTGGCCTTTAAGGCTCCAAGCTTTTTCATGGAGTGTCTTTTTAACCCTTCCATAAAACAGTGACAAGTAAAGCTCCCATAGTCAGTGTACCCAGGCAACTACTAACTCCTAGTGCAATAAAGACCATTCTAACCATTCACTCAAGGTCGTCCTGCATGCCATGGCAACAAGATCAGTGTTTGTAGAGCAACAACTGAGTCAGGTTTGCTGCCCTGATGGGCTCCTGTCACAGATGGTGAGATGCGAGAAAACATGAGTAGAGAAATTTACTGAAATAGTAACATGAGAAGAATGGAAAGAATGAAGTTTGCTTTCTCAAGCATCTGTACTTTCTGGCTTGACAAAGTTAGGACATGGGCCCAGCAGGGATCAGAAGTGCTCAAGGTCAGCGATACAAGAACAGCTTTGCTCTAGGCTAAACTCAAACAGCCACTGTAATCAAAGAAATGTAATGCGCTAAGTTTAAAGACTAAATATTCACATAATTACTGGTTTTAACCACACTTACATTTCTGGATAATCAGACTTTCTGTCAGGTTTATGGGCAGTGCGGTAACTATAGGAGGACCCGCGAGTTCAATAAAGTTCCTGTAGGCCTCCAAGACAAGGAATGTCAAGTCCAAGGAATAAACATACTCTCTAGAATATTCACCCTGGACTGAACTATGGACCCTCTGTTAATATAGTATTAATTCAATGACTGTACTTTTGTTAGAATGGTTGAAAGCCAAGATATTTTTCTACCATGAAGTGAAATTTTGGAGGGAAAGGCTTATTTGCTCTGGCGCACTGTTCAACCATGTTGTGCAGTCAGGGCTTGACATTTTTCATGGAAACTTATGTAATTCTTGTGCCAGCACAAATAACACCTCTAAAAGCTCTTCCTGTGTCTCCTACAGGGCAATATTTGCAACATTTGAAGACTGGGGCTCTTGTTAGATGATACAGAAGGTGATTGGCAAAAAATAGAAAACACAGTTACATATTGCTTTTTTCTCTATAGCACTGATTTAAGCACAAAATTGGTATTTTTGCAAACCATCTTATCACGGAATTCTCCAAAACTGGGACATCCGATGATATAATTAAGTAGAGGGAAGATGGAAAACAGTATTTTGGGTGCCAAGAGTAGAAGCCACTGCTTTACAGCACATCTGTCAAATTCTATTTTGGAAAACTGTGCTTTAGCTGTATATCAGGCAGTTTCCAAACCAAAGGACGAAGTGCGTCACTTTCTGAGGCCACAGATTTTGTAGGACTGAATGGGGCTGGTGTCATCTTTTGCCAGCACTGATGGAGTTGTTCTCTCCTACTTGGGAACCACAATGTGGTTTCTCCAGTATTACAGTGAAATACAAAAGCTACTTACAGCACAGCCTTTCAGATGATTCTTCTCCTCCTTCACCTCCTTTCCCATGATACAATTTGCCTCCATTCCCATGTTGCACTGGGGTTCTTGGGCCAGTGTCAGGAGGTCAGAATCTTCCCTGGTGAAAGTGGAGCCAGAGAGAGAGAGCGTGGTCTTGTCACTCCTGCAGGGTGAGCAGACCAGGAGGTTACTGTAGTACTGACAGCAGGGCTTCAGAGGCCAGCGATTCTTTCCAATTATGGCTCTGAAGTTTCATGCCAGTGTTTGTGTTGTTTGATTAAAATAGTCTTGAAAAGCAGCTGATAAGAGACGGCATGATGTAATATTTGGATCTAAAGATAGGCTACTAACATGAGAAAGTTTTTGCACATGGATGTCAGAAGCTCTGACTCGCACAATTTACAAATTTTGCAATATTATGATTATAATCATTATTATTATGATTATTTCACCAAATGGAGTAATCCATCTGTTTAACCTAATGGCCTTCTGATACAAAAATTGGGAACTTGAAACAAAATATCAATGATTTTGGTTGTAGTCATTAATTTGATACAGCTTCTAGCACCCTAATCAGTCTAAGGATGCAAAAGTCTGGATAGTTAATAAAAAGAAAAAAAAGTCTGGCTACATAGTGCTTGTAGTTACAGTAACAATAAATGTATTTTACACATTCTATAAAAAAATAACTAAATATGCTTGTAAAGAAGTTCTACTCAGATTTAGCAGACTGTTTCAGATGACATCAGGATTTTAATAGTAAGAGGTGAACAAACCACGTTTTCAACTTGCAGTTTTGCCAATACATTATTCATGTTGTACACCTCTCCAAATTCCAAATCAGCACAGAAAACTTCATATTCTAAACTGAGAGGTAAATGGTAAATGATAATCTGTGTGCTAACTGGTCAACAGACACGGCAGACTTTTTCTTTGCTTGTAATTTTTCACAGATTTAAACCAAAATTAGACGCGGATAATCAGAATGAAGAGAAAACTCTTCAGGCAGAGCTCATTTTCATTTGGAAAACTATTTGGTTCTCCCAGTGCATACGTCTGACGTCAGTAACAGTAGGGTAATGACAGAAAAAACAAAGTTCTAACTCACTGGGTAGTTGTAAAGGACCAATTATTGAGTGAAATGGTCCACATATTTAAGGCCACCAAAGTTGTTAGGGTATCCTTGGCCTGTTGGCGTACCTGAAAAGCTTCTGAAGAAGTGCCCAGCAATCCTTCACCTCACTCTGCTTCCGTGTGACACTGGCAGCCAGGGTGGGACGGAGATTCGACAGCTGGGATACACTCACATCAAGCATCTACCACACACAGGCCTGCAGGTTAGGTAGAGAAGGCTTCTGCAACACACTTTCAAGATCTGACAAAGCAGTGCTGCTTTAAGTGAAAAGACACAGCTTACCATGATCTGACTGGCGATCTCACGCATTTCTCTATCTCCAAAGCTGTCCACGTCTTTCAATACAGACATGTTTTTCCTCTAAAAGAAGGGACACTGTGAGTGGAAGAGCCTCTCAGATCTAATATATGATAATATAATTAGGTTTTCAGGAAGTTTTACCATGCTGTTTATAGCAAATAATATATTATCAGCCTGCTGGTAAAATGAGGACACTTCCAGGGCCAGATGAAGATTTTCATGGTAGTTTTTCAGATGCGACTGCATCTTCAGCCACCTACACAAACAGCAGACAGCAGCATAGAGAAACTCAGTCTTCAATTAATCTTTAGATTGGAGGTGTTTCATGCAATTTTTCAGTCAAATGTAAGTGACAAACATTTTATTGATGTGTTTCCTCCTGCTGGATATGTTTTTGCTATCTGTCTTCCCTTGTTTCTCCAGTTTCAGTGCCAAGTTGTTGATTTCCTCATGGAGATTTCTGTGTAGCTGCTCATCCTGCAGGGGAACAGGAGAACACAATCCAACTATGACCTCAGCTGTCTTTACCATACACTGATGGAGACAAATTACAGGCAGCCATAGATAAATTACTGGAAAACCTCTACAAAACTGTAAAGGAAGCTATTAACATATGGAAATGCATATATTTTTACCACAGGAATGTTGTTTATAACACTTTTATCAGTGTTCGGGTAATTATTAGTAGTAGCTCACCTGTTTCAGATCTAAAATTCTTCTAGTCAACTGCATTTTGTCAGCATTTTCCCCCAGGACATTCACCAGACACTGTTCCTCTTCCTGCTGGCACACATAAAAGTCAGTGTTTATAGCCCCCATTTGTTAGGAACCCAACCATTATTTTTTTTTCAGAGGCACCAGGATTAAACCACATTACCTCTGCTACCAAGCAAGATGCTAAACAGAAATAGCCTTCAGCATGCAGTGAGGAACTCTGAACTTGATACTAAGGGACAGAGGAAAGGATGAGTGGAACGTAATGGAGAATACGTCTCCTAGGGTGGATGTTTTATAGACTTCATAACCAGCATCCTCCATTACAATCCCACAGGTCCATTATCAATCATCAGTTCCCTTGTGCCAGACACGGACATGAACAGAGAGATAAACATAGGCCTAAAATGAATTAGATGATTGCTTTTTGATAATGACAGGCAGATGTTTTACACCGGTGAACATACACAAACCAGAGATGTCTTCAGGATACTGAGCTAATTTCCTGTATTGGAAAGTGCTGTTTTTGTGACTAATATCTTGACAAATGTTGATTGGAGCTGCCTGTAGACTCAGATTTGCCTCTGGGCCAACTGTTTTGGCATAATTGTTGAAGTTGGAGAGCATTATTAACTGCTGTTTTTTAATATGTGGATTGCCTGCTTTGATAAATACGAAGGGGAAAGAGAAATGTAGGGAGATTACAAAGGTGATGTGAGCAGGATAAGAAAAATGAAACATGTTCAGGAATTAACAGTGAAATACAAAACATTGCAAAAAAAAAGAAAAAGAAAACGTAAATTACATTTTACCCTGTTGGTGTTGAATTTAAGAAAATAAGACATATTGAAGGAAATACCTGCATCGTAAAGACAACCAATATTACAAAATACTTTGAGTTTACCCAGTAACCCACAAATTTTAGTTGTATGTAGTATAAAAGTAGAGAAAGACTGATATGTTCCTTACCTTCTCTTTAATCCATGCCTCCAGCTTGTCCACCTTTTTGTTGAATTCCTGCAGGTTCTTGGCTCCTCCTAGGGCCCTCATCTGATTTGCAGCCATCTGTTTGAGGGTCTGCCACTGGTCCCTGAGCTGACTGAGCTGCTTCTTTACCAAATCAGATGTGGGATTCAGTTTACAGATCAGCTGCTCACCCATCTTTTAAAACACACAGAAACACAAAGACATTGTTCATTTGAATTGTCACCCAGAGCAGAGGCAACACATCTGTCATTCGTGTTTTGGATATACTCCTGAAAACTCTCAGAGTTCTGCTTCTGCCCTTGCCGGCCTGTCTGCCGAGCAATGTTAATTATGACCAATGCACAATTTCCAAACATTTCTCCTGTGGGAGAAAGTATAAACTGGCTTGACAGAGTCACCTGGAATACTGAGGTTTCCTCTTTTCTCTTGCCTGGAAGTGCCTACCATTATGTTATGTGTTATATGATTTGACAGGCTCTTTTAACACCAAACGCAGTGATTAATGGTTACATTCAGATGCCCATTATGTGTTAAAAAGTTAAAATAAACATTTAATTTTGGACATAGGGTGCTCAGATGTGCTTGTTTTGGTAACTCTGTGATATTTCAGTTAGTGTCCAGTCTCATCTTGAATAACTTTCCCACCTGGTTGAGTTGAATCAGGGTGTTCTCAAAGTCTTTAAGATCTCTCTGAAGTATTTGTGAGGCGTCTTCCCAATCCTCCAGGGGGCAGCACTGAATATTACATCCGTCCTTCAAATCCTGTAGCTTGCCTTTGATCCACGCCTCAGCCTACATCCAAATTACAAACACAGGCAAAAATGTCTCAGTCATGCTTCACATTGTTATTCACTAATATGTTTGCTGACCTGAATCTGAGAGTGTGTGAGACTGCTTTACACACTTCATGCTGGTTTAGGGAGCATGTATTCAGTGCTGTTTGGCCAAATTTTCACAACAATTTGGTGATTTTTGTGACAGTGACAAAGTACAGACATGACAAAAACTGATTTTGGACCCATAAAAGTGACGCAATGCTTCCTTGTACATGTGAAAATTAATGGTGAAGACTGATTTGTACATTTGGACCAACAGTATATTCTATTTTTTTCTTTTGCAGCGAGTCATTTCACACCTTAAGCTGATCTAGAGCTTGGATTGTGAGATATCATCTGCATGAAAGTACACTAGACAAAAGCAGTCATCATTTTACATATCTAGCAAAGACCGATTTTTTTTCCCCCCGTCTTATTGTAATACAGCATACAGCACATCAAGCACATCAAGACCAGCTCTTTGTTCTCCAGTGTCATGTTATACAGAGCAGAAGTTTCTCTTGGCAAGGGCCTCGACTCCATTGCATAAGACTTTGTCTTGCAGAGCAGCCTTTTCTGGCAGCCTTCTGTATGGAGTGAGAAGGCCAAACCAGGTGGCCAAAATCAGAAAGCGTTGGAAAGTACGTGTTTGTTTTCTGCAAAGAACACAGCATGGAAGTCAGTGGCCCGCCTAAGTTACAAAAACTAATAAATCAGCTCAGGTTCTTCTACTTGTCAGACTGATCCGGACTTTTCTTTTTTTCACAGCGCTGCTTTTGTGTACGTCAACTGACAGTTACACACACAAATAAGTCATCATACCTTGACATTACATCAGAGCATTATTTCCCAAGGAATTCGGTGCGACTGACATTGAATAATAAACTCTGTAGCAACTCCACTTTAAAATCAATGAAACATCAAGACCGCACATGACACATCCACCAAACAGCTTTTTGCTCTAGATTAAAATATGATGTCACTGCTCCCCAGAGGAGCAAGTCATTAACTTTACAAGGCCCCCAGGGTAACGGGCGTATTTCTGGTTTCAACAGAAGGAAAAGAGCTTGACAAAACAGGCCTGCCCCTATCTTCTCACACTGGCTCCCATGGCATTATAATGACCTCATACAGGAAGTCTATGATTCCCTTGTTTCTTCCTGTCCACTCTGCACAACAATGGTCTGTTCAAATCATACAGTTGGGCCTTAGTCTAGCCACAAAGAATAGAACGACTGCAGTTTAAAAAAAATATGGCCACATAAATAAACATTGCAGTTAATACATAACAAATTTTAAAATAAATATAAAAAGTTGAAAGAAATCTGATTTTGGAATTTATAGAGAAAACAAGGACAGTTGATTGACAGTTATAAAATATCTATTAACGGGCCACATTTTTTACCTCTTTTGTAATGCAACTTGGCCCAGAGAACATTGTGGGGGTTGAAGTTTCTCTATTTCTCTATCTTGAAAATGAAATGGTGAAAGGCAAGATATGTTGCAGAGCAGCCTGGGAGACAGATGGCTCTACACAAAGTCCTGCTGCACCATGTTGTGACCCGCTCCGATCCCCTAGCTCGAACCATCGGGGGCCATTAAAAGTCTCTCCCTGGAAGGCTCACTTCCACTTTGACAGAAATGTAATACTATAATAATACATTTTCATCAGCAATAGCAGTCAACCAAATCGCTGTAAAACAGGCAGGTCCCCAGGTACCTAAACTTCCACTTTTATAAAGCCAATTGTCAAAAACCGTGAACATACAAAAGCATCCTCCACTGTGTCCAATGGGTCTAGTAAGCTTGTTAATGTGCTACAAAGCTTTTAACACATACATACATCATATTCAAATGTAATTCTTTTTTTTTTCTCGCCTATCACTTGGATGGTTGCTCGACAGAGGTCTGATGGCAAAGCCAACTGCTGGACAAAAATGTCCCTCAGCCGAACTCGCTGAAAAATGTCCTTGTGTGTGCTGGGGTAAACGCAGCAGTGAGATAACACAACCAGTTGTGCTGCTTGGCTGAGTCTCTCTGAGCAATAGGCGTGAAGAGATGGAGCCAAACAATGATCTCATCCCCAAATAATTGCTTGTGGCGGTTTCCCCTCCCTCTCTTCCCTCAGCCGAACACAGCTCATACAGTTCTTAGGGACAAAATAAGAATCAGTACATATTTTGTTCTCCTCTGAGGGTCATACAACAGGCAATTTCCTTTCTGATTTTAACTAAACAGCATAACATGTTTCTTTTGGGATCAGCCCACTGTAGCTTGTGGTCTTTGTAGCATTTATAGATTAAAACAGATTCTGATTAATTAACTGTAAAATAAGAGGCTGCAAATTTACGAGAAGCTCCATAGAAAAAGTATCTCTTCAAATCTTTCCTTATTTATTAGACATTAGAAACAGACGGAGAGCAGGAAAATAAAGCTTGTATGTCAAAGAGTGAAAAACAAATGATAAACCCACTGAAATACCACGAGGAGCTACTGATGCTAATACGCTGGTATGCCTTTCTCGTGTTACCTGCAGTACTTCCTTGCTGAAGAGTGAGTTGCGCTGAGTGAAGCAGTCACTTGGAGGTGTAACAGCTGCCGACCCTTCAATCGGTGTGCGTGGATGGCTTTCTTTCCTCTGAGGCTCATCCTCCTGCGGTTCAGGTACTGATATCTGTGTGAGCATGCAACACAGAGAAAGTGTTGAAAACACAAGAGCAGTTTGTCTCCAACGTAAACCTTTTTTTTTAAACAGATAAAACCATACACCAGATGATGATTGCTTCTGACAAACCTTTAAGAAAGAGGCACAGCTCTCCAGCAATATCACTTCACAATCAGAGGATGTCTAAGTGTCCGCTTACGTTGATTATACCTATGTTCGCCATCCAGGCACATTAGAAACACATGGCAGACTGGCCCCAAGGTCTCTCTTAACAAAAACCTACTGTCAGCACCACGTAGGATGAAATGAACACGACTGGCACAAGTTCACTAATGGACAAGCATTCCTGCTGGTCCCCAATCAGGAAACATCTGGGCACAAGAGGGAAGCAGGAACAGGCAGATCCTCCAATGTTTTTCAGGCTTATGTGTAAACATGTCATCTTTAAAGAGCCTTGACAGATCACGTTCGCTCATTATTACCTGCACAGGTACAGGCACCAAAGCCACTTTATCTCTTGTAATAAGAACATTTTGACAACGTGGATGAATAATACATGAGCAGAGTAAACTCAAAGTATTGTTGTGGTAACAAAATAGGAAATTATGTGAAAAATTACTCCTTGTTTTGTTCTTGAAGGGGAATTAAGGCCATGGCAGTCTGTGTATTATTACAACCAGCCTCCACAAGTACTTCAGCTAGCCTTTTCTTTTGTTAACATCTACTCCTGACTTCATGTTTTCCAGTGGGCCCTGCCTCTGCAAGCTCTGCTGTTAACACAGCACTTCATCCGCAAGACGCAATGACTTCAGCTTGGAACCGGCCAAATCCAGCAGCCCACTAGCTTTACACAACATCCTACAAATATACTTTTAGTGTTTATTTGTTCTGTATAACGTGTCTTAAATACACGACAGCAAAATCAAGAGGAAACAACGAGTATTCTGGGTAGCATTCAACCAAAACACACTGTTCTTATAACTGGTTTTCCACCCCTGTGTCACTTAGCTTTAAATTTATAATATAAAAGCAGCTAGCTATAAAGAAACCCCCAACAAGGGCTAGCTTTCCTTTAGTCTAAATAAAACACTAAAGACAGCTGCTCACAGTAGCACAGTAAGTAATAACAAAATATTTTAGCCTCAAAATTCCACTTCTTTTACCACTTCTTTTACTCTAAAACATGTCTTTTAAATAATGCTAACTATTTGACATTAATTTAGCAGTTAGCTTGCATCTTACCTGTTGTAGGGATTTCTCTCTGTTCGCTTTCGGTCTGGTTTGTCCCTGCATGGGCTGAAATTCATCGCTGCTCTCTTTTTTGAGTAAAACCTAAAATATTAGGATAAAATATGCAACCGGGAGGGACGAGAAATGTCAATAATGAATGAAAAAAAAAGAAAGAAAGCTAGACAAAAATGAACGCTGGTAATTAACGTTTTACACGATGTGAAAGCGCACGTGCTTGTGACTAATTCCAACAGGCCTTTTCGGTTGGAGCTAGTAAAACAAATATATCTTCGATTAACAGCCATTTCTTTAATAACTTTCTGTTTTTAAAAGATCATGTTTAGATCATTTTCATATTCTACTGGAAATGTTATAATTAAAGCAGAACAGTGTTGGAAAACTGGCCTCTTCAAGTTTAAGGTTAATTATTTTGAAACTCTTTAAAATAGCCAATTTATCAAATATCCTTTATGTAACTAAAGGTATGCTACACATATATTTGACAAAAAATATTTATCTATATTTAGACTTTTTTTTTTTACCTTAACAACAGTTTTAATGCACTGCCATATTTTTTGAGTCATATTTTTTCTTTATTGTTAGAATTCTATGTGTGCATGCAGTCTTGTACCTTAAATTGAGAAGTGGGCTTATTCTCACAGCTCACACCCACTATCCTTGGCAGATGTACTTCTGATGTGCTGCTGATGTTGTTGTTGTTATTGTTGTTTTCAGATGTGCACTGTGTAATTGCAGGCTCTGCTGTCATCTTGTTCTCTGGCCTGTCTTTGTTCCCAGAGATTGTGATCTTCTTTATTGATCTGGAGACAGCAGAGGCAGAGGCAACATTCTGGTTCAGCTGGTCCTCCGCTGCCATCCGGTCTTGGTTGTGTTTCACGGGGGCTACCTGCTTGACAATCGGCGAGACGAGACAGGGTCCATGTGCACACACCTGTGATCCACTGAGGTAGAGCGAGTTCAGATTGTGCTGCAGCACACAGTTATCCAGAGTCTCGCCAGGCAGATAACTCTGTGTAAAATCCTGACATTTTGCCACAGCAGGAGCTGACAGCCTTGTCCCAATGGTAAAGGGCTGCACCTTCCTCACAATACTCTCAGACATGACTAGTGTCCCAATAAGAAAACAAAAACAAAACAAAATTGCTTAGGTCCAAATGAGCTCTGAAAAAAAGTCTGTTTCATCCCTTTGTGCGCTCTCCTGACTAAACAGTTGTCCAGTCTCAGTTCAGCAGTCAAGTGGAGGGTGGAACCGAAAGTGGAGAGAGGGAGAGAGAGAGCTCAATTCTCCACCTTCTTGTGCATGTTGAGAATGCACAGCACACAGCCCAGGATGGCTTCCTTGGACTCCTGGGATCGAACACGGTCCCAGATGTGGCGCAGTGCTGTTCCAAGGTGCGTAGCTCCTGTTGAGAGGATTCTCCTGAGATATTGTGCCACTGAGCCTACCAGTCTGCTACTGAGGAGCCTGATAACCAGGGACCGCAGCAAGATGAAAACTGCTGGCATGCTGCCTGACTGTGCTGCACTAAAGTCTTGGAAAAAAAAAAAGAAAGCTCAGAAAAGGAGGGGGAAGAAGGAGGGTTGGTTAAGAGAAGGGATGAAGTCACCACCTCTTCTCTCTCGCTTTCTTTCTGTCAGGAGCAACAGGGGGGGCTGTAAAGCCTGGCTGTCAAAACTTCCCCTCTGAACCCTAACAGAAAATCTAGCAAGATAAGAGACCCAGAGTAATGGAGTCAGAGGGAGAGACCTCTGTTGGACCTTTTCAATCACAGCTTATCCTCTATGAGGTAATATCCTCGGCTGAGTCACACTCACACACACCCAGACTGCCTCTCCCTTACCTCTACTTTGAAGTGCAGAAGAACTCATTCAGCTGTAAGGCATTGGGATCTGTCCCAACACAAGAATTACAAGACAAAAAAAAGTCTTAAAAATAAGAAGGATCACTTTCAGAGACTCAACTTTATGCTGTCTGTCCAGGAGCGAGAATGATTCCCTCAGGTCTAAGTTGAGCCTCCTCTTTCTCCATCAGAGGGGAGCAGTTGCCACACGGGTTACAGCTGAATGAAACAGACCAAATCTGTCGTTCTGCTCCTTAAACCTCAGAGCTGCTGACATAACAAGTGTGTAAAGGAGGAGGGGTGCATACGGAAGTCAAGCAGATGATGGCCCCCACCACTCCTTGATGGTGGCAAAAGGTTCAGCAGAACAAATGTTGGGATGACTGATTGGAATGCCAGGACTGGCGTGCTTATGTCAGGGTTGGTGGGGGGGAGAGCAGACAGCAGAGAAAACATTTGCAGAGGAGCAGAGGGGAGAAAATGCTTTCACTGCTGAAAGCTTTTCCCTTACAAGGAACTCTCGCTCTTCTGCTGCCCACTGACTTGACCCCTGCACCTGGTCCAGTGACTCTCCAGTGCGGTTCAGCTCCTTATAACAAAACTCAGGCAGTGTTATGAAACTGATGTTACTGCATGCTTCATTTACAGCACAGCGCTTGTGGAGTCAGTGTTCTCTAATATTTGACCCATGCGGTGGTATTATGTAACGTTTAGAAATAGAAACATAAAAAGAAAAAAACCCAAACATTATTGCACATGCTGTGAAGTCTCCAGTGTTACTGAGTTTGTCTGAGAAGGGTCAAAACAGCCAGCAGTGGGACAGCGTTCACTCAGCGGGGCTCCGTATGACAAATGTATCCCCAGAGTCGTCATGGTTAATAATGCTTTTAAAAGAGCTCTAGTTTCATGATGAAGTCATCTAAAGCAGAGTTTTTAATGTGTTGCAGCTTGAAATCAGAGATAAATTCTGCACAGGCTGAATGGGTGGAGTTCAAGGGGGTTTGGCTAACTTTAAAATGACATTTCTTCATATTGCCGTGTGAGCGGCTCTTAAAGTCTGCAATTTATGTGCGCAGTGGTTAAACCGTGTGACTGTGAACCCGGCAAATGATAAAAATGTGATGTGTGTTCACTTAGAAGTTGCAGTCATTAACAAAATTAAGTGATTCTTTTCAATTTAAGACTATTTTATATACAATTTAAGACTATTTTATTTCATCATGCTCACAGCTGTCTAAAGTCAAATGATTTACTCCAGTCAGGCCTCAGTCACACAGACATAGAGACAGTCAGGGGGATCAGGCAACCACTGGTCGCTAGGGAAAAAAATGTGTGTTTCGTGACGAGCTGGTGAGTGGTTGCTGCTGGTTATTGGTTACTGCAAGGTGACGTCAGTCACAAAGAGGGTGCTGTACCACAAACCTCTGGTGATTGCTTTGGTCACTTGTAGTCTGCTGCAGTGGCCCGTAGATTGCATTGAACTCGCCTGCAAACACTCATCATTTGCTCTCTAAGCTGTAGCGAAATTTGAAAAAGCGCAGAACAAACTGGCAACGGAGAACGTTTGCCTTCAAAGTAAAAGCTGCACCTTTTGTGAACAACTAAGAGTGCGAGGGGGCTGCTCAGGTTTCTATAGTGTGATCCAGGCAAACAATTAGCAATAAAATGTACATGTTTTATATTTTATGAGTGAGATCATTTCACTAGAGATTCCTTAAAAATTCTTTCTTCTGACCTTTAAATTTTTTTGTCTATCTTTTGCCTCTTTTCCACATAGACTATAAACATTTATAAAGGACGGAGAGTTGTTTGCTCAGAGAGTTACCATCTGATTAGATTTGAACCAGGTGTCCCACCTCTGCCAACCGAGTCAGATCAGGCTACTGTAACACCTTCCTTATGTTGTTTACCCTGGAAGTGCTCCCTCGCTCACCACAGCCTGCATTCGCGTCTTGTGTGTAACATTTAAGCGCTCTCACCGCATCCATTACAAATATTTTATATGTCAGCCTTGATGTGATTGCCCTCTCTATGTCTTTGTGCACACCTTTGAGGATGGATATTAAAAGACAAGCTGGTTCTGGCCTGATGGCTGATATCATTGCCTCCCAAGACGATAATAAAAACCTGATGTTTTCTCACCACAGGCCCTGGTTAGTGATTGCCCTTGTTAGATATCTTCCATTTAGTTAGAGTCAGTAAATACAACTCAGAGGACTTGTTCAAGGGGTGATGTCACCGAGTCTGTCCGCATGAAAGGAGGTTGATAGCTGCGGCGGAGGAGAGAATATACATGTGGGCAAGAGGGGGGGTCTGTACTTTTCCACTTGGTGTATGTCATCACAAAGGCATGATTGGCCTCCTGGTCAAGTTTCAGTGCAGATAAGACTGAGTTTTTGCTCTAAATCCAAAAAAAGATTAGGTTTTAGAAATTGTTGCTATGAAAGGAATAGAAAAATTAGGTGCTATGTCAGCCCTGCTTGGCCAAAACTGGACTTAAGATTACATAAAAAGTAACCTTTAGAGAAGCCCAATTTTAATCAAAAGCCACATGTTAAGTGATCAGAACCACCAAAGTTTTAGTTATGTCTAAACTGTGATGATAGTGTTTGTAAAGTTTTAAACCAACACAGTCATGTTTAAACCGGTTCACTTTTTTGTTTAAATGGAATTAAAACAACAGACTACAAAGAGGGTGGTTTGTCTGAATGACAGTGAAATAAAATCAAAATGGCAGGGAGACAGTTCCAGTGAAACGGTGAACTCCTATTTCTGCTAATGCTTATCACTGTCAATTCATTTGTACTTCACACACAGCTTTGAAGCTACATCTTGTCAGTGACCTGGCTCGTCTCAGTTGGGTCGCCTGCGGGATTTTTGTACATCATCTGCTGAGTGAAAGTGAAATGATTTGTGCTTCAAAGGAACAATGCAGCATCTGCAGTTTATGGACAGTGCGTAATATAAACACATTATAGAAGACACATTTTCAGCGTTTACTACATGGCGCCCACATGGGATTTACCCACCCCAGATCTCTTGGAGTGGGTTGCAATGTAGTTTTTAATTTCAATTAAGTCTTCTTGAAAACATAAAAGCTGCAGGCTGGAAAGCCAAAAGCTGAAGTTCTAAACCCTTTAGTCATCGATTTAATAATGAAATGATTGTGAAAACCACCTGAGGCAATATCTGACCTGGTGAGACTGCATGCTTATCATCTGACGCTCCCACACACCTGTGGTACTTCATGCCAGGAGTCCTGTTTCTCACTTTTTTGAACATGTCCACGCTTATCACAGATATAAAAAGGCTAAGCAAATTAAAGTGTTGGATGACATCGCTTGCAATAAAGTGCCAAGTTTGTCACAGTATAAGGAGGCGCAAGCAAAACAATGAAACTTAACTGTCTGCCATGATGCATATCGGGAGCATTTTAAGCTGAAGCAGCAATCTTCCATGCACATATGTAACCTGTCATATTTATAATATTTAAACACCAGCTTTGGTGGCACTGTAGTATTGAGTGAAAAAAAATATGTTGATGTCTGTTAGTAAGTGCAGTTTGTAAAACTATACAGGCAGGAGTCAGACCTGGTTTTAAAATAAGAGAGTCTCCTAACATCTTAGCATAACAATTGATCATGACATTAGAAAAATACATCAGACAAAGGAGCTGGGGATGTTTTATAGCTGGGGAGGTTTGTAGTTAAGTTTGTTCCCAACAAAAAGCTTTGTCTACCTAATCAATCAAATGATTTGAAAGGAAGTTTTCAGATGATCAGCTGCATCCCATTAGTGTTTGTGTTTAAACTTCTGATTTGTGTTTTAACTCAAAATAGACTTGCATTCATGGACTCATTAGCTGTCACGACATAATGTTCACTGGAAATCTGGCTGGATTAGAACATTTCTGGATATAAATGAAAAGATTGAAGTTTTACCCAACATGCCCATCTCCCTGGTTGTTATTAGTAAAGTCAAAGGGAAAACAGGTTTGTACCTGTTAGTATTATTAGAGTTAGCATGCTAGCATGCACGTGTTAGCTTATAGCAATGTAATTTTAGCTTTTGAATCAAATCTAATAATCTACGAAGATCATCTGAACATTTCCATGTTTTAGTGTAAGTGTAGGGTTCAATAACCTTTACTGTCAATTATAATAATAGTTACACATCTTATTAAATACAAATTAGCCCTTTAACCTTCCTGCCTTCTTGGGACCTTTTTGTGCCACTGCTATGTGTTAAATGGCTGCCATTTCCACTGTGTTCAGTGGAATATAACCAAACTTGCCACAGGATAGTTTTTACCTGTCAATGTTAATATTCCAGTGTGAATTCCTTAAATCAGCCTAAAATGGCTGAGCAGCAGAAATCCCCACACCCATCACCCTGGGGACCATTTTCTGCCCATTGACTTCCATTATAAACGCTATTTTTCAACCCCAAATTATCATCATATGATTTTATTTTTTCTTCTTTTCTTGGATGTCAATAAAGACTCAGGGCCTTGAAGTTTTAATTTTTAAATTGCAAAAAAATGCAAAAAAAATAATGGCAGGTCAAAATGTATGTTGGTGCCAATCTTTGGTCCATCTAAAGGCCTACTTATAATGACAATCACATATTACTTCAACTGGTTTTTTGTGGAAATATTTAGTTTCGTTTTTTGGTTTTTGGGGCTTATAACACAGGGCGCTCATGTAATAACACTGGGATTTGAAGGGTTAAAACAACGAAAATATAATTAAAACTTTACATTAATATTTCAGGGAGAAGTAGTTTTACAAGGTTGGCTAATTTAAAGTGGAATAAAATATGGATATATGGTCTTTTTATGGCGTGGCTGAGAATGGTCCCTAGGGTGATGGGTGTGAGTTTTTTAAAGGATGGCAGGAGGGTTAACATAACTAATAAAAATAATTAAGGTATACATGCAAATAATTAAAATCTTTGACTAGTCTGAAGTGGCCTATTAACAATGATTGTATGACACTTTCACATTGCATTTTCAGTACAATATCACTATGACTTCATTGTATTTATAAAATTAGAGAATTGAAACAATGATTTGTTTAGCCTATTTTTTTTTTTAAATCTTTATTACCAACAAATTTGAACAATTAAATTTTCCTATCTGTTCAGGAAAATTAACCAAATTAACAGTAGGCAGCTTTGATAATAAATTTTGTATTTATTTTTTTTTTAAATTATTTATTTGATTAGCATTCAAATATCTCAGTGAATTCAGAATAAAGATCTACCACAAAGCAAGAAAGCACAAGACAAGGCTAATTAAAAGGTATTGGCTGAAGCACATGCTTATTATGCCAACCCTTTTAACAAAAGATCTTTAGCATGCAGAAATGCATTATCTGTGCCATTTTATATTAAACAAAATCATAAAATTTCAGGGTATTCAAATTAATAAACAAAATGTTAGTTGGCTCTATATAGTTTGATTGATTTATACTTCTTATAGCTCTTTTTTGTAACAATAAGTCATATATGGAAGCAACAGAGAGCAATAAATACAATACAAAGCTGCCTAATAGCTTTAAAAATAGTAAAAGTTAAAAGAAGAAATAAGAAAAAGGTAGTGCTACTTTCTAGTGACACTGCTAATATGAGATATTGCTAGTGCTGTTGTTCATGGGTATTGCCACCTGATGCAAAGTGTAGCTAATTTGCTTCAGTAAATCTTGCTACTTCCCAGGGTGAAAGTATTACTATTCAGTACCTGCAATAGCTACAGTACAGTATTGCTACTGCAGGGAACCTAACAAGCAGTGACTGCACTTTAATCCAGGACTTTGAGGGAACGTAAACATAGTAGTTAACAGGCTTATGTGAGAAGAAGAAGCTGGCTATTTAGAGAACTGTGGTTATATCGATAACATTAAGCTCCAATGAAAATTTTAGCTGAAAAAATATTAACAATTTTTAAATGTAAATAGAGAATAAAAAGCAATGATAAATATGAATATGTAAAAAAAAACCCCACTACTGTTAATTTCCATATTTATATTCACATAGTCTTTTTTAATCAAAGCCACAGATGCTGGGTAAATGGCAGCACCGTGTCCCAGCAGTTCTCACTGTTTCCTCATAGCAAGGACTGTTTTGTGTGGAATTGGCAGTCTGCTTGTGCCTGTGCACAAAAACATGCTAGGTTAATGTTGCCTATATCAACCTGGACAAGCTTGCAAAGAGGATTTTTAATCTCAGTGGTTTCACTTCCTGTTTAAAAATAATAATAAGGAACCTCGTGTGGCTGCAGGGCTGCAGGTTCAAGACTCCCCCAGGACAAGAAGATGGACACACTGTATCAGACAGATTGCACCTTCAGGTAGCAGTCATACTGAAAGCTGGGATCAGGTCCCATTATGTGACATCATCAGTTGACTAGGCATCTGTGCTCCAACAGCAGGAAGCAATTTTCCCATATCAAAGGTTGAATAACAGGAAAAAAGCTTTAGCTTATTTTTGCCCTCTCCGAAAGTATCAATCTCCTTGAGAGGGACGCTTAACATCTGACCCCTGATGTCATTTCAGTGCCAAGCTGGGTGCCTTTAAGCTTTTATTTTGAAGCTCAGTTGACTTGGCGGTGTGATTTATTAATCAAATGCAAGAACTTTAATCATGTGATGCAGCTTGCTTAGAGTATACTGACAACATGTGTACTTGACATCTGAATAGGCAACTGTTGCTAAGTGGACAGGTTTGTTAAAGTCTGTCAGCACAGAGGGAGTAAATAAGAAGACATCAGCCTTTATACTGACATTTTGGAATAAATGTTTATACATACAATCATTCAGTGGATCTGTAATCATCATGCACATTAAAAAAAAGTAAAACAGCAGAAAAAAAGTCAATTTAATCCAAGTGTTTTAGGAAAACTGTGAAATATAGACAGGGAAAAGAAGATATTGAATTATCCTATGAATCCCTGTTGCAGATTAGTTTAATGCTTCAGTAAGGGTAATTATTTTTGTCAGTTTTTTTATTGGATCCATACATCAATAAACACACAGACAACTTGGAAAATGTCTCATTTGTTTTTTAATCTTCTTGAAAACTAGTTAGGGCAACACTCATTCAGTCTTACTTTGAAAACGTCATTACACTTCACCTCAGGAGTCTGGGTTTAACATAGGAAAGCCAAATGTGATCCCCCACTCCTGCTTTGACAAACAAGGTGGCCTTGAGGCCTTCACATAACAAGCTGGACCTACCTCAAAGTTCTGCGTTATTGTTTGCCTCACTCATGTCACCTCCTGTTAGAGGAATGAATGAGCTCATTGCTGACACCAGTCTAAGTTATGCATGACTTGTTGATGATAAAAAATCAACTGACATATGAACAAAGCACCGCATTGTGGTATATAAAGCAGAGTGACAAGACATGGGTTGTGGGTTCCCAGATTGTACAGACAATTTACAATACATAAAAGGACAAAAAGGATTTTAACCAACCGTTATAAAATTCTGAAAATTCAGTCACAATTTGTAAGCCACGGCAAAACGTTTGTGTGGACACGATAACACGAGAACCCAGATTATGAGCCTCTTTTGGCATATTTGTTGCATGGATGTCAAGACTCACACATATTTTTATATTATTCTAGGTCACCTGTCCCTTAAAGAAACAGTAAATGACTAAGTTTCAAAAGACCGCAGCGCCAAACTATTTTTAAGCATCAAATGAGGATGATGGGAGGTTCAAGTGTTTAAGTGTCTTCAGATATGGTGTGGGAGAACCACTGGGGCCTGTCACTGACTGACTCAGAGATCCCCAGGACATCCAAGGAAAGTAGCAGTCACTGCCTTATCCAGCCCTTACCCATGGATGATAACAACAAGTGGGTTTTAAGCAGGTGCTGTGCAGTCTTCAAAACAACTGTACCAACTGTATGAGAAGAAGAGGGGTGAGGTTAGGGCAAAAATAGAAAGTGAGCCACATAATTGAAGCGGTTCAAGTGAAAATATGCCTTGCAGACAGTTGCCTGTCCCTGCTGTTGCAATCCAATCTGAAAACTCTGTGGAACGATAATTATTTTATCCTACTCCTAAAAGCACAAATAACACAGGACAAAAAACTCAAAAGAAGATAAAACTGCTGTGGAAGAACATGAGAGTGTAAGAAATTACGTGTACTTTCATATCTGCTTTATTTTGTGCAGTTGCATTAAATCCAGGAAAACTTCTGTCTTTAATTGTTGGGATTTTTTGTTGTTGTTTTTTTTTTCATTTGGGAGGTGAGAAGACCACAGACAAACTTCTTACTATTCTATCCAACAGCATCACTCAGACCAACCTTGAAAGAGATAAAGAAGCTAGAGAAAACCTTCAGAAAATGTGCAGACTGTGGGCATATGCTGTCAAAGAAAAAAAAGATTACAATCAGCATTCTGTATTAAGCGATCTTCTTCCCATAGAGAGGATCTGAGGTGAAGTACAGAATGGTCAGATCGGTTTGATCCTACTCTTCCCCCATCTTGGCTGCTGCCAAAGCATTTTTGCGTTTTTTATGACCAGTGTGGAAATGATAATACGCTATTAAATCACTCATCTGTTTAGGATTTTAAGCTTTGTCCAATAACCCGCCTCCCTGCACCGCCACATGACTTTCCTTATAAAATACAGCTTGTTACTTAATTGGTAATTGGAAACACAGCCTAACTAATAAATGCTGCTACAAAGTACTAATTTTTCTCTTAATTCAGAGCAATTCAAATGAACCATAAGCGAGAAAATTACCTAAGGCGCATACCAATCGTCTTCTTTAGAGACTCACAGAGAGGAGCTCTGTTCATTTAATAACCCTGAAATTAAAGGAAAATGTATGATTCAGTCATCTGGCCACAGAGTTAGATCATGCTCTATGACATCATTCTGGACTGCTCAATACTGCTTACCTAATCGAGCTACGGCGGAAGTCAAATCCGTACGTTAAACATCCGGAGATCCTGCCTGCACTCTGTAGCAAAGCACTGATAGCTTGCGGATGCATAGGATTGGACATTTTGGGACAATGCTCAAACAACACTATGACTGTAAGAATGTTCCTTAACTTAGACCCAATGCAGCGAAAACACGTAGTGGAAACTATGAAAGAAGATCAGGAGCAGGTCCGTAATAATGTAAAACATATTAACATTTTCTGGCAAGACCCATGCACTAATTTAACACAAAAGTGAGGCAGAAAGGAGTAATGTTACAAAAGTATATTAAATTAGTGTTTGTTTTTCAGGTCAACATTATATTAAAAAAAACCTTCTTCCCCCTTTCCTTTTATATAAATTGGTTTATTTTGCATGGAGCTGGTTTTACTGTTCATAATAACAGCACACTTAGAAGTTTTATACCCCATGGTAAAGAAAAAGGTTAACCGAATGAGCTGCTTCTACGCAAAAGCTGTATTTTTCTCGGCCACAAAAAGCATTGCAAAGCTCTTCCATCACCGGGCCTGCCCGAGAATAGCGAACAACAGTTGGGTTTTAGCAGTTGTTGTTGATTTGCGGAGCTATGCTGCAGTTGGGCAACTTCTGTTCCCTATGTCAAAGCAGACATGCACACACACATGTGCTGGCTATAAAGTTTGTAAAGGACGCCACTAAGCAAATGTGTCAAAGAATGGCTCAGCAGGGCAGATGGGTGACGCAATCTGTGCAAACGCTGACAGGTGGGATGGCAGGCTGGGATTTTTTCTTCTTTTTTTTAGGCACGGCAGACTGGGTGTAGCTGCAAGAAACACTTTCACTAGGGTGGGCTCTCTGTTCACTTAAAAAAAAACCAGACTACATCTAGAACACACACAAAAACTAATAGTATTCCTCCGTAGTATACAGGCGTATTGTTTTCCACAATATACAGTATGAAGGTTGACTGTAGAAGTAGAAAAATAAAACAGTTACCTTACATGTGCTGCAGACATGTCATCATTTCAAAAAACAGCCAAGTTGAAATTCCTGGGGCTGCTTCCAGACCATAACATCATCTAGCTGTAAATGTGTAATGTCAGTCAGAGCATAATAAAGAACTGCCGAGTAGACAGCTTTCAGGATCACCAGATCAGACTGTCAGATTTCATTTTAAAGTTTTCAGTTGCATGTAACAGGTCAAGATAAAGGGGAAAAAAACAGTATGAAATATGCTTTAATGTCAGCTGACAAAATTACAGCAGCAACAAAGTTTCAGATATCTCTCTAATCACCTATCAGCGCTCCAAAGGGCAGCCATGACCAGCTGTCTTTGGACAGCCGCAGGCACAATCTCACCATTGTGCGTGACGTGCAGCTGGCGCGGTGCTGGAATGCCTACACACAGTGAATCAGTCAGAGCCCCTCCTGAGTGGACTCGGACCTGGGCAGTGATGCGGTCAGATCCGTAGCAGCTGTAATATGGATCCTCAGTGCCATAATCCTTTTATGAGACTCCTTTCATATCAGTCTGAACATTTGAAACCAAGCTGATCACACTTAACCCACCCCTGTAATTCTATACCTTTGAACATTTAGGCAGGATAATAAAATTGCATAGTGTGTCATAGTCACAGTGTAGACGTGTGAAACAGGCCGTTTTGTGGGTTTCAGTAAAATTCGCTAGTATATATGATAGGCTGAACATACCAAAATAGCAAGTTAATTGCTCACATTTACCCCCGGCCCCATCACCTGGCCCTCAGTTACAGTAGGAATTAAGTCAGCCATGCCCATATGAACCTCAGATGAAAGCTATTTTGTTCTCTAACCCAGGCAAGCTGCCCAGGAGCACATTCTTATTTATCGACAGCATTGACTTGGATGCAGTGCTTGCAAGCTGCAACATGAAGGGCTTTTCTCTATATCAAACATAAATAGATATGCAAGAACTCACCGATTTGACCACATTATTATATTGGGATAAGCTGAGGTTGTTAGCCTTATTTTGTGGTTAAGTACACTGGTTTAGTGCCAGGCAAGCTGGGTTTCATCCATTGTTTATATGCGACTACTATGCTGACAGTGTAACACTGAGATTTCCTGGGATGCTCCATACAAAATGCTCATGCTCTGCCAGGCCTTATGAATGGCTGTCACACAAACAGTATCAAATTATTATTATCAGATTAAATTTGCTGCCCAAGAGCTTCTCAACCAGACCCAATGAATAAGCTGGTCACAATATATGACCAAATACTGGGGTAGGAACGGTACACTAGGGTATGACAGGGATTCACAGTCTTTTGGGCAGGAGGCTGTGTGATGGGTATCTGTTAACCTTGCAATTCAACAGTGCCATCTACTGCTCTAGTCACGCTACTGTGCATGTCACATAAATACAACAGTATCAAACACAATGGCGTTTCATCACCTTGCTAGTTCATTTTCAGTTGCAGTGTTATATTTGTTTAAAACAGCAATTCCACATCATTTGTATTTATGACACCTAAATTATGAGCTAAGAGCATTTAAACAAAAATCATTCAGAATTTGTAAATTGTTCAATTACAAGGATTTCTAGAAGCCTTTTTATGAAAGGACAGATACTTGCTTAAAAGTTAAAAACAGTCTGTGACATAAATTTACAGTACTTTAGAAAGGTCTTAACACACCTCATTTCTTTATATATTGCTAGGAAAAGGGGAACTAGATGCAGTATTTATTGAAATATGTATAAGCATGCCGGGCTGTGAAAAAGTATTTGACCCATTCCTGGCGTCCTTTTTTTTAAAATAGCACTTACATATTTGTGGCATGATGCGGTGCTTGTTGTGATTAACTTTGTCAGACAGGTTCTATTTAACGATTGCTAATCAGGCCTGGGTGTGGCTAGTGAACCTATTCATTTCAGTTCAGTTTTATTTATATAATAATTGAATCACAACAGCAATCTGTAAGACCTCATAAGATCCCCTATGAGCAAGCACTTGGTGACAGTGGGAAGAAAAACCCCCTTTTAACAGGAAGAAACCTTCAGCAGAGTCATGTGGTTCAGGGATGGGCAGCTATCTGCCACAACCAGTTGGAGCAGAAGACAGGACAAAGGACACACTGTAGAAGAGCTTTCGGTCTGGCTCTTCTTTTGTCTACCATTTTCAATTCCCTCAAATTTTTAAGGACACACTGCGTTTGTTTCTTAAATTAAGTTATATGTAGCAAACTGCAATGGTTCATCCCTTGAGGCTTCTTGGAAGTAAAATGTAAAGAACTGAGGGTTGTTTAGCATATTAGGAAAGTACTTCTTGATAAAGAGAGATATGAAAATGTTTTTGAACCAAAAATCAAACTTGTTTGGACACAGTAATACAAGCTGCAAAACATAGTGTCAAGAAAGTCTTGATTGTTTTGTTATTAGTATGTTCAAATGTAAGTATGACTTTAAAGGAAGTTTTATCACTTCTGACAGCGAACTTGCCAATAGCAGGTTGAGTTTTGCTCTTCTGTTTTTCTGTTTCTTGTTTAAATTATTCCTCCGGCCTCCCTCTGTTGCACTGGGAGAATGGCCAAGATTTGATTGTTGGACCATCAGACTGAAAAAGACAAACAGTGAGTTATTAGACAATACATATTGCACACCGCTATATACTGCCCCCTTGTGGTCATCCTACAAACAATGTAGCATGCAGAAGCTGCATGTTGCATATAATGATGCGATGAGAATCCTTTGCAGGATACCTAGAAGTGGTAGTGCCAGTCAGATGTTTGTAGCTGTGGGTGTCTGGACTTTTAAAGCACTTTTAAGAAAGTTAATGTTCAGTTTTAGAGAACGACTGGATGGTTCGAGTAACAGTATAATTTTAGCACTTACAGATCCGACAGTGAGTGGTTCCCGTTACTCATCCAGTCTCAGAAAGCACTGGTTAAAGTGTTTGTGTATTTATTGATTTATTTTAAGTAATTGTGTTTTATGTATATTATGGTTTTATATTTTTACAAATGCTTCATATACTTATTTATATACATATTTAATGGTATACCTTGTGTTGTGTGTGTGTGTGTGGGGGGGGGGGGGGGGGGGGAGTTGTGTGTGTGTTTCTTGTCTTGTTTTTATGGACATGTAGTCTGCCAATAAAGATTGAATTGAAATACACATATCCATTGCTGTTAACGGGTATAGTAGATGGATACACATGAAAAAAATCCAGTAAATGTTTTACTGTTCAAATAGGAAGACTGCATTTGCTGAATATATTTTATATTTCCGCATTCATGTAAATTTTTGAATGGAGTGTGTCAAACAGATATCCAACAGATAGTTAATCTTGATGAGAGAGCCTTTAAGCAGTGACTGCAATGAACCCTAAAAAAGAAAAATCAGCTTTCTTGGATGACATTGTGATTGCAATCTTGGCATATTTTCATTTACATGTTAAAAATTTGCATTGTTATAGTAACTGGTCACATTATTATGTGATCACACCACGTGGATGACAAAAACGTTAAGCTTCTGGGTCACCTAACAGGTTAATCCGGCCATTCTGCATAACATCACAGTTACAGCAAGACACTCAACTCTAACTTCTCTCTGTGCTATGCAAAAACGGTGTCGAAAAATGCAGCCGCTGACCTATTTTGCACTTAGCACGGCAGTTAGTAAATCCATCTGTTTTTAAAGCAGAAAGACTCACGTGCGTGTTTTCCCCAAGTATAAAACAGCCGACAGGGGGTGCTCGCGGTAATTTCTCATTCCATCACGCTTGGTAGAGGCTCTCGGGGGATAGCCCTGCCTGGCTGCCTGTCAACCACAACCGGCTCGAAGGTAGAAAAATTGAACATATATGAATGTTATTCTGTTTCACTTGACTAACTCGTAACTTTGCCAAAGCTGGGAGTGAATGTCTTTGTGTTACAAGTTGTCTGTCGTTTGTTTAGAGTTTACGTTAGCTTGCTAACAGCTAAATAGTTAGCTTCGACTGTTTAGCTTTAGCCTAGCCTCTCAAAGCCTAGCACCTTGGCTGTCAAACAGCTGTTTGCAGTAGCACCATATTCGTTACTGTGGTGATGATGTTGAGAGATAAGCGACCGCGGCGGCTAGCCAGTGCGCCACAAAAGGTTGTTGTTATGCCTGTTAACGTTAGCTTAAGAGCAAAGCTAGCTAGTGTGTGAGGCGTCCACTGGTTGTTATAACTGTTACAGCTCAATGTCACCAGCTTTAGATTAGCTTCATCTGTCAACAGTTTGTGCTTCAGTCAGTCGAGATCTGTGCAGAAGTATGCACCCATTTACAAACGAGTCTTATTTACTTGATAGCCGCTGTGCACTTTGAAGCACCGTTGTTAGTCATCTGATGTCAACAGTGCACTGTTCAATAGGACAGGGGGATAGAAGGTGCTTTCTACTCAGCTCGGCTCTTGCAAAAATGTTCATGTTGTCTAATTGTATAGCAAATTATTCGAGATGAGTATTAAGTATGTATAAAGGAAACTGTGTGCATTTATACTGCTAACTTTGAATAACCTGGGAAAGGTTAAACGGTTTAACTGTATTTGCATGTTGGGGTGTCAATTTACCCATAGTGCACATTGTGCAATCATCGAAAAATATTGGCTCCAGTTAAGGTTCACATGCCTGGTGACTAGATTTGTGCTTCTGTTGCTCCTCATAGATATGAGGGCTTAAAATAGGTCTATGTTAAATGGTGCTCTAGGGGTTTTTTATTTTTAACGGTAAACAAAGGTTGGAGGTCAGTGGTAAAGTGTGTCACAGGGACAGAATAAGCAAGGGGAGAGGCAGAGTTACTTGTGTTTAACAAGTAGTGTTTTATGTCACTTAATTTCACTGTTCAGAGCTGAAAATGTCGCTTTGGAAATGTTTAATTTCCCATTGAGCTAAGAGCTGCAGGTGTACTTCAGTTTTGTCAATCATTATGGATAAAATAGGCAAATTATGGTTGTATTTGTTTTTAAGAAAAAAACAATAGAAACACTCACAAATATTAAATTGGCAGGATTTCAATACTGTGTATAGATTGAGCAATCTCCTTGAGTAGTGTGGCAGTGTTTTGTGTTCCTATAGTACTGCCTAAAGGAGGCACATGTTTACTCTGACTTTAAACTCATTGTAGTGCAGTGGGTGGGTACAAAGTGAAGAGTGAATAGAAAGGCGTGGTAAGTGTAGGTCTAATCACCTCTTAAAATACCCTGCAAGCATAGATACAGAGGCTTGTACCTGTCAGCAACAGCAGAGCTGACGTTAGCCCAAGGGAACAACAGTTACCCTTTGTTGTCCTTGATTGCCCCCTCACAACTTACCCTGTTGTTCTCTTTAGCAGAGTGCTGCTACTACCCTTGTTGTGGTCACAGGTTTTAATGGCCTTGGTTTGATGGGAGCATCAGAGTGATGGTCTAAGCGCTCACAGTCACAGAAGTGGGGAATGTTGCGCTGGACTGTGCACCTAGAAGGAGGGCCACGGAGAGTCAACCATGCTGCTGTGGCAGTGGGTCACAAGGTGTACTCCTTTGGAGGCTACTGCTCCGGGGAGGACTATGAGACACTTCGTCAGATTGATGTGCACGTCTTCAACACAGGTATGTGGTAAGTGTGTGTGTGTGTGTGTGTGTGTGTAGAGATCAATTGTTTCATTTGTAAAAGTGTTTAAGTTAAAAAAATATATAAATTAAAGGATATTCTGGAAAAAGACTATATTGGTGTTTATGTAAAATTGATTCATTCACTTTTTTTTGTATCTTAAATGGGTGGGGAAAAAAATCTATTTGACAGGCAGGACAGCACTTCTTCCCCCCCCCAGTGTATTGAGAAAGGTTAAACTGTTGTAATTTGTTGAATGTGCACAACTTTACTGAAAACTCACTCAGGTTGGCAGTTAAACCCCAGCTTTTCGTAGCGGTTTGCAACAATTTTTTTTTTCCAGTTGTTGTTTTTCAGTTGCTATCAGACAAGCACAGCTGTTTTCTTTAAATGGGTTAAGAGAAACACCCTTAACTCATTTTGCATGGTTTTTCCCCATTGTGTGGTCAGCCACCTGCTTTAGGGTTTTACGACTTCCCAAAGTAGATAGAGCCTACCTGCTATTGGTGTATCATGAAAAGATCTGTGGAACTAATGCTTTGAGTGTAATGGAAATGGGACCTCTTTAACTACAGTTTCCTGCCATCTTGCTTTGTCCTCCTTCCCCCATTGGCCCATTTACTGCAAAGACTGATTCAAATTTTTTTTTCTGTTCTTGATGGTACTTTTTATTATTAAAGTGATGTGAACTGTACTGAAAACTCACTGTGAGAGAGTTGTAGGCACGTTAACAAATTTTACATTTTTTAGCTCTCAGAGCAAGAAAGATAATAAAATAAATTACTGACTACCAACCTAATATCCATTTAAAAAAAAAAAAAATATGCGAATAACTGAATTTGTAGAACTTCCTTTGTAACGCAGTAAGTATCAAGTAAAATTTGTCAGGCAGCATTGTTTTTGTGTGTGTTTGTTTTTAATTGAATTTAAAAAAAAATGTTCTTTCATTAAGTTTTTATATTTTATTTTTTTAATAAAGGAAAATGTTTACTTTTTGTGTTTTTTAGTGTCATTGCGCTGGATGAAGCTGCCTCCAGTGAGGATTACAGGACTTGAATGTGCCCGTGAAGTGCCATATATGCGTTATGGCCACACAGCTGTGCTGCTGGATGATACTATCTACCTCTGGGGCGGGCGTAACGACACAGAGGGGGCCTGCAATGTGCTCTATGCTTTTGATGTCAGTAAGTAGACCCTCGTCTAACTCGTGCTGCTGAGAGTTTCAGGGTGTATTTCCTTTGAGATGAACCTGTTTGAAGTTAAAATTGTGACAACAAAAAGTAGAGGAACTGTTTTATATTAAGAAAGCTGTAGCACCTGCATGCGTGTGATAGTTTTCCATTGCATGTAACGCAAGTGCTCTGATCTCAATATTGAACAACTGCGACTGCTTCACAGATACTCACAGATGGTACACACCCAGGACTTCAGGGACTGTTCCAGGGGCGAGGGACGGCCACTCTGCCTGTGTCCTGGGAAAGGCAATGTATATATTTGGAGGATATGAGCAGCTGGTGAGTTTGATTTTTGATTTATTTTTGCTTACACAAACTTTCTCTGTGAACATTAAAAATGAATCTTTTTTTATTTATTTATTTTAGGCTGACTGTTTCTCCAATGACATCCACAAACTGGATACCACTACCATGGTTTGGGCACTAATTAATGCCAGAGTGAGTTAAAAGTCGCTAGCTGTTGCTTTTCAACCGTTGCTGGTTATTCCTTGACAGTTTTTCTGTATTGAGCATTCAAAATAATTCTCCTAACAAACAAACAGGAAACCCTCTCATAAAAAACAAAGATGACACAGCTGAACATCAGCAACATAAGTTATCTGTTGGTGTATTGGCATGTTATAAAAGCAGCTCAGTATGGAATTTCAAAGCAGCTTCCTGCTAGGAAAGTTCAAAAAGCCTCACACTGGATTATATACAGTCTCCTTTTAGCAAATACTATTTTTGTTTATGCAGTCAACATGCTCATGTGATTAAACGCTTGTAAAGTATATTTTAGTCATCATATGACGGAGTTACTGTGGATTAAGTCAATCCATTCAGTTTTAGTTACAGCCATGTTGTCAGTAAGGAGATTGGACTGTGGTGCTTACAGATTTAGCGGTGCATGTGACTGAATAATACTTAGGATTGCATTCCTCTTTAGGAAAATGAAAACTTCTGTGCTGTTACTCACTTGCTTTTTTCCCCCTTTGAACTTTGGGATCATTTAGCGTTTGTATTTTTACATTTGCATGTGTAAAACTCACTTTTCAGTATTGGTTCTGGTATTCTTTCAACCATGTTAACGATTTACAAAGCCCCCCTGTCTGCATAAAGTTCATGGTTAGACATTGGCAGCACATTCCTGAAAGGAAGGCTTGTGAAAGACTTTGGCATGACTACAGGGCAGTGACATGTAAAGTGAGTCGAGGTTTGCCTCTGTTAGAGTTGGTTGCAGTATGTGAGAGCAGGTCCTGTTTCAGTCATATTTCTGGTAAAGTTCATATATCTTGATTATGATTCTGTGTCTTGCTCCAGTTAAATTGTTTACACTATCCCAATGACTGGGCTGACTGGACACCACTATCCCTTTGAAAAGGGATGGTGGTGCCTGGGGGAGGTTTGGGATTCACTGTGGTTTTGTAGTTGGAAAACTGATCCACTAGATGGCAGTGTTTACCTGAAATTGCTGTTTTTTTTTTCCTGGGCGAAATGCCTGAGATGGTTGATCATTTATATGGAACGAATGAGCTTCAACACTGTCCCTTATATTGAACGTAAGAATTGTTTCTGACATGTAATGGTTTAGTTTTGAATATTAGGATTTTTTTCTTATCCCAGGGAATAAGATCTGGAATATTTTAGGAAGACGAATTCCATACCAAGGCTTATGATCAACATAACTTGATGAAATTTTAGATTTAATAAAGACAGTAAATTAAGTTTTACCAAAAATGTTCTCAATAGCTATAACTTCAGTGTCTGAGTAGACTGCTCTGCTCTCTCTTCACTAAAACTTTGAGTGTGGAAGAGTTTAACAGTAACATCGTGTGTTGTCTTTGCTCTGCAGGGAACTCCAGCACGCTGGAGAGACTTCCACTCGGCTACCATCATTGGGACAAAAATGTTCGTGTTTGGAGGAAGAGCAGATCGTCTTGGTCCCTTCCACTCCAACAATGAGGTCTACTGCAACAAGATCAGAGTATTTGACACAAAGACTAACTGCTGGCTGACCACCCCTTCAACACAGCCACTACCAGAGGGACGCAGAAGTCATTCAGCCTGTAAGGCACAAAATACGCGCATAAAATCGACTGTGTTATTAGACCAGTATCTGATTAAATTCTTTTAATTTGAGTTCTGTTTGTTCCAATATATTTACAGGCTAGGTGCTAATCTTTTATATGCATCTATGTGTTGGATTAGTGTTGTGAGAACAGTGTTGTCAAATATAATCTGCCAACGTTATTCGATTAAACAAATCAAGGTACTTTATCTGGGTCAAGTGGTTCCTTATAGTATACTTCAAATATCATTAATCTGGACTTTTTATTTATTTTTGAAGTTTCCTACAATGGAGAGCTGTACATATTTGGAGGATACAATTCTCATATGGAACGACACTTCAACGACCTTTGGAAATTCAATCCAGGTAAGTCTATATTTACATCATTTAGATTTGGAAAACCTGTCCTGTTGCTGTAGAGCACTGCTACTAGAGGGTTTAATTCCTGGTAGCTTTATTTTTTAAAGAGTTCTTTAAATTCCACCCTGACTATTTACCTCAATACAAGAAGTGCAGGACTAGCTTGTGTTGACCTACTTTTCTCATTTCTTCATGCATAAATAACCGGTCCTCCTCCGCTGCATAATTGACATTTGCGTAATGGTGATTGGCTGCTTCCTTTTTCACCACAAAGTTGCTTTCTGTGTTTCATGTTTTGCAACACAGATGCTGGAATGACAGCCCATTCAGTTGCTGATGAATGTTACCTGATTGCATTTCAAATTGGTTTAGGAGGTTTTCTGGAAGAAAGCCTCAGGCTCTTGTTACATGCTAAACATAGTCACTGATGAAGCAACACACCTGTGGTAAACTCGTTGTGTCCTAAATGGTGTTAGATAGCACTATATTATCTGATACTATCTTTGTGTCAAGAAATAAATGACAAAGGTAATACCAGGCACTAGCTAAAAGTCCATTATTTTAATTAATTTATGTTTAATTGTCTCCCAACTGCCATTTCTAGTTGTAACTAGAGAAAACCATTGTGACAGCAGTTGCACATGGTGTTGAATCATATTAAAAGTAGATCATTAATGTAGCGATGTGTTGGTAAACATTGGCAGGGAATTTGGACAAGGACAGCCATAGCTGTTTTCTAAACTCTTCTCTAGTTTATTTGAGAATTTGGTCTTTTTTTGTAGTGGATATGATCTTATGTGCCTGTGCTATTTAAAGCTGATTTCTTCAGTTGCCATCTAAATGTGCTCTGCAGTTCGCTAGGTGGCAGCACTTTAATTTTAGTCATAATTATCTAAGGGTCTGAATGGCCTGTTGCTATAGAGATGCAGTGATGCTGTTTGGGTCTGAGACAGTTCATCCTTATATGGAACAAGTGAGTGAGCTTCAACATCGTCGCTTACGTTGCATGCACTTCATAGAGGACTTGTTTCTATTTTTGAAATGTAAGATTTTGTGTTGAAGGTTAACCCCCCCTGTCTCTTTTTATTTTTATTTCTTTATAAATATTCCTTTATCTTAGAGCCTTGTGGTTTAATATTTTTAGGAAGCTGAATAAACAGCAGGCATAGTGAGAAACTCTTCTAGTTTAGCTGGTATGACGTAACCCTGTTGTAGTTTAGATTTATTGTGCTGCAGATACATTTCCAAAGAAATCTCTCATTGTATCTATGCCCATTCTTTTTATCCTTTTTATATAAAATATAACTTTTAATATAATCAAAATTATTTTTGCCTTGTGTGTACACACTAGAAAACTTCACATGGAAGAAAGTTGAACCTAAAGGGAAAGGCCCATGCCCTCGGAGGCGTCAGTGCTGTTGTATGGTTGGAGATCGAATCATCCTCTTTGGAGGAACCAGGTGAGGCACAAAATATTAGTACTTGACCTAGATTTGAACTTCAAATATTTATTTATTTTTCAATTAAATTGTCATCATTTGTCAATCATTTGTATATTTACATCTCTGCCAAACATTTTGTGTGTGCTGTACTCATTAACTCATTCCCTAATTCAGAAAGAAATGCATGTTATCAAAGTTTGCCCAGACGTTCATGTAATGACACAATGTAATAGACACATGGATGTCAGAGTCAATATGATGGAAACTTTGTATCGATGTTAAGATTTTGAACATTTACAAAAAATCTCCCCCCCCCCCAAAAAACATAATCAGTTTACCTGGGTTCACCTGATAAACTCTGAGTTCACAAAAAGACAAAAATCTGGTCCGGTAGCCTAGCACCTGAGAAGTCCTTAATAATGATGTGTACACCATCTGCGCTGGTGAAGGTTTCCAGGCAATTAGAGTCTAAAAAAAAAAAAAAAATACATGTCTTACCTCTACTTCTCAGGTTCATTTCAGAAAATGCACCAAAGGACATGAAATTAAGCATGGATGGACTTCAGTCGCTCAAATTTCAGTTGTTCTTTCAGGAAAAATCACAATGGCTCCTCATTGCACTAAAGATGACTGCTTAAGTGTTCTTTTGTGTCCTTGCCTTCACAGCTCTCATAAAAAACACTAAATATGGGCTTTTTGCACTCAGTTTTTTCAGTGATTGTCTTTAGGTGGGTGGAGGGGGTGGCAACTTTTTGTGCATCTGACCATTTCAGGACAGACGACAGTCTTCTCTCTTCAATATGCCAAACACAGTCTGGATCCTGTAGATTGCTGTCTACAGTAGTGATAACCAGGGGCTTCGTAGCTGGTTAGGTGCCGCTGAGGTGGTGACGTTCTTGTGATAGGCCAGTAGCCGCTGGAGTAATGAGGTAGCTTACAGCATCGTTCAGGGTAGTCCATGTCCTGGGGTACTGTTATCAGCAAGACCCTGTTATCAGGAGAACTCCACTGGGATAACCTGATGGTAGGATCACAAGGCTGTGGATAAGGCTACTTTCAGACCCTCTACGTCTACGTGCCCTGTAGTTTTTGAGCCACTGACTGTTGCTGGATGTGTTTTGTAAAGCTTCACTTGCTACCACATTGTGCTGTGCATCACACCCCAAAACGCGTACGTGTGACACACATTTCAAATAATATGCAAAAGCATAATACAGAAGAGTTGTCTCTCTAAATTTGTAATCATTAGATATTCATGTAGTACTGAGAAGCTTATAATGAAAATGACAAGCTCGGGAGGAGTCTTAATTTTTGAAGGTTATCCTTTGTTTAGGTACTCACTGGGATTAGTCCAGAATGGAGTCATGATTTCCTGTTCTGAGCAGATAAGGCTGGAAAAGGGAGTGTCACTGAGCTGATGAAGGGTGCAGAGGAAGAAATCAAACACTACATAATATCTCTGACATCCTGTTTAAAAGCCCAAGGGCACAGAGGTTAACATATTCATGAATCTATCTTTAGAGAAAAACTGCTTTGTCTATTATGTGCTTGGTAGTTGCTGTGTTCAAAGTCTGGAGAGGGGTTTTCTGTTACTGTAAAAATTGGAGCATTATCCTCACAGGCTCCAAGTAAGTTGGCCACACAGGTTCTCTTGGCCAGCATTGCTCATTATTTTGTTTTTGTTATTTTAGAGCACACTTAAGCTTCTTACACGCAGGAACTCCCATAAGCATTTGCACACAAACACCATCCAAGCAGACCTAAATTCTTTTTCGTCTTTTGACTAATAAAGTTGTAATTTTAAGATTTGAACAGTGTTTAGGCTTTGTCTTGACTTGCATTGATAAAGACTAGCCTGATCCAGTTTCATTAACTAATTACGTTTGAACAGTCCCTTTAAAACCAGCACCTCTTGTGTTTATTTTTGCACGGCCTAACAACATGAGGGCTGTTAACAGGGCTAGAAAGTTATTAGTGTCTGTCTCAATGCAGTTGACGAATGCTTGCACAGGCTGCCATGAATTATTTGCTGGACACCTTGCTTGTGTTTGTTGTGGGGCTCCTCATTTCAGTAGATCTTCTGAGGAAATTGTGTTGAAATTTATAGTCCAAATGTTGTTTTCCTGAGTTGGTTGTCCTTTCAGACTGATCTTAAACAGAACCCCTCTGATATTTATTCCCAGTTTATTTTACCTGCAGGAATTTGTTCAGAATAATTTATCACTTTAGTGAAGGACTGTTAAACCATTAGTTCAAGCATGACTGCTCTGCTTTCCAAAGG
Source organism: Rhamphochromis sp. 'chilingali' (assembly GCF_963969265.1). Lineage (NCBI taxonomy): Eukaryota > Metazoa > Chordata > Actinopteri > Cichliformes > Cichlidae > Rhamphochromis > Rhamphochromis sp. 'chilingali'. Next base: position 9,478,371 of record NC_137947.1, on the reverse strand, counting down.
GTTGTGCTTCAGTCGTCTTGCAATATGCTAAAATGCATTCGTAAAATAAAATGTAGGAACAGCTGAATGAGACACACTGCTGTTAGCTTAGAAATTCCAAGTGTAAGTAAGATTTGAAGTCAACAAGCCTGGTTTACTCTAATTTGGTGCTGTTAAATTTGGATTCAGATAATCCTTTTTAAGTGGAAGATACCTCTATTTTCATACATGCTTTCACTTTGAAGGTAAATGAGCAGACTGTGTGTGAAAGACGGGCTGGGCATTAGTGGCAATGTGTTGAGTACCACTTGCGTCGGTGTAAACAGGACTGCTGAGCTGCAGAAAGGTGCGAAAGTCTGCCCCATCTCTGATTTATGACCTTAGGGAGCATTCTTTCTCACAGAGTGCAATTTGATATACCCCCAGTGCCTCTGCTACACTCATTTACTGAGTTCTGCTCACTGCCCCACGAAGGACGACCCGTGCATGACCAACTCCACCTGTACCGACCTTCACCTATGCATACAAGCAATGAATAGTTAAACCCTGTAAATTTTGTTTTCTTTTTTATTTCTTGCTTTTTTCTTTTCTTTTTTTCTTTTCTTTTTTTTTGTTCCCCGAGGAATGAAGCGCAGCTCAAGTTGAGTTGCGTATGAAGGCAGAGCCACACAGTGCTCATGTTGTCATTGTTGGCTCTCTTCTCACTGTGTGTTTAATTTCTTACGACAAACCCAGGTTGAGCTAAATCAGGAAGCATTTCAAGCCTGGGAACAGGGCATCCTATGAGGGGCAGGAAGTGAACAAGGACATGACAGCTTGGCATGCTGGGAACAGACAGCTCGGAATCTATGAAGGGAAATCTGGCACAGGCCTCTGAACTACTTGGACCTGATGTGCATTCATTCCAACAATGCTTTTAGGGAATGTATTTTTACCATGACGGCATTCATTCATCTTTGAATGATGACAGACTTAAATTATCTGTGTGTTTAAATGTTAATCTGTGATTGAAGGCTTTTTGTAATTGCTTGATCCTTGTTGTCCTTTGCGCCTTTTTTAGTCCTTCAGCACCTTTTTGTGTATACTGCTGATAATTAGTTTTTTCAAAAGCAGGTATAGTTTTCATACACCTAGGATGATATTACTGTGCATAAGTAAGAGCAGGTAATACATCTGACTCTTACATATTTCAGAGATTACAGAAACCTACTTATAATCTGTATTTACATTTACAAATCAAATACATGATGATAAATATAGTGTGAGTGCAACTCAAATAGTTAATAAAAAAATAATACCAGTGTCAAGATGATATCTAATAAGATGAAAGTGAGGTGTATGTTTTTCTTCAAAAATAACTCCTTCATTAAATGAACTTTTTTGTTGATTAAGGAGAATCATGCAACTCCTGTCTTGAAACTGCTGGTCGTGTCTCCACAATTGGGTGATATTGAGCAACCTGGGATATTTTAAGGCCTTCAAAATCTAATTTTCCCATTAATTTACTTATTTGCATCTGAATGTCAGTGCTTAGATATTCTACTGACTTATGTATTTGGACACTTAGTGCCTTTTCTGGTGGTGTTTGCATTTGTCTGGATGTCTTCACATGACTTAGTGAGTCACAGCTCTTGTTGGGCTTACGTCAGCGTGGTACACACACTCTGCTGTGCCAACCTTAACACATTTGTTCCATTTTGGAAATATGCAGAGTCACTTAGTACATTTAGTAAAGATGGAAAGCATGCTGACGCCATTTCTAACATTAGGATGGAAAAAAACAAACATTTTTAATATTTCTGGCTTCTGTCGAGTCATTGCACTGGATGAGTGGGTTGAAAGCTCTAAATATAAGACTCTGGGTTTGAATTACTTGATTCTAAAACTCAAACAGATCGGAGTCGTCTGATCTCCACTGAGAGTGAATTGCTGCTTTACGTAATTAGCAAGCGGGAGACCACATAGCAGGTAATCTTGCTGGTAGCCAAAACATTCCAGCTCCAAACCTCTAGTTTAAGCTACCAAAATCTCACTGGGATATTTAATCTGTGTGGAATTTAACAGCTCATTATAAAACTGCAATTTGCTGAGCCAGAGAAGTCCAGGGGTTTTTGTTTAGTAGTCCAGGAAGGTCAGAAGCCTGGTGCCTCTATATCTCGGACACGGCTGAATTGCGCCTTTATCAATAGCTGAAGTGGCAGCTGTTACAATAGACATCTGGTTAAAACGTGACTTGTTATCACCCTGGAACCTGCCTGTCTAAATGTTAGACTCAACACAGCATGGGTCTGAGAAATGATAGTCCTCTCTTGCCGGGTATTGTACCAAAACTAAAAAACTCTGCTTGAAACTTTAATATTTTTAGCTTCATTAGGCTTGCTACAATGCCAACTCAATATCTTAGATCTGCCAGAGTGGAAATCGACTCTATAGATGCACGCCTGTCAGCACAACAGATTTTGATACCACACATGTTGTCTTTTGGCCTTTGGTGTCAAAGGGTACCCTGCAGAGTTTTCCTTTATTATTTGTCTGTGTGTGTTTAGTATTCCTGAGACAAAACCTGTCAAACAGCGAAGGTGACCCCATCAGGATATGGGGCATACCGCGCGTGGCAGGACAAGACCTTGGGGGAGCTCAGCTACACTGTGATTTACTCTTCAAAGACAAGCTCATGATAGTATTTCATCTGCATCTTAACCCTCCTTAACCTGCTAACGGTCTGTATACATTATGGTGTCGTAGGGGTTGAGTGTTGCACAGCAGCTCAAATAAACAGCCTTACACAGATGATGCATTGTGATGCTGTTGTCCATGTCAGTAGACATTTCTAAATAGTAGTATTTTTGAGTTAGTGCTGTCATTACAACTAAAACACCTCTGTGCTTTTTGGATTAGTAGAATAACGTAAGACTAGCAGATTTCACGCATGCACAACATACCTTAAATTTAGACATTAGAAGATGAGCTTGCACGTATGTCTGCATCTGAAATTTAAATGCTCTGTGTAAGTCTCTGCAGCCTAGTACAATGTCTGTTTGACAACACGGATTTACACTCATGTGAGAGTGGTGCTGGGAGGAGGCCAGGGAATTCACTCGACAAGTGTTACTTGCCTCCTGCACACACTACTCGGGCAGGTCTGCCATGTGCTACATGTGAGGGGAAAAGACAACTCTGGACTGTGATCCTTCTTACATTGTCTGGAGTTTGTGCTGAAGCTGTTTAAGTAGTAAATTACAAGAAAAGCCCACCAGTCAACTTGTGTAACAGGATAATGTCTGATGTTTTAATCAGCAAGTCGTGTTTTAAACAGTGCTGCTTTACGTTAAAATTGATATTTCTGGAAAATGGAGTACTCTTATAGCAGTACTATAAGAACTAATTGCTCAAGCAGTGCACTGATGGAAAGTTAACCAGTGAGCTAATACATGTTATAATGATCTATGAGAACTGTGTTTATTAGTATGTAAATGGCAGTGTATCAAAATCAACCAAATAACCTATTTTTCCAAAATGAATCTGGCAGTTAAACATTTGACAAACCCTTTGAGAACCAGTTATGTTGAGAGCTGTGAGAAATGCTTTTTTTTTTTTTTTTTTTTTTTTTTTTTATAAATCACCCTAATTTTGCTAGGTAGCTAGGTTGATAAGAACCTGTCCTGGGACCAAGGGACCAAATTACTAACCACTCTGACTTTGCAGTGCCTTTAAGTATTATCACTAAGTGCAATTATATTTTATCTAGAGAGACTGAAATTTGAGTTGCATGCTTCATTAGGGGTTGGCATCTCTTCTTTCTAATCTAAAGTCAGTTATTTGTCTCACTGGGAGCCAGCTACAGGTTGTATCTCACCCTCTGCATGGGGTATAGGTCTGGGCAGCTCTATGTCTTAATCCAGTGTCCAGCCACTGCCCAGGAGGGGGCACAGATAGCTGGGTAAGACGAGTTGAGACAGCAGAGATTAAGCCAAAAGCATTGAATAGAAATCTATTGAGCAGTGATAACCAAGACCATTACAAACTCTTGCTGGAATCTTAACAATCCTTTAAATTCCTATTGGATAATGTCTATATAGATTGTTTCATTACATTTTAAATGCTTTTGCTTTTTACCTTGGGTAAGGTTAATAGATTGCATTGCCTATACTCTTAATGTATTGAATTTTAATAATTTTTAGCTTGTACTGTTGTCTGAATGACAGTAACAGTTAAAGCTTTTTTTTTTTAAAACAAATATAACCCACCAGTGAGGACCTGGGTTGCCCATCATATCAGAAGTAATTTTAAAATGTTGAAAGCGCATCACAAACTGTTCTCGCTGCTTTCATGTGTTTTCAGTCAAGGTGTTTCAGCAATAATGTGTAAGTCTGGCTCTCCTGATAAAGTCCTCTACAGGAAGTTGTAGTGGATGATGAGTTCCTGTGAATTAGATGGTTCTGATGGACCAAAGTTCAATAGGAAGTGGAGAAAGGAAAGGGATGCAGATCATATCATTCCCAAGAATGAGGATATGCCCAATGAAGCCACTTAAAACATGCTTACGACAGGTCAGGTTCCAGGTATATTGTTGACTCTATTTGTTTTGAGATAGCAGAGGTGTCATTAATAGAATTTCTATCAGATCCAAATCTTTTCTTTGCCACTTCGTTTTCAGTGTTGGTTCTGAAAGTAAGTTGCAAAAATTGTGGGCAATTAACTTCTTCGACACTTTGAAATAGTCCTCGGCTCTTTGGTGTCTCTTCATTAGTTTTAGAACTGTAGCTCAACTCTTTGTTCTACACTTTTGAAACCTTGGTGTGTAAGATAATGAAGTGGAGCAGGTAGTGCCTTGCTAGAGAGGACCGGCAATTAGGTGATTAGACGCCCTCATTGAGTGTTGTTTGAAATAGCACTCAGTGTTGTTTTAGTGGGGGGGCGGCATCACTCAGGCCTCATTCAGACTGGGAACCACTATGCTGTAGGGGGAGGAGCACTTTCACACATGGTGATACTTTGCTGATCAAGTAACAAAGTGGCCCATCAAACACCAGGATGCCACATAAAGTCACACACTGTGACTTTCCCGTTTCCGAATAGTGTGTCAGACAGCCATTATTGCCGCTGCCTCCATAGTCTGCTTCAGCCCTTTCTCTTTGTTGTGACCCATAAAGTATTACCATTCCCTAATTTTCTGCTGAATTTCACACCCTGACTTGCATTATCCACGACCATCCAAAGAAGCCATATCCCAGTGGATGCAATCTTCATCTCTGTGGTTGCTCGTGTTAAAACATTCCCTTATCTGTACTCTTTCACGCGTCAGCATCCAAGGCCGATGCCCTCCCTACGGGTTTACACAGTAGTTCACAGCTACTGCGGGGTGCTCTTTAGATAGAGATGTTGCTTTTCATTACTTCTGTTGTGTAGCCAGGTTGCTGATATTTGTCCATTCCACACATGTGGTATCTAAAACTCCCAATTCACTGAATATTTCTATATCATACTGTTTCTTACGTTAAACAAATGCTGTTAGCTGGCTTAACTTGAGAATGATGCACTTAAAAAAAACAGGAAACTGTTCACTGAATACGGCAATGCCACCCAACAGCATGGTGTTTTGTTTTTTTTTTGTTTGTTTGTTTTTGTTTTGTTTTTAGGATGTTTGGGGGAAAAAAAAAAAGAAAAAACAAACGGCTGTAAGACTGATTTAATGAGTCATATCAAAGCCATTTGTTTGGTTAAAATTAATCATCAATACTAATTATCACATGAGGGATGTTTGTGCTAATTTAATTCCGGTGGCAGTTTTAAAGTTTCAGGTAACTCACATGTGTGTCATACATTAAAGAGAGTGTTTCTCACCACTATTGAAATGTACCCTTTCAATCACCACAGTAATGTTAGAGCTTGGGTGAGTATTCTGATAAAGGCTCCTACTTTAAGCCCGGGTGGGTCACCTCCTCAAATTCAAATTCAAATTTTATTTGTCACGTACACAGTCATACACAGTACGATATGTAGTGAAATGCTTGGACAACTGCTCGTGACCTAAAGAAAACAAAAAAGGAAAAGGCTATGAATAAGATAGGAAATAAATATGAAAAATTAAAAAGGGTAAATTTAACTAAGAAGGAATAAAATATAAATTAAGGTTAAAAATGAAATAACTGTACAACACAAATTAGAATGAAGGGTAAATTTAACTGGGAAGAATAAGATAAAATATATAAATTAAAGTTGAAAATAAAATAACTGTACAACAAAATACACAATATAGAACTATATAAGAATGTATGAAGAAATATAAATATAAATAAATATATACACAATAACAGCAGCTGTACAAGTATTAACCGGAAATGAAGAATATAGTGACCAGTGTTGTGCAAAAACAATGTCCAGAAAGTCCAGTGTGTGTGTAAGAACCATATGTGTGGGTCAGTACTGTGTGGTGGTGTGATTGAGAGACCGTATCGCCTGCGGGAAGAAGCTCCTGGGGGGCAAGGGGCGTAATGACTTCCCCAGCTGGCCCCCTGGGACGACGGAGCTCGTGCTCTGCATCTCTCGTGGCTGCTTTAAGCCACCGCCGTGTTTGTTTAGGGAAGATTAGCAACGTAAAACCCTTACAACATCCTGAACACGGAGCGAAAGGAAGATGCGATGGAGAAGACAGCAGGAAAGGGTGAGAGAGATTGATGGGTGGTGGCGAGACGGTGCATTGAGATCAGCAAGAGGATGGTTCAGGGCAAGAATGAAAGACGAAGAGAGTGATGAAAATCGTAAATGCAAAAAAACTGCAACAAATCTGTTGCCAACAATTTTATTTATTTTTTTCTTCCTGTGGTAATGTCTGGGTTGGTTGGACACATGCCAATCGCTAGCTGGTCCAAAAAGCATCTTGATTTTACTCTTAAAACTTGGCTTCTGCATTTTACACTTTCTCCTTAATGGTTCCATAGAACGCAAACGGCTTGGTGAATTTAAATGTAAAGTGTAGTTTTATCTTCTAGATGAGTTTTATTGTTACATTATGAATATAAAGCAGTCGTGTGCAGCATGCATTTGGAAAGCTATATGTACTACCTTGCTATATGTGCGAATAAATCTGAACTGACAGGCTACATTACCTAGAAAAGGTAATTAAAAGAATGGTTTAACAGGTATATAGTTTGGGCTTGTTCAGCTGTGGTGCACCAGGTGTCACAGGTGTATGTGCTTAACTGTGGCAGGAAACAGATGTGCAGTGATATCTATGGCTGCTCAGGTCTGGGAGACTATCAGCATTGGCCAGTCTGTCTTACAAGACTGCTCCACTTCCTGTGGACCTAAATCATGCAACGCATGATAAGGAGAGCTGTGTGAGAGCTCTTATTTAGGATAGTCTGTGGCTCCCTGATTATGGTCCCAACTGATTCATGTAATAAGATAAATAACTGAGAGTCCAATGCTGGAATTCTATGGTGTGTGTCGCATTAAGTAGTTGAGTAATGCTTACGGTCTTTGTAAGCTGTGTGAACTGTGCTCATGAAAACAGGAAGTTTATAGAATCGCTCTAACCCTATTACTTTTCTCTTTACAGCCCCTGTCCAGAGCAAGGAATGGGAGATGAATTTAACCTCATGGATCATTCAGACCTGTATATCTTAGACTTCAGTAAGTACTCTTGTCTTTATTGGTATCTCTCTTAGGATTCTGTGTTGTTGCAGATAATGCACCCCCCAAGCAATTTTTGACTCAATGACATAAAGAAAACATTAAGATGATCTCAAAGGAGTCACCAGAATCGATGAACTGTGTTATAATCTGAACCTGCACCTTCATGGTTTAGATGTCATATCTATTTTACTGCTTTAGTTCAGTCCTGCTGCTTTAATAGTGAATTATCTCACAAAATCCACTGTACTGCTTCTCAACAAAGGGGTTGGCAGCAACTGGCTGGTAAAGTGCAGGTTCTGCAGCTAAAAAGACAGTAGGTGGTCTCCACTAACTGTTACAAGAGTTAAATTTACAAGCCTGGCTGCACGCTTCCAGAGTCTTTACCATTATGAGTACTTGCTGAGCTAAGGGTTTGTGAATTTTATTCATTTACTTAAACAAAAATCCTACAAACATATATTTTGACTTTTTTTATATTATACATATCAAAGCAGCTCAACAAAATAAAAGTTAAAAAAAAGGCAGATGTTGTAATTAAGACTGTTTTACCTGTTCAACTGATATTCATCCATTTATTTCAGCTAATTATAGATTAATTAAACCAAAATACGGTTTGTCATATGTGAACGAGATATGATGAAGAGTTAAGGACATAAAATCCCGGGTTTTTTCTCATTACCCACTCTCGTGTGTACAGGGACATCTCTGCCAGACAGCTGTTCGGATTGATTTGTGATGCGTTAATTAAGTACAACATTAATTAGAGCCCTACGGTTTTTGCCAGTTGAAGCTGCTGCAGTTAACATCTTTTCTGGCATAAACTTTGCCATATGGCCAAAAACTCAAATTCAGACTTGAGTACAAACAGAAGCCAATGCTGGTCAATAACTGTTGTGAATTGTACAGCAAATGTTTGTCAGGCAGCCCACAGATAACTTAAAAGGGAATTATATTGACTTTTCTGTTAAGATGTCAGAAAAGCAAGCTAAACAAATGATTGTTTTTAAAATAAGATTTGGGATGTTTTTTTTTCCCCTTCTCTGTAATAAATTATGAAATGACTGCTTTATTTCTGACCAGACCTAGTATACTTGGCCTTGGCCCTGCACGGTGCTGTCAAATGCGGCACTTCCGTCTCTTGGACTACCAAATATGGCAATATCCTGCCTGCACTGGGGTAGCCTGTAATGCTGTCAGGTCACAGTTAGGGTTTGTGTAGGTGGGCTTACACAGGGACCTTATGGGACTGGCAGTACCCAATGACAACCCCCGTGGCCTACGCTTCCTCGTGCCAGTCACGTTCGCCTTCACACTGTTTATCACTGAACATATGGTGGAACAGCCTTTGCCGATGATAGTAAATGAGAGGGAGTTTGTACGTATTATTAGAAATCTGGCTTTTAATAAGATGATTTGTGTACTGAAGTGACTTCCACACTCACGTCATCATGTCCTGCTTGTTCTCATACGTGAACACTTGCTTTATTTTCTTTATTTTTTCCAGCTATTGATTATTTTTGCACCCTTCCATCTACAGATTCTTTAGATCTGAGCTGCCTGGCTCAACTTTGAATTCCCACAGCTGAAATTGATATTAATAGCTTGAGTATGATTAGTGCCACTGATCATCCTATGACTCACTGCACTCTCTTTTCAGGCCCTAATTTGAAGACTTTATGCAAAATAGCTGTCATTCAGTACAGTCTGGAGCAGTCGGGACTCCCACATGATATCAGGTCAGATGAGCATCCTCCTCTCAAACATTAGCACTGTTTTGTCATAGAGCTGACATATTGTTGTTCGTGCTGTTTTTATTATGCCAGTCATTGTAGCCACTACTCAGTCTCTCTCTAATTAGGTTGTTTTTCAAAAGAGGCAAATTATGATTCATTATCCTTCATTTAACTAGTGGCAAGTTTTACTCTGGCTTTTGTCTGACTTGGCTTAGGTCCTCGCATGTAGAAATCATAATTATAGATCTAAATGCATAAAGGTTCGAGTACAGAAGTCAGACAGCCAGGAACCATTTGTATAGTGCTGCTTTCAGTTGCTTCATTGTCTGTGATCACATGTACAGCTTGTATAAGATCCTTCCCTGTGATGTAGAGGAAAGGCCAAAATACAAATGCAGTACATGGTGTGCAGAGAGTACCTATTCAGCCTTTAAAGAACTGAAATTAACAATAAAGTGGACTACAAAAAGTAATTTCACTACTTTGTCCTTGGAAATTAAATATAACAAAATCTTAATGCTAAAACTTTATATCTTTGAGATGATTAACAGTCATTAAACAACTTCAGGTGTGGTTACAAAGTAGCAACATAAACTAATCAAGTGAAAAGTTGGCTTTGACTTAAATTACTTCTTGTCCACCTGAAAGGTTTTGAAATGGTTTAGGATTGCTTAAAATTAATTAATTAAAAAAAAAAGAAGCTTAGACAGTTGTGCTTGATTATTTAAAAAAAAAAAAAAAATCTGACCGTGAAACAAGCTTCTGTGCCAGTTCAGCCAGCCAGCATCCCAGTCACCTATCAGTCTAGTGATGACTCAAGGTGAAATGATTGACAATGTCCATAATCCTCACTGTGTAGAAAGAGAGCTTTCCAAGGTTTCTTATGAAAGACCCTAAATGGTTTAATTTAAATGAATAAAGCTTATGAGCCTTTGAGAAAATGTAGCGTCTGCTGAAAGTTTTTTTTTTTTTGGTTCCCCCCTCCCACTGTGTGCACCCTGTTTGACTTGGTGATATATAGGAACGTCATAGTTACACCACACTGCTCATGGAGATCATGACAACATGAAATGCTATCGCAGTTCTTCTAGTTGAATATCCTGCACAGGAGTTGGCACACAAGTGTGTAAAAAGTCTTCCCCCCCCCCCCAGCATTTTGAATTAATAACACATAATTTTCCCGTCTTGCTGACTGATATCAAATTGTTTTGACACATGACTAGCAAGAGACTCAATTTTGACAGCACTACTTTGATTTGTTGTGAGGTTGTAATGGCAGGTTTGGGAAGTTTTAATAGCTGCATTTAAGCCCATGTTTAATGCATATAAAGGTAAGATGCATTAAAATAGACTAGCTGTCAGAAAATGTGTATATATAAATTGCAGAAAAGCAAATTAAAGTACATTACTGTTCCCCTAAAACCTTAATTCATAGATTCGGGCAAGCTAATGGAGATCATTAGGAAAGGTGTTTGTCTAAAATTGAGGACTTCCACTAAGGGGATTTTCGTTACACGTGGACCCCCTGGAACCTGATACTAATTACTCCTCTTAGCCTCTCATTTCTCTTGCACCGTCACTGCCACCTTGCATGTTCCCCACTTTGGTGTTTGCAGTTGTGTTTCTAACCTTTTTAGAGGGTTTTCAGTTGGGGTCACAAGACTTTGGTTAACTCCTTTTGCCCCTCAGTGGCATCTCCAGGTCCTGTGCCAATCTCCCCTCTTAAACACACATGTGCACAACAAAAAAACGAACAAAGCCGTTTGATAGGGAGTGAGTGTGAAACCAGACCCAGTGATAACAATCTGGAGCTCAACCTCTGACCTGTCATCAGGTCAGCACTAGACCCTGTTGTCAGCTCCTGCTCCTGATGCTCATGTTACAGCGGGGGCCACGATGTAGCCCCTCACGTGGGTAAGGTGGGGTCAGGGGTCCAAATATAAACTACTTGATTTAAAATATAAAAGGATTCTGCAAATATAAAATTGTAGACAGCTTAGCATAAGGCTCAAACCTGCCCATTTCAGTTATTTTAATAACTGAACTATAAAATTGTGAGCTAAAGAAGCTTAAAAGCAAAAAATTAAATCCAGCATGAACATCATGCCTATTCATATTTGGCACTAATAACTTTGGGTTTTGCACTGGTGCACTTTAAAATCAAATTAATTGTTTGCTGGTGATTACTAAAGCTTTTTTGTTTGTTTGTTTTTTGTTTTCTTTAACGTCAGGTGGGAACTGGCAGCCATGACAACCAACAGCAACATCAGTAGGCCCATCTTCTCCTCCCATGGCTGAAGAAGCTTAAAAGTGAAGCAGAACCCAGACTCTGTTTCAGGACACTGGGCTTTTATCTTTCTAAATCGAGGACTGTTTTTGTATAGTCTGGATCCGATTTATTTTACACATTCTACAAGTTGAAACTTTTACTGACCAAAACATCCCGTATCAGACTCCCTTGGACACCACCGGCTTTGCCCTGTCTGGGGATATTTTAGCCCTTAAGATGGAAATCGTTGATGCCTGTTCACCTTTTTTCTCTTCTTTCTAGCCTCTCTAGAAATTCAATCAGCCTATGATAATCATAGACTTCTAATGTTAAGCACAGGAAGAGACAAGAACTTCAGCCAAAGGTTTTGAGAGCTAACCTCTTTGAGGATTGTCATCCAGATGTCACACTCATACAAATGTGAACCTTCTGTTTCAAATGCAAATGGTTATTTCACTTGCAGCGTTCTCTTACTTAGCCATGTGCAACTATCAGGTTCGTGGGCAGATAGAGCTGGTGCATGTTGAATGAAAGGAGAAGATTCTTTACCACAATATTGGAATATGATCGTTACAAAAGAAGCTGGTTTTCAATGCTTTGCCATTTCCCTTCATTGTAATTCTGTCAGTACCCTACTTAAGTGGCTACAAGGTGATTTGCAAGGCAGCCAATGAAAATGTCTGCCTTGTAGAGTGGAGTGCTTCTATCTCCCTGAACTGCATGCATCATTGGGCCTTTAAGATTTCCCATACACTGAATCACTAAAGGAGGTGTTTTGCAGGGAGGTATTTGTGTTCTTCCAAGAAATGCTGTAGTTTCACTAAAGGGTTCACCTGCCCACCCCCCTTTAATATGTTTTACAGTGCCAAACGTGGAAGGGAATCTTGATGCAAAGTGTGCGTGTAAGCTAGTGGTCCTCGCCCACCTCATTTAGTTTACTTGTTGTTGAAGAGATCATCTGATATGCATAGTGTAGTTTCTTTTTAGAGACAATCCCATAGTTTAACGATGTGACCCTCTTATGTTTGTGCATAATGACAGGCAAAATTGCAGATGTTTTAAATGCACAATGGCTGTTGACAGATTACATGCCACACTGCTTGAAAATGACTTGGAAATTCTCAAATTGGACATTTATTTAGGTTGTGGGTTTTTACATTTTATCTGACTTTTCAAAACTTGATTGGTGATGGGCTTTTATTTAAAACAAAATAAATAAATAATCACAGCTTCACCCACATTAGTGAATGAACAAGGCCGTTTCATTTTTTTTAATATATATTGTCAACAAATTCCCTATAAAGACCAAAACAAGCTGTGTGTCTGTGCAAGGCCTTTGTTTCCACTGCATGCTCAGTAAACCCACATGGCTCTGATGGTTCTGTCACTGATACACAGATATAAATTTTGTAGGTTGGGTGATTTTTATTTTATTTTTTTGACAACAGTAGTGTCTCAGACAATCTTTGATTAAAATTTAATACATATTTTTGGTTTTGGCCTTTGTTGACAACATCAGACTTAATGAGCATAAATTCATAGGTGATAAAGTTATTTTAACCATGGTTTTACTTTAATCTGGTCCTGGGAAGGAAATGCCTGAGCTAAGGTGGGATTGGAAGCTGTGTAGCCACACACTCGTGAGGATGTTTGAAGTGCCGGTCCTTGGGACCAAGTGTTCTGTTGCTTTCAGTCTCTGATTAGCTGGTCGACATTTAAAAAACCAGCAGGGCTCTGGGTCCCAAATATTAGCGTTTAATAACCTACATCCTAAATATTTACAACTGTGTCATATAAAGCAGTGTTCTTAAAAAACAAAACCCCCAATCTTAAACATTTAAGTAGCTGGATAAGTGCACTATAGCCATGGGACGTTTGACCTGACGGAGAGGAGATATGTTGATGCTGCGTTTGCCTAAACAGACTTCAAAGTTTGGGGCATTTGGTTGCTCTAACCCCTTTACAGACCTGTGGTGCCACTGAGACTCTGTCACTCTTAGCCCCTGCACACGCATGCATATTGACACACTCTTGATATTCCTCAGATATTTCTTTCATTTGTTTTGTGTAAAGTTTACGGGTGACATTTTTAGTAAGGACCTAAAATTAATTGCACCATAGTGGGATTAAAAAAAAAAAAAGTACCTGCATAACTTTCCTAGATAATAGCCACTCTCTTTCCTCCACATAATGAAGTGTCCTGCTCCACCACCCAAATATTTTTGCGTCACATGTTTAATTGGTTAGCGTCATTTTACTTTGAGTTGGATTTACAAATGAGTGATAAGCTTCTCGTGGTTACGCTTGCTTTACCATCTTTTGTGTCGCGGACAGAACCATGATAAAGAGATTGTATGCAGAAAAAGTTTTCATACCAGTAAGTATATCTTGAAAAGTTGTTTAATTTAAAAGCAACATGGTTTTAAAAACAGAACAAAATCTGGAGTGTGTTTGGATTCCTTTTACGACTGTGGGCTCCTGTTGCTGATTTGTTTTTATATATAATTTTTTTTTTTTTTTTTTTTTAAAGTGGGTCTCTGTATCTGGCAAAGTTGGTCAGGACTTCCTGTGCAATATGCTTTATAACTGTGTCAATAAATCTGAGACAGTCAAAGTGGTTACTCTTTGTATCCATTGATTTCTAAAAGTGTCCAGAGTTGTTGTCATTCATATACTGCTCTGTGGCAAAGGTGTACTGTACACCCTTTTAATTCTAAGGTTTTACCCATCAGGACCCAACAAACCATTTGGTTCTTAGCAGGTCTTAAAATTGAGTAAATGCAACCTCCGATGAACAACAAAACATGACGCATTATCCTCCGTTCACCAAAAACTAAGCCAAAATGCTCCTCCACCACCGCGCTTGGCACATGATAAGGTGTTTATGCTGATATGCTGTGTTTGGTGTTGGCCAAAACATTAGTTTCTGAGCATTGCCCGATCTGACCGTGGGGTAAATTTGCTAAGGTGTCCATTTCTTGGCAACTGAATGTTTTTCATTTGTGAAAACATTCACACTGATGTGCTGCTTTAATGCTGCAGACCAGCGAGCTCACAAAACATTTGCTTTTATTGAGGTGCTCACACTTCAGCGGCACCTGGCTGCTACATACTGTCTTAATTAAGGCTCCTGTTGATTTTTGAACTTTGACTTTAGCAGGTTTTAGTTACATATGTTGCATCTGTGTTTTTAAATGTCGTCCCTCATACAAATATTAGACTTAAGAGATGGTTACTTTCTTTTTCACATCACTGCACATATTGTGTCATAGGACTATAATAACGTGCTCTTTATGCTTAAACTTTGTTACCTCTCAAGGCCAGTATTTGGCATGTGGCAAGCTGCATGATGCAAACGTGTTCTAAGGCCCTCACCACCTTTGTTAACCCAAGACACTGATTTTTGGGGGCCTGTTTCAGGCAGAGTGAACAATTTTGTCTTTTGAGATCACAGGATGAAGTGAATTTAAATTTACTGTTGAAAGAAAACAATCTTTTATGTTTCTGACCACTTCTCTGCACCAACAGTCCTTTGTCAAAGGAATGGATTTGATCACTAAATAATGAGCATTTCTACTCACTGGAAGGCAGAGCCATGTGTGTCCAGGTTCCACCTCTTTGCTCTACAGACTGATAACTCCCCTTTGAGCTACTGTATATGGTACTTAATAGTTAGCAGGACTTTGAAGCCTCCACTTCTATATTTTCTGTTTCCTGCTTAAAAACCATCCACATCTACCCCAGCCAGCCTGTCTGAGACCCCTCACAGTCTACTCGACTGGGTTACCGCCTAACCCGCTCCCCCCGCACCAGTCTGCAGACTAATGGATTGTGTGTGGTTGCTTTTTTGGTTTCCATAAAATGAGCATCTTGCACTGAGCCTCAGCACCAAGCTCTGCCCCTGCTACCAGTGGTGTCCTGGCAGTCTGTTCCTGTCTGTCACCAGCCCCCTGCTATAAAGCCAGTGTTATCTTCAGTGTTAAGTGCACGCCACAGACGGAGGGTCAGCTTAAAGTGAGGCAGCAGAGACACCCTGTCCCGCCTGGTCCCACCGCACACAGGAAGCAGTGCTTCGCTGGGTCCCCTTTGTCTGGCCCCGGAGCCTGCTTCGAGCTGTGACGCAGGCGCTAATGCAAGGAGACACTCAGCCAAATTACGCTCTAATTTCCCCTCAGGACTCAGACGGTCCCACTGGCCCTTGTGAATTGGACTGAGGATTTGTTCAGAGTGATTTGTTTTGTCTTGTCCCTCCCATATCGATGTCCCGTTCGCTCACTCAAGTTCTAGTTCTCTGGTAAAAGGCGACTAAATTGGGGATTTGAGAATAGAGGGATTCAAGGAGCATGAGTCCTTAGAGGATAGGAGGCATAGCTGTTTAAATACACCCAAAGAGAAACAAAAGTAGTAATTTCACTAATGAACACGAATAAACGTGCAAACTAATCAGCAGTTTCGTATGCAGGCATCACTTGCCATCACTCTCGTCTTAGATGAGTGTGAGAATTTGGTAGACTTCTAAGTTTCTAGTATGCTTTAGTCATGTTTTGTGATGCCCGTAATCTACTCATCTGCTTAAAGAACTAATTTTGTGTGAGCCGCTCAGACTCAGTGCGTCATATTTGTAGACCTGTAGCTTAGTTCCCTTCCAGCAGGGGTTTAATTGAGTGACTAATATGCACGCAGTCAAAGCCCTTTGAAGGCTGCCATAACTCACTTCCTCACAAGTCTGTTCACAGATTAAACAATGATGCACCAAACTGGTTTTCTGCTTCAGGTTTGAATGGCTTGTGACTTTGTGCAAAAGTCTTAAGCCAGTCCCCATTTAGACTGCGGTTGGAAAAATGGGAAATGGATGCAACGATTTGAGATGCGGAGACACAAAAATACTGTATATGATGCGCACACACAGTCTGTATAATTTTAACAAGTCAATATTTAGTATGATCACCTTTGTTCTTCAACACAAGCAAGATTTCTTTGGATGTTGGCTGCCTTTTGTTCTGTTCTCTGTCAAGATGATGCCACAGTGCTTCAATAATGTTCAGGTCCGGGCTCTGGGGAGGCCAATCCACGGCTGATTCTGCTTAATTTTGTTTTTTATCCAGGTGAGCTTTCACTGTGTTGGCAGTGTGTTTGGGGTCATTGTCGTGCTGAAAAATAAAGCCGATACCAATTAGACACTTTTATATTGTGTTGCATGTTGGATCAAAATCTGACTACTTTTCTGCGTTTATAATTCCATCAAATTTGCCAAGATCTTCAACACCACTGGCTGAAATGCAGCTCAGAGCCTGCAGTGTGTTTTATAGATGGCTGGAGACGCTCACTGTTGTACCGTTCTCCTGTGCTTCATACATACATACATACATACATACATACTGATGATCATTAGAAGCGAAACAAATCAAATTTGGATTCATCACTGCATAAGACTCATCAACACTCATTTTCAGTCCAGTTCTTGTGTAATTTGGCATACCTCAACTTTTTCTCCCTGCTTCCCTTCCTTAAGAACGGCTTCATGACAGCCACACTTCCACTGAGACCATTTCTGATGAGGCTTCAGTGAACAGTAGACGGATCAACTAAAGGGCATCTCTCAGGCCTTTTTTTTGGATTCTCTCAATTTCTTAAAGACATGACTTTCAGAAACCGTGCATCTGCTGTAGATAGTCCTCCATTTCCCTAGTTTCCTTTTTTTTTTTTTTTTTTTTTTTTAAGGACAGCACATTATGTCACGAGGTGCCACATTTTTGATTAATACCTTTTGTTTTTGAGAATCACCTGTTTGTGGACAAATGTATTTTTTTGTTAACTTAGGTATTTTTTTTTTTTAAATTCAATGAAATGAGAACAACATTTTTGTGACAGTAATACAAATATTAAATTCTTAAGTGTTTCTTTTTATATTTCAGTGACTCATACCTCAGTGTTAATCGGCTGAATAAATAAATAAAGAAAACAAATGTTCAGACACAAGAACTGGACAGAAAATGAGTGAGAAAACCCCCGATACAAACCGTGGACAACATTTCTAAAGTCTGAAGAATTATTAAGGATGACTTGATATATAAATAAATAATAGTTACAAGACAGTCTGATTCCTTGAAAGCAAAAAATAAAGAAATAAAAGTTAACCAAAGACTTTTTTCATACTCTAAAGCAGCACAGAAAACCATCAAATGCGGAATTTCTACTCCACTGCATTTCACAACAAATGCTGGAGTGAGTTTGTAAAATCCAGCAGACTCAACCGCTGGTTCTTAATCTTTCTGTCCTGTGAGCGCCATCTGTAGTCGGTTCTCCTTTTAACCCTACAAAGCCCGAACCATGAAAGTTCCCAGAAAAAAGTTCCCACTTTTTAAACGTATTTATTTTACTGGAGCCTTTATTAAATCGTGTGACAAAAGTAAAAATGAATAAAAATAAATTACATATAAATGTACACGACTCATTTTTGCGACAGTCGGTGTTTTTGTGCACTTATGGGGGACAAAAATCACGTTATACGGTTAACAGGTCTGAGTTCCTGCAACACAGAAAATAGATCAACACTAAATAATAATAGCCAATAATTTACAAAAAGGTAAAAGTATTTTACAGTGTGGTGTGATGTTCTGAATTTCAAAGCTGTTCCAAGATGGATTATCAATTTTTCCCCTTCAAAACAACAACAACAAAAACAACAAAAAAGGACTGCTTTGTCCGGGTGCCAGGGGACGTCCTGATTGGCCAGGGAATCACAGTTTTCTTAAAATACCACAGTGTCTGCACATATAAGAGGAAAGTTTCAAACATTTTCTTTGGATGATTGCACTTTAATTCATCACCGCTCATTCTGCGTCCTGTCTGACGGGTTATTTTTAGGGCTCTTTTCACCAAATATAACCCGCCTCGGTCGTTTGTCATCGCGTCACAACAGGTAACATTATCCCATTTAGCCTTTTCCTCTTCCTCACTGGCTGGGTCGGAGGAGAGGTGTGGGGTTTGGGGCTATAAAAGGAGGGACGGTCACAAGTGCCTGACACTCATCTTCGGTCTGCTGAGGTAAGAGATGAAGACGCCTTTTCTTTTCACCTCACAGGGGGCTGCTTTAAATACTCACGATAGAACTTCTTTAAAACTTAAGAAAAAAGAACATTTGATTGCCTTTTTAAAAAAGCACGAGCAATGTCTGATCGTTTGCAACCAATGCTTATTCGTTAGGTGGAAACAACGGCGACAAAAAATGACTATTTGGTGCAACTTGTGTAAATGTCACGTCAGTACTCCTTGCACTTCCCACCATCTGCCCGCGGATCACCGGAGCCCAGTCTACAGGAGGTTCAGGTCAGTGATAACTCTTCTTTCCCCTCCTCTCTGCTCCACGTCCTCTAGCGGCTGAATCAGCGCACGGCTGCTGGGAAAATTTGGAATCAGCTGTGCGTTATAGTGCATGCACGACGGGGAGCACTTAATCCCCTCCCATGTCTACAGCCTAGTAGCTTATTATTTGTGATACATACTAATCCAGCCTTGCACATGATGCCGCCAAAATTATGCTGAATCAAAGAAAACTCTTTCAAAGTGATTCTTTTAATATACATATATACAGGAAATATGGTTCTGAATATAACATAATAATGGAAATTCATAGTGTGTCCATTTGAAAGGTTATAACACATAAGCTAAGTCCAGATAACTGCCCTAAAAAGTCCAGTTGTGGATCTCTGATTAACTCACTGGGATACATTGTGATATAATTCTCCTTTTGTGGCACTTTCTGAGAGCTTGTGACGTGGGGCACCCCACTCAGAGGACACCCACTTTATAAGGCAATGAAGGGAGCATCAGAAGCCCAGCCTTCCCTGTGTGACGCCCACGCTGAAGCCTTGGCAGCTATAAAAACCCCAGGCTCTCCGTGGATGGGTCCAGACAGATACTGATCACGCAAAGTCTATCGAGAGCCCTCATTTCTGTTGGAGACGCACAACAGCCTCTCATATCAGCAGTTTCCATAGGAACCCTTGATATTCAAAGTCAGCTTTGGCTTGTGGGGAAGAGATATCAGGCGGGGTGAACTGTGGAAAAAAGAGGCAGGATCAGTTCAGAAAACTCTCTGTTAGGTTTTTGTTTTTTTACTCTACACTTGCCACTTAGACATCTTTTTTTTTTTTTTTTTTTTGAAATGCGAGTGATGAAATAGACAAAAGTTCGGGCTCACCGGATTTACTACTTTAGTTTTCAGTCCAGCCTTCTGACCTCAGTGACCATGGTCTCTCACAGATCCACCAAAGGGGCATCCAAAGCTCGACGGGACCACATCAATCATGAGCTCAAGAACATGCGTGCTCTGCTGCCCATCACCCTGGAGGACCAGGAGCGACTCTCGTACCTTCACTCCATGGCCGTCATCTGCACCTACATCAAAAAGTCTGTTCTCTTCCAGGGTAAGTTTTCATACTGCAGTCATCCTTTAATGCCTTTGAACTTTTAATCTGCATTCAGCCTGCATCGCTGTCAAACAAAATGGGACTGAGCATGAAGGCCTCTAGGGACCATATCAAAAAGTAACAGATGTGATAACCCGCAGAGATGCATGCTGTATAAGCAAGGCTGAACTCACTCTTTCCTCTCTAAGGGCTCCCAGCTGGAGAGCGATCACACTGCTCTCTGCCACATGAGGTCTTTCTTCAAGCCTTGCACGGTTTCATCCTCGTCTCCACCGCACAGGGCAGGCTGGTGTATGTGTCAGAAAATGTAGCCGAGTATCTCGGGGTTTCCATGGTGAGCCTTTTTGTTAGCTACATTGTGTTTTCAGGTGTAATGTTGCAGCACTTTTAGTTTCTGAATCTTTGGGAGCTAATGGGAAATTGTGTAACTTTCCCAGGTAGACGTGCTGCAGGGAGACACGATATATGATATGGTGGAACACTCTGATGTCGACATTGTTAAATCAAACCTGGACCTTGAAAACAACTCAATGTCAGGTAAGAAAGATTTGGAATTCAGTTTAAAATGATATGTATGGCATTTGAAACGATTATAGTGTTATCACATGCTGGTTGCTGGTACTGTCACAGATATTTCTACTGTGAGGAAAAAAAGTAAGCCGGTTTCCTTGGAAATTCAACTTGGTTTGATGCAAATCCAGTGAGGACACTAAAGAGGTTTCAGATCTGCAGAAAATGCCAAATTTGTGAAATGTGCTACTGATGCAAAATCCCCCAAATGCCCCACAAAGCCCTTATTTTAAGCCATTTTATTCATAGTGAGTTTTAAAACTTGCCCAACCTCTTTTTTACAAACATGAAAGACTAAACTGTTACGTTTTCTTTCCCCAGAGCGGAGCTTTATATGTTGCATGAAAACCTCCAAGACCTTTAAGTTGCAACATGGCAGCTGTTCCTCTATACTGGTCAGAGGAAGCTTCCAGTTCTTCCCTCAACCCTATGCATGCTCCCCTACCACTACAACCAGCGAGCCACTGTTCGTGGCTCTCTGCACCCCAACAGTGAACTGCCTGAGGAGCACCGACTCTCACTTCTGTCACAGCTTCAACAGCACACATGGACTGGATATGAGCTTTATGAAGCTGTCAGATAGGTACAATTGCACAACTTCTTCTGTGAGCAGGCATAATGAACGTTTTCCTGTTTATTGACATTTTGATTTTCCTTTTTAGCGTGTCTCCTTTGTTGGGGTATTCAGCAGAGGAAATGATTGGTCGATCATGGTACAGCCTCGTCCATCCTGAAGATCTGTCGCTGAGTGCAGATTCTCACAGAAGTTTGAGTAAGTGAACAACAGCCTTTAAGACAAAGAGACAGCTAAATGTTAGGATTTCAGTATTCACTGGCACATTAAATACCTGTTGTCATCTATTCACAGCACACTGAGCACTTTAGCTTTCAGTTGTTGAATGATATGAAATAGTAAATATTAAGACTGTTTAGCATCATTCTCTTTGAATGCAGTTCTTTAGTTCAGCACGTTACATATTTATTTTAGCGTGTGCAATACGTTTGAGGTTTTGTGTGCACGGTTATAACCATGAACATTTCCTCCAGTGCACTCAGATGACGGCTTCCAGGTGGAAATGGTGCTGAGACTCCAGCGCATGGATCTGTCGTGGTGCTGGATCTATAGTCGAGCCACCAAAGTCTCTGGGGAATGCCAGACCATCAGCTGCACCAACTTCATCATCAGGTATTATGACCTCCTCTGGAAAAACTGAGCACATGTTTCAGTGTTTTCCCAGTAAAGACGCTGACTTGTTGCACGTTGTGTTCCTGCAGTGAAACTGAGGCCAGATTTCTTCAGAAGAAAATCAGCAGCATGGCCTTCAAACCAGCATTTCTGCCAAATTCCTACCACTGTGCTCAACACCCTCAAAGCTCCAACAATAAAAGTCAGAGGACACCCAACAGCCAGAGTGAGGAGCCTGGTGCCAGAGATACGAGGGAGTCTGAGCACGACACAGACTGTGTGGTGAGCGGCTCTTCCCCGAGCTCACCTGCCCTTCTGGGTGATAGCCCTGCTGTCCTCATCCCTCCATACAGCCCCGCCTCCTCCAGCTCCTCTCTGCAGCAGGAGGAGCTCAGCCATGACATTCTGATGGATGTGCATGTATACACAGATCAGTGGCTGTGCTCCCCTGAGGCCTCTCCCTCCCATTATTCCTACCCAGAGACTGGGCTCACCTGTCACCATTCACCCTCAGACTCCCTCCCTGCAGCCACTCAAACCTTTGACCAGCCATCCTTTGGCACGCTCAGTGGCCACACTCCACCCACCTCATCATCGCCATCCTGTGATTTCAGAGATTATACATCTGACGCTCGCTTAGTTCCAGACTGTCTCTCTGTGTCCGACATGTGTGAGAGCCCAGCGGACTGTGCTCTGCATCCAGATGATTTCGGCCTTCTGTTGCAGCCACAAGAGGGCAGCGTTGTCCAACTGCATCATGATGCTCCTGACTTATCCACACATACCAGTATTTTTAATCCCAGCCAGTCTCCCACATCCCTAGAGCCTAACCAGTATAGCGAAAGTGAGCAGGTGGAGATCAGTATTCTGGCCCAGCAGATCTCCTCGCTGGCCAGCAGGTTTGACCGGCATCACACTGTGAATCCCTATCAGCATGTGGTCCAAACTATAGCCACCAACACGATGCCCTCAGCCTGTGACTGGCCCCCTAATTCTCCTCCCCCCTCAGTTCGTCTTCCCAATCCTGCGCTGGTTCTTGATGTTGCCATGTTTGACAGCTTCATGAAAGATCTGAACATGTTCACAAGAAAAGGCAGCACATTGAGCGATACCAACTACCAGCAGGGCTTAGTGTGCAGCAGGAACGGGCACCATCCCCATCAGGAGCAGCAGGAGCACATTGGCTTCATTGCAGAGGAGCTGCTGGCTGCAGAGCACTTCACCGTGGGCAGCATCGCCATAGATCCCATCAGTATGCAGCTGGGATGCCATGATCAAACCACTGGGTTGCTTCAACATCATCTCTACTAAACAGTCCACCCTAATGAGATGGCACATGACAGTTGTCGGGTACAGATGGTGCTGAGACTCCAGTTCGTGGATCTGTCATGGTGCCGGATCTATAGTGGAGACAAAGAGTGAGTGACAGATCAGCTGCCTTGCATGGCTTCACCCTCATCACCAGCACACAGGGCACGCTGGTCTGTGCTTGAGAACGTGTAGCTGAATATCTCGGGCTTTCCACGGTGAGCCCTTTTGTGAATTACATTGTCATTTTCAGGTGTAATGTTGCAGCAGTGATGGATTTTGAATCTGTTAGAACTAACACCAACTATGACACTTTCGCAGATGTATGTACTGCGAGGAGACACGTTATGACATGGTGGGATGTTCCGATACTGAGATTGTTAAATCAAACCTGGACATCGAAAGCAACATATTATCAGGTAACCAAAATTTCAAATGATGCGCGGCATTTAAAATGACTGTATAAAACGATCCCCCTCTTTTTGCTGTAATATTACTGACATTGCTGCTGTAGGTGGAAAAAATGAGCCAGTTTCCCCTGAAATCTGTTTATGAAATCCATTACTGATGCAGCATTGTGCTACAAAGCCCTTATTTTAAGTGAATTTCTTCCATTTAATTCATAGTTGGTTTTAAAACTCGGCAAAACTAGTCTTAAATGTTTTAACAAACATGAAAGACTAAACTGACGTGTTTTCTTTCCTCAGAGCGGAGTTTTATATGTTGCATGAAATCCTCCAAGACCTTTAAGTTGCAACATGGCAGCTGTTCCTCTATACTGGTCAGAGTTGAGGGAAGATCTGGAAGCTTCCTCTGTGTGTCCTTCCTTACCACCACCACCACCACCACTGAGCCACTGTTTGTCACTGTCTGCACCCTAGCAGTGAACTGCCTGAGGAGCACGGACTCTCATGGACTGGATATGAGCTTTATGAAGCTGTCAGATGGGTACAATTGCACAACTTCTTCTGTGAGCAGGAATAATCAGCATTTTTCTGTTTATTGACATTTTGATTTTCCTTTTTAGCGTTTCTCCTTTGTTGGGGTATTCAGCAGAGGAAATGATTGGTCGATCATGGTACAGCCTCGTCCATCCTGAAGATCTGTCGCTGAGTGCAGATTCTCACAGAAGTTTGAGTAAGTGAACAACAGCCTTTAAGACAAAGAGACAGCTAAATGTTAGGATTTCAGTATTCACTGGCACATTAAATAGCTGTTGTCATCTATTCACAGCACACTGAGCACTTTAGCTTTCAGTTGTTGAATGATATGAAATAGTAAATATTAAGACTGTTTAGCATCATTCTCTTTGAATGCAGTTCTTTAGTTCAGCACGTTACATATTTATTTTAGCGTGTGCGATACGTTTGAGGTTTTGTGTGCACGGTTATAACCATGAACATTTCCTCCAGTGCACTCAGATGACGGCTTCCAGGTGGAAACGGTGCTGAGACTCCAGCGCATGGATCTGTCGTGGTGCTGGATCTATAGTCGAGCCACCAAAGTCTCTGGGGAATGCCAGACCATCAGCTGCACCAACTTCATCATCAGGTATTATGACCTCCTCTGGAAAAACTGAGCACATGTTTCAGTGTTTTCCCAGTAAAGACGCTGACTTGTTGCACGTTGTGTTACTGCAGTGAAACTGAGGCCAGATTTCTTCAGAAGAAAATCAGCAGCATGGCCTTCAAACCAGCATTTCTGCCAAATTCCTACCACTGTGCTCAACACCCTCAAAGCTCCAACAATAAAAGGCAGAGGACACCCAACAGCCAGAGTGAGGAGCCTGGTGCCAGAGATACGAGGGAGTCTGAGCACGACACAGACTGTGTGGTGAGCGGCTCTTCCCCGAGCTCACCTGCCCTTCTGGGTGATAGCCCTGCTGTCCTCATCCCTCCATACAGCCCCGCCTCCTCCAGCTCCTCTCTGCAGCAGGAGGAGCTCAGCCATGACATTCTGATGGATGTGCATGTATGCACAGATCAGTGGCTGTGCTCCCCTGAGGCCTCTCCCTCCCATTATTCCTACCCAGACACAGAGCTTGCTGCAGCCACTCAAACCTTTGGCATGCTCAGTGGCCACTCTCCATTTATCTCCTAATCTCCGACTAATTATTTCAGAGCGTGTACATTCTCAATTCTGATGCTCGCCTTGTTCCAGACTGCTCATTTGTATCCGACACGTGTGAGAGCCCAGCGGACAATTTCGACCTTCAGGTTAAGCCACAAGGAAGCAGCGTTGACCAACTGCATCGTGACCCATACGTACCAGTCTCTTTAATCCCAACCAGTATCTCACATCCATAGAGCCTGACAGCAGAGAAACCAGTATTCTGGCTTAGCAGTACGGCTTAGTGTGCAGGATATATGGGCCCCATCCCCATCAGGAGCAGCAAGAGCACACTGGCTTCATTGCAGAGGAGCTGCTGGCTGCAGAGCACTTCACGTGCAGCATCACCATAGATCCCATCAGTATGCAGCTGGGACGCCATGATCAAACCACTGGGTTGCATCAACTCAATTCACCAGCTATATGCAAAGCAGCATTCAGCAAGGTACTTTCTACTAAACAGTCCACCTATTTATTGATTTGCTGCTTTGGTATGTAAGCTTTAGAGATATTTAATTAATATCTAATTTTATTTTCTGTCTTTCTTTAGGTGGAGCTTGCTGAAGAAAACCCATCCTGAAATAAGTCTGAGACTTAACTGGACGACCACTTGTATGACATATTGTCATAAACCTCCACTGGATTTAAAGGCGAGTGTGAGTAAAGACAACTAAAGGACATCTTCTCAGATGTTATTTTCATATGCAACACTTTCCCATCCTGAAAAGCTTAGTTAAAGCTCATGTAGACATTCTTTTATTTTTCCTTTCTGCAATTTTGTCAGCTGGGTTTTATGTTACACTGATGTCTTAATTTGAGAAAAAGTACTTTTTAAGAATCTGACAGCATTTACACTGACATAGATCCGTTTATCTTCTAATATTGTGACAACATTTTAAAAATGAGCACCTAGTGCCATTGTCACTGCAAATATCAGCAGTTTCCATAGGAACCCTTGATATTCAAAGTCATCACCTTCCCACAAGCTAACGCTATAAGGCAGGGTGAGCCATGAAAAAGAGGCTGCATGAGTTCAGGCCAATTACTCTTTTTTTTCTTGCAATTAGATTTTCATTTTAAAAAAAAGCGCACTACACTTGGCAGTTACACATCAGAATGATCTTTAAATGCGAGTGATGAAATAGACAAAAGTTCGGGCTCACCGGATTTACTACTTTAGTTTTCAGTTCAGCCTTCTGACCTCAGTGACCATGGTCTCTCACAGATCCACCAAAGGGGCATCCAAAGCTCGACGGGACCACATCAATCATGAGATCAAGAACATGCGTGCTCTGCTGCCCATCACCCTGGAGGACCAGGAGCGACTCTCGTACCTTCACTCCATGGCCATCATCTGCACCTACATCAAAAAGTCTGTCCGGGGTAAGTTTTCATACTGCAGTCATCCTTTAATGCCTTTGAACTTTTAATCTGCATTCAGCCTGCATCGCTGTCAAACAAAATGGGACTAAATCTTCAGTACCCTTGAGACCAAATCAAAAAGTAACAGATGTGATAACCCGCAGAGATGCATGCTATATAAGCAAGGCTGAACTCACTCTTTCCTCTCTAAGGGCTCCCAGCTGGAGAGCGATCACACTGCTCTCTGCCACATGAGGTCTTTCTTCAAGCCTTGCACGGCTTCATCCTCGTCTCCACCGCACAGGGCAGGCTGGTGTATGTGTCAGAAAATGTAGCCGAGTATCTTGGGGTTTCCATGGTGAGCCTTTTTGTTAACTATTCGGCATTTTCAGGTGTAATGTTGCAGCACTTTTAGTTTCTGAATCTTTGGGAGCTAATGGGAAATATTGTTTTTTCCCCCAGCTAGATGCACTGCAGGGAGATGCAGTATAAGACATGGACTCCAGTGCATGGATCTGTCATGGTGCTGGATCTATAGTTGAGCCATATGGAGAGTGCCAGCCCATTAGCTGGAGCAGGAGGAGGTCAGCCATGACATTCTGATGGATGAGCATGCATGCACAGATCAGGGGCTGTGTTCTACTCTCTGCTCAGAGACCGAGCTCACCTGTCACCATTCACCCTCAGACTCCCTCCCTGCAGCCACTCAAACCTTTGACCAGCCATCCTTTGGCACGCTCAGTGGCCACACTCCACCCACCTCATCATCGCCATCCTGTGATTTCAGAGATGATACATCTGACGCTCGCTTAGTTCCAGACTGTCTCTCTGTGTCCGACATGTGTGAGAGCCCAGCGGACTGTGCTCTGCATCCAGATGATTTTGGCCTTCTGTTGCAGCCACTTTGAGGCAGCTTTGTCCAACTGCATCATGATGCTCCTGACTTATCCACACATACCAATCTTCTACAGTCACAGAAGCTGGTTCTTGATGTTGGCATGTTAGACAGCTTCATTAAAGATCTAAACATGTTCACAAGGAAAAGCAGCATATTGAGCAATACTAGCTACCATCTAGCAGCAGTGTATAACAGGAATGGGGCCCCATCAGAAGCTGCTGGCTGCAGAGCACTTCACCGTGCAGCATCACCATAGATCCCATCAGTATGCAGCTGGGACGCCATGATCAAACCACTGGGTTGCATCAACTCAATTCACCAGCTATATGCAAAGCAGCATTCAGCAAGGTACTTTCTACTAAACAGTCCACCTATTTATTGATTTGCTGCTTTGGTATGTAAGCTTTAGAGATATTTAATTAATGTCTAATTTCATTTGTATGACATATTGTCATAAACCTCCACTGGATTTAAAGAAGAGTGTGAGTAAAGACAACTAAAGGAC
Source organism: Rhamphochromis sp. 'chilingali' (assembly GCF_963969265.1). Taxonomy (NCBI): domain Eukaryota; kingdom Metazoa; phylum Chordata; class Actinopteri; order Cichliformes; family Cichlidae; genus Rhamphochromis; species Rhamphochromis sp. 'chilingali'. The sequence goes on along the minus strand of NC_137947.1, from coordinate 9,450,382 downwards.
ATCTTCTCAGATGTTATTTTTTATAAGAAACTTATTCCTGAATGTAGAGCTAAAGCTCATGTAGATTTTGTTTTCCTTGGGCTTCACTCAAAGTATTGACAGGTGTCACAATCCTGTAGGTAGCAAACTGAAATGTCATATGTGCCACCAGCTACAGGCTGAGACATCCGTCATCTTCTATTCTTCTGATACATCAAGAAAACAAATATCAGTAAAAGACATTTCAAGGAAACCTTCACTAAAATGTCGTGTCTGCAAGCAACTTATGTGGGTTTTATACTGTCCCAACACTATGGATAAAACCTGCTGTCAGCTGAGTTTTGTTTTGCTAAAGTCTTTTTTTTCATAAAAATGTACTTGAAAAACAAAATAAAAGTAAGTGAGATCATTCACCCTGCTTTATCGCCATAGTTTTTAACACAAATTGGTTTTTTTTTCTTCTTTGTATGCCATTAAAACTTTCATACTGTCATAGTTAAAGATGTTAGACAAGATGAAGCTACCTCAGTGGTACAGCTAAATCCATTCAAAGTCTGAATTTTGTGCCTTAAATTGTGTTATTCCCTGCATATTCAGAACTCTGAGTCATTCCTGCGGTTTGCTTCAGAAATATTTGAAATGTAAATAAATCTAAAGAAAATCAGAGGCTTTGTTGTTTATTCATTATAACACAGAGTTAATAAAGAGGACTGCCCACGTTCTCTATAAGGTTTTGCTGAATGCGGTTAAGGGGCCTATAGTAGATATTTAAGAGGTAATATATAAAAACGTTGAAACTTTATTTTTAATGACAGAAAGACGTTGTGTGCACATTACTGAGATGCCCTCTTACACATCACAGGTCGCCCTTCTTTATTATCAGAGCTGCCTGGGGTAGCTGGACGCTTGCAGTGACCTGAGTGAACCAAAAGCTTTGTGTTGTAAAAGATACTGAAGCACCCTTTACAGCTGGAAAGACTGTTGATTTGGAGGTCCATCACCAGAAATGACCTTTCATACTACACTTTATTATGTAAGCCATCATTATAAAATATTGACTAGTGCAGGCACAAAACACATCTTTATGGAATAACAGTTATTTATCACAAGAGGGCCTACTGAGTACTTTGTAGCCAATCAGACCACAGCACATTGTCTACTGGGCTCTTCGGGGCTCCATTGATTTTTACATCTTGTGGGCAGTGACACCAACAAGAGCACATAAACTGTGCACAGTGAAATCAGTTACGGATTTAGGTTGATGTGCAGAGTCGATGAATAAATGCGCATTTAGGCGACTGATGGATCGCGGCGGTTAAAAGCAGAAAAGATTTGCATGCATGCACAAACGTAGGGGAGAAAGCTCGCGGGGAGGCACTACAGGCATGCAGCTAATACAGTGTTCATGTTTCTGTCATGAGACTTAGAATCACCACTAGATGGAGTGATAACTCCAACACCTTTGTCTTAACACAGACACTACGTGCTGTTGGTGTGACACTACTTAAATAAGCAAATAAAGAGGAGTGTGCGTGTCTCTGTGTGTGAGTGTGTATGGCAATGAGAGCACAGAAGGACATCAGTTCGGTCCATTCATGAGCAAAGAGTCCAGATGCCGAGCGTTATCCATGGAGACCCAATTAAGAGGGATGTCTGTTGAAGGGTACAATGGCAAATAAAGTTCCTAACAAGTCTCCACATCTGCTGTGCTCCAGTCTCCCCGCATCACTCAGCAGCACCTGAAACATCAGTGATTTCCCCGAAGCACGGTGACACTAACATCGCGGCTTTGGCGCATTTGTCCACACCAAGGAGACTGCAAAAAATATAAACCCTTTTCATTTCACCGACACACACAATGAACACTCCAAGCATTCCCATGTCTCTGCAGATTACACAGCTCAGCAGTAAAGTCAGTTTGGCACTCTTCCGTCGCTGTGGTTACACACTTCCAATAAGCTCAGGCTGTGCGCTCTGTTTTTATTCCATCTGTAAAAATCGTCACAAACAACATTATTTTTATATTATTATTATTATTATTATATTATATATAAAAGGGAGATGCAGTTGTAATATTAGATTAGTGTCTCATTGTGTGAGGGGAAATAGTGATGCAAAGTAATGGCACACGCTGATGATGTCAAAGCAGAAGCGAGAGAGATGAAAAATCAAGACGCAAACACGCATATACAGACACAGGCTATAAGCAGGGACGCACTCACTTTATCTATAACTCGGATCACTTAATCACATAGGCCACCCTGCTATCTCTCTGATATTAAATTAAGATGAAGAGTGGTGAAATTAACAGAATCCATGCCTCACAGGAGTGGTGAAGTAATGTAGGTGTCTGGCAGTGGAAGTGAAAGATGAAACACGTTCGGGGGATGCTGTGATTCATATCTAGGATATGAGAGTGTTACTGAGGCTGGAGGTACCGCACGGTGGAACTGACAAAAGAGAAACGGAGGCAAAACTGTCATCTGCCTTACTTCAGTAGCTCATAAAGTGCTTTCTCAGGTGGATGGCTGGAGGGCGGATGCTTGGAGGCAGGTAGGCGCAGGGGTGCATTTGAACAAAGCAACTCATGGATGGGATTCGTCTCCAATCCGTGCCTCCCACAGAAAGCCAGTTTCTCATATCCCCCCTCACCTGTGGCTTCTCACAATAATTGCCTCGTTTGCTTGCAAAAGAAAAAAAAAACTCTCCAAATTGAAACTCTAGCTGATTCCAGGAAACAGGGCCTCAGGTGGCATGGCCGTGTCTTCGTTTATTTACAGGCTTTATGCTTTTATTGTTGCTGCAACCAACGCTCGAGAGCTCTGTATTGGAAGCTTATCTCTGGCAATACGTGTATTTTGAAATAGATGAGGATGTGGCGAGCCACCCAGCTACGATGATTTGTCCATTTTGCTCTGGGATTGTTTGGCAGATGGAAACGGTGACACAAACCGAAGCCACCAAGGTCACAGAGAGGTGCTGCAAGCTGTCTTGAGGGACACCCGTGCCGTTATTACGTGTTAACCCGAAACTGGCTTTTTATTCTAGTCTAATTTATTTTCTCTTCGTCTCCATGTACGAAGCAGCTTGCTATTGTTTTGACTACATCACATTTTCATCTATAACACTGTTGCCCCATATTTCAAAAAGAGGCAAAATCACCTGACTGGTCCTGGTTCAGTCACAGGCAGCACACTGACACTGTAACTGGGTTAAACAAAAATACTCAAATAGACCGCAGCCTGTTCCTTCAGCACTCCCCTCCCGTTTGTCCTGTTGCTATGCCTGAAACCACAGCTCTGATTCAACACTGGATCCCAGTCATGAACAGTCAACATATCCTGCTGATATTCAACAGAGAAAGGCCAACCAGCCGGGGAGCAGAATACAAATGGCGGCCTAACAGTGGATCCTACTTGCATATGAATGATTGTTTCATTTTCTACTGTTCTCTTTCAGGGAAGAGTTTGCTGCTCGAGGCAGAGCACCTGTCCTCAGAGGAGAGATAAGCATCCCATGGCGGCAAGATTTGATAAACATCTTATTCTTTGTTGATGGAAATTCTTGTGTACTAAAAAATAAAAATAGTTCTCAAAAAAATTCCATTAGGGAATTTAGAATACATGCATAGATAGTGTATAGTGCTTTACAGCAGTCCCGTGGAACAGATTTCCACGGGTTTAAATTTAAGCTCTTTACTGTGCAGAAGCAATACTACTGGTATTAGGGAGGTAAGGTCTCCTGGTATATTCTGTATTTACCTCCAAAAACTCAGACTCAAGCATTCAGAAAAGCAATGATCTGTGCAGGAATTTCAATACACATTTGCTCATAGGTGGATCTCCACGATACAGTCTGCAGTACAGTAATGTGGATGTTTGAAGTAAGCGATGAAGACGCTGGTAATGCTTGTAATTTTCCGCATGTGCACCACGCGTATTATATATGTACACAGGGCATGCATGATTAACGAGTTTATCCCTCTACCTCTTCACAATCTCAGGGGTCGAAGTAAATAAACATGAAAGAGTGCATTTTTTGCAGGGTTCACAGAAGCTTGAAAGATGATTTTAAAAGCAGTTAAATGTGATGCAATTAGAGCCTTAACATGAGCTAGTTCATTTTTAATAAGAGTTGAATAAAAAAAAGGAGTCAAAGTAAAAAAAATAAAATAAATAACTCATGCATAGCTAAATGTATTTAATCAAATAATGCAAATCAGTTTCATAAAAGAGTTACTGTGGACAAATTTATATAGTGCTGATTAAGAGTAATCAGACTACTTTCAGTGATGTTGAATTTATTCATAAACAGGTGGAATGAGTTAGTATATTAAGCTGTGCACAAAACCAGTAACTTTCCGAAGTTCCGAAGGAGTAGCTCCTATGGCAGGTTAAGCTGTTGCAGAGATTGGGTGTAATCACTGTAAAATCTCAATTTTTGTGTCTGGGGTATCTAAGATAATCTGACTGATTAGATGTAGCTCTCTAACTAGGGAATGAAAATGCAAGAGTTTGGCCAAATATGGTAGTGTCATCACCTTTTAAAAAAAGAAAAACACAGCCAGCGTTGATAATATAATTGCTGAAACACAAGTGCAGGTTGAAGTCATATTGGGATGGATGGAAAAGACTGAAGTGGAAGCATGCTGGCACATACAGTTCTTACACACACACTGGACATTCTGGACATTGTTTTCACTTCATCACTTAAATCACTTTAAGCATATTTGCACTGTACAAGACATAATATGGATTGCACAACACTGGACATTATATTCTTCATTTCCAGTTAATACTTGTACAGCTGCTGTTATTGTGTATATATTTATTTATATTTCTTCATACATTCTTATATAGTTCTATATTGTGTATTTTGTTGTACAGTTATTTTATTTTCAACTTTAATTTATATATTTTATCTTATTCTTTCCCAGTTAAATTTACCCTTCATTCTAATTTGTGTTGTACAGTTATTTCATTTTTAACCTTAATTTATATTTTATTCCTTCCTAGTTAAATTTACCGTTTTTAATTTTTCATATTTATTTCCTATCTTATTCATAGCCTTTTCCTTTTTTGTTTTTCTTTAGGTCACGAGCAGTTGTCCAAGCATTTCACTACATATCGTACTGTGTATGACTGTGTACGTGACAAATAAAATTTGAATTTGAATTTGAATTTGATTTGAATTTGACCGCTGGGATGTAATGCTAAAGCAGCGTTAGCCTTTCTCAAGTAAGCCTTCTTACCATTTTTTCCATCTTTACTTGCTCTAAGACTATTTAGCAGCACAACTCGGGTTGTAGCTGAAATTCTATTGCATGACATATAACACAAGGACTAAAGGGCAGGCTAGACAAGCACAGAAACCTTGCTGAAGATGTGATTTGCCACATCTTTAAAATACTGCTATAGCATTATTTTAATGCTCTAGCGTCTTCTTAATGATAGTAATGTGTTGTGAAGTCTTTTTGTATTCTTGCCAGTTTGCTTTGTTGTATTTGAGTAACCGTAGCCTACAGTTTGTATTGTTATCTAGTAATTGTGTGACAGTGGATTCCATGTCACAAAACACTTAACTAGTGTAACGAGTAGTGCACTTACTTTCTCATGAGCGTAATTAACTACTTTTAAGAAAAGTAACAAGTAATGTTTAATAGATTACCCGTTTAAAAAATGACCTGACACTGCACGTTGTAAAGGTTTTTTACTCACACACTGATGCAGTTCTACAAGTTCAACCCTCCACGTTGCCGCTAGGCAGATTAGCCTATTTTAGCCTTTCTAAATAAAATAAGACAATGTGCAGTGGGAGGGGAACTCAAATACTAACCAATGAAAGCATTCACACAAAAATCGATTTCACTTTCATCCAGATAATTATTTACAAATCAGTCACCATCACTGGGAAGTAAAGAAGTAGTTTTCATGACATATCATCAAATATATTATAGGAAAGTACAAAAAATAAATAACCTGTATGTTACCTGGGGCAACATTGTGCTGTAATTGCAAAAGACCATGGAAGAAGGGCACAAAGTTAGCATACAATGTAAAAATATATTGTATTTGTAAGGAAAAGAGATGGAATTATCCAAGAGTGTTTTGTAATGGATTTAAAATAATATGTAATTCCCATTCTCTACTCGCACATATTAGGGAATGGAGTGATGATGAGATATCATATGGTGATGAGGAAGGTGATTTTTGTGTATATGTTCATGCAATTAAATGTTGCTTTCATTAAACGTGAAATGTGCAGCACATAAACAAACAGTGTGTCTAGTTTTTAATGTGTTTGGTTAGAACAAAAATTTTCTTTCAATAAATAGAAATCTTTCTTCTGCATGAACAGATCAAATGTTTCAGTTTGTGCATTATGGTATATTGTTGCCTTGAGGCAATACATTTTAAATAAATGTAATAAAAAAAAGATAGATATATATTGTTATAGTGTTATAGCTATTTTTACAACTATGTTTCCTACTGCTGTTATTTGTATTGACAACATATAAGCAGGGAGCTGCGTGACTGCTATGTAATTAATATGATACATAAGGAGTGATATATGGGGATTCTAAATAACGCATTATTATATTATGACTTCGTTATGTACATTACAGTGACAGCTTATGACCGTTTAAATACATAACAATTTGAACACATTCACAATGTTCCTGAATAACAAAAAAATTGTGTTCCTTTTTCACAACTGTTTTCTTAACCTCTTATCTAATTGAAGGTCACTGTGGGCATACAGGGTGAGAGGTACATCCTGGGCTGGTTGTCAGTTTGTCCCAGGAGCAGAAGTAGAGATTGCCAGGGATGAAGCTAGCTCACAGAGTCACATTCACATTCCTGTACTGTATGCCTGGTTTGCACCATCTCAAACGTCTGCTCCCTCTTTGCCATTAGTTTGTACTTTCAAGCACGTTTGGCATTTTATGAGTCATTGTCTCTGTTCTTAATCCGCCTTGACTGGCAAGAGCGTTCTTTTTTTTGCCTTTCTTCTGTGTGACTCTGTGGGTGAGTGGATGATTCTTTGAAATTCACCACAAATCATGGGACCCCTTTCGACGCCCAGTTATCTTGGGTTTAGCTCTCATTAATAATTCTGACGGTGTATCTCACTCAAAGGGCATGAAGGCTCAGCTCATGCATAACGAGACAGTATTCAAGTCAAATGTTTCCACATTCTTATTTTAGAATGAATTTTTGTGCATAATTCTTCTAGCTCCAGTCCTTTTAATCTTTTCCTTTGACTCTCTGGAAACCTTTTCATCTACACATTTGGATTTTTCCGAACTGGCACAAAATCTCTGACTTCTGTGTCCATCAGCTGAGGAGTTTTGTTATTATTGAAGATACACGGAGAAAAGAGAAATCCACTGGCTTTTCAGAAAACCGCATTCTCTGCAGGCTACTTTGAAGTTCCGGGGATTAACATATAATGTATGTTTTGTGTAGATGTTAATATTTCTGAATGATTTCAGACAGTGCTCTGTAAAGTGTAGTGACACAGTAAAACAAAAGGAGCCAAAATCTTCCCATTACAGAGAAAAAAAAGCCTCCCCGTCTGAGCGAGCTCGGATCAACCACGAGAAAAACTTTGGGTGGCAGAGGGGACAGAGGAAAGCTCTTGTGGTTTCAGCACTCTGCAAAACAAACTGAGCCTGGCGGTGGTCGCTGTGTGACTGTGTGGGTGATCTGAGAGGTGCTGAGAAGACAATGTGGGGAAGAACGTCCCTGTACCATAATGGCACTCGTACGTTTTTTTTTCCCCATTTTTTTCTTTATTGCATCACTCGACCTTCTGCAGAACATGTAAAACTTCGCTCCACTGCTGCTCAGCAGGGCTTGATGCATCCATTTTTTATTTTCTCATTTTTCCTCTAAAACACACGCTGGGCAGCAGTGGATGAGAGTAGGGCTGCCACAAACGATTATTTTGATAGTCGACTAGTCACCGATTATTTATGCGATTAGTCGACTAATCAGATCATCATCCACTGGACGTAAAACTACAGCTTTTTGCACCAGCAGCATCTGCTCTTATATAACTATCATTAGCTTACAGCTTTAAGCTTTTAAGGTGCTAACTAAAAATAAAGACAAGATGATAGTTTATTAAATTTTAATGAAATTTGCAGATTGTTTCGGTGAAGTTTAATAAACTCCTTGCTATCTAAAATATAACAGGACACCGGAGTATATTTTCCAGCATCTCACACTTCTGATAATCAGCTGTCTGCTTGACGTTTATTCAGCTGTGTAAAAACTATAACTTTAATCTCAGACAAACCGATTTACTCAGGAACAAATAAAATACAAAAAAAAAAAAAGCCAAACAACAACATTTTTAATTTATCTAAGTGACTCATATATTTAACCTGAGTAGCGAAAGACGGCGGTGGGTTTGAAAACAATTTGCCGGGAGTCCGGTGTTCTCACCGCGCTAGTGACCTAGCCCCCGGCTAGCTATCGAGCTAGTGGGTAACAGACGTCTCCGAAAACGTCGGAGCGCTTTTGAAAATATGTGGTGTCCTGATAAACTGATCCGATATTTGAGGTTTACACAGCTACATTCTCGCCTGAAAATATGTTAAACGTTTATTTTGTGACCCAGAAAGAATAATAAGAGTAATATTAAAACTAACTAGCTGCTGCCATTGTTGGAAACTAAGCTGGGCCGCGCTATGAATTCTGGGACACAGCTGCTTCTTCTTCTTCTTCTTCTTCGGGGTTTAACGGCAGCTGGCATCCTTGTACATGCAGTGCTGCCATCTTCTGTTTCAGTCCGTTATTACACTCTTAAATCCTGCTACTTATTCCTGCGTCTTTTGGGATCTTACAAAGCTTCAAACGACGCGTCGACTATTAAATCAGTCGTCGACGATTTTGATAGTCGACGTAATCGTGACTAGTCGACAAATCGTGCCAGCCCTAGATGAGAGACTCTCGTAGTGTTCCAGATGAACATTATTACCTTTTTACTGTGTCACAATAAGGTATTTCATCATATTGCAATCACAAGTGTTCCTGAATTCAAGCACAAAGAACATTGACAAATATTACCATGGAAACTGTAAAGCACTCACACCACTGTATATACAGGTTCATAGACTTATTCTTGGTAGCCTGGACTACATTAATATTATAGATTATCCTTTATGTTATAAATAACCTGATTTTATTAAACAAGGGAAATCCGGTCTTTAAGTGATGACGTGACGAATCCTACTTCCGGGCCTAAAGTAGTCTGCGTTTAATATGGCTTTTGTGTTGTTAACATGTTTAATGTTTTGTATTTTCTTCTATTTAATCTCAAAAAGCTCCTAAAACAGTCAGTGATCACTGTTGACCTCCCTCGGCTTTTATTACCACTAATCATTTATTTAAGCTCAGTTTTTAAAACCTTAGGATGTAACTACAGCCCAGCCCATGCAGCAGTATATGAATGACTAACCTCGTATTGTGGATGGATTATCTCAGTTGTTCTCCTGAAGTCTGGTCCCTTTACAGCATCCTGCCATGTGATTACATTTGTTCCTGACCACCGAGAACACTCACGTTAACTTTTATCGAGTGGAAAAAAAGTTAGCTTGTTTAAATTATGCTAACATAGCTGTGTCGCTAGCGATCACGTAGCACATCATTATATACAAGCTAGCCCAACTTCAGTAACCCTACAAACGTCACTGCTGTTTAGTTTTCTGTCTTCATTTATGTTGGAAGTGATAACAGAGCTGTACGTTTTAATTTGTTTCCAAAACCCCGCAGTCAGGACATGCTATATTGTATTTAGATAGAAGCTAGCGAGCTAACTTCCTGCTAACTTATAACTCCGTTAAATGTTATAAATTCCGTTTTCATGGATGCCTGGATGTTAAACTCTATTGTTACACCTGGTAGAGCAGAACTCCGATCATTTTATTAAAGATGAAAGACTTTAGACAGTTTTTCAACTCTCAGTAATGCCATAGTGATCGTTTGATATATGGACCTGCAGCGGAGTTTAGGCCCAGACACGGCTAGTGACGTCAGACTTAACGACCGGATAGAGAGGATGTTGATTGTTCTTACCTTTGAGCACTAAAGTTCATCTCTTGAGCCAGGAGCTGCTATGAATTTTAGCAGATACTCTCTATAAAATGTGTGCTACTACTTCGTCATCAGTCTTAGATCATAACTGGAGCCATAATATGTAACCTTAATGTAACATGTAGAAGGATTTAAAAGAAGAAGACCCGTCCATTTTGCTGATGAAGATTTTGCTCACTCTGTCTCTCGCTAATGGTGATAATTGGAGACAGCGCATGCCTGGGCGAGAGTTTGGCAGTGCCCGCTCATTGATTCATTCATTTTACCCTCAGATTAATGCGTTGACTGTGACCCTGGTGACCTCTGGTCTGCAGGGAGCCCAGTCACCTGCTCAGGTCACGCATACCCCTTCTACAGTTCGTATAGTTGGCGAATAACTGTACTACAATCAAAGCTATGTGCAAAGAAAATAGAGTGAGTGATAATTTAGCTTGGGTCGGCTGCCAAATGGAAAATAAAGATGTAATTAGAAATTAAAATGAACATACTGTAGATTTGCTATAGTACACATTTTTTATTGTGCAGTCCCAGAGCACACACTTACACACACTCACACACATGCACAAACAAATGGCTCCGTGGTCTAACAAACAAAAATCAATAACTGTTTCACATAGCTAATCAAACACAATCTGTTTGGATTTTGGACGGCAAAGAAGTTGATTTAAATTGAATAAAGCCTATCCAGTGTTAAAGCAGCAGCGTTACCCTCCTCTCGCTTTCTGAGCTCCATCAGGATATCTAAAATGATTACAGAGCCTACCACCGCGCTCACTTTTTAACATTTCTCCACGCCACCTTGTTGGTATGTTGTTGTCACTTTACTCCCTCCTTGTTCTCTTTCTAATCCGAGGTTTATGACTGCGAATGCACAGTTCGGACGTCTATTGGGAGTTATGATTATGAACACTGAGGCTTTGACACTAGGATGATTTATAGTACAGTAGTCAGTGAAGGTGTGCTCTGCTCGTGCCACCCGGGGAGATGCCTTCCATCACAGCTCATTTGCATTCACTCGATTTCTGCAGCGACGATGACTCATACCCACTAATGAGGCACCCACAGGACAGGAGAGTGCTCAACCTAGAGTTACACTATTGTTTCATCCTTCACTGAAAACCTGCACGCAGCTCCTCGCCCTCCTCAACTCTCAGTTGTGGAAAAGCAGTCATAACCGTTCATTTCAGTCTAACACCCCATAATACCTTTGCCTCTCTGTGAGGTGTGCTGACTGTTCCCAATAACATTACAAAGCCCTGTGGCCCAAGACGCCTTAAAATGTTCCTTTGCCATATTTTGATGTCTCATTTCGCCGCTCTACACTTGTAAAGTCACTGCACCTGATGCGTTCGGTCACACTTTATTTATTTCCATTAAAAAGTGCAGGAGTATCCTTTCACTGCGCTAATTTATAACAATTTAATCCTCCAATCTTACAAGCAAAACGCATTAAAGTTCAACACAAATGAGAGGGGGATGTGTCGCCATCAGCGATCAAACCGTCCACACTCCTTTAGAGGTGTCGACTCCAAAAACTATAATTGTCCCAATGACTCGTGACCACGTAGGACACAAATTTTTATTTTATCACAGTAAAAAAGCCACTTCCAGTGTAATGAAATAGAAAAGAAGTAATAGAGCAAAAGGAACATGCTTCTGTATATTGAGTATTGCTGGGCCAGTTAGAATTGAGTAACATTTAAGTGTTTTTGCATTAAAAAACTGTCAAATTTACACAGATTCTGTTGATCTTTTATTTTCCTTTTTCGCACGTTCTGTTTGTGTGTTGGTAGACAGTCATATCCAGGCACTGTGTACACTTATTTCTTACTTTTCACTTTAGGGATGTCAAAATACATGCTGTAGATAATGAAAACACTGTACTGGCTGTGGTACATTTAATGGAGTCAGCGAGCTATGAGACCTGACTGAATAAGCGGTAAAGAACTTGAATGTAATATTGTTCCCACACCAGAAAAATCTCTGTGCCGGCATTTTTCTTATAACTGTAACACCTTTGCAGAGAGGCAAAGCTGTAAGTTTTTCTTGACTTTTCCAGAAAGAAAAATAAATATTTCTCTGCAGTTTGGCATTTGGTTTCACACTCAGTAAGGCACACAAAAACTGACGCACGTCTAATTGTGTTTGTGTGAATGGAAAATATTTAATTGATTTTCAGCCACATTTCTATGTGCAAAACTAATTGCAATATGATATTATGACTTTCAGTCCACCAAAAGCAAATTTATTAGTTTTAAATTCAATACGTTGGCTAAAAATAATTCATATGACGATGAGTGCTGAATTTGTGCGTTATTTTTTCTCGGAGTTGTATGTCACAAACAACACTATCAGTGACACATTATCTGCACAGCAGTGGCAGAATGAACAGGAGACAAAGGCAGCGGTTTAATCACTAGAAACCTGTGCACTTCCCCCCTCCTTTGTTCTGTCTTTCTTTGAGCTTATTAAATTTCGCCCTAATTATCAACCAGCTCACAGCCATAAAAAAAACTCCACGAACTCAAAATGAGTGTGTAAATTTATATTTCCGAGTCTAATAACAATGCACTGCGTCATTTGAATAATTTCCTCCTCGTATTCTTTTTAGCAGTGATCCTCGGGTCATTCTTCACGGGGGAAATGAGCGTCCTTCCTCTTTCTCTTTGAACAATAAACTCCAAAGGCGAGAGCACATTTTAAAGCGTCTCGGTGGGCATTACACGTTTCCGTCAGTGATTTATCAGCCAATAAAAGTAATAAATCAAAGTGTTTAGAAGCATTTTGTTACAAAACACACACACATGAACAACAGTCCAAATAAAAATGGGTTTGCGAAGGCTTTTATGTTCTTAAAAAACCCTCTAAATTTCTTCAAACTGTACATAGTTGGGTTGTCTTCCTAATTTAGGCATCATGTACTGTATCTAAACTGATTTGTGCTCTCCTGCTGTGTGTGGCCTTTCAGTCACAGTGCCATTACTGGAGGAGAGCTGGCTGTGACTGACAGGTGTAGTGGGTGGTACAGATGTGTGTGTTCCCCCGAGCGAAAACTGCAGCAGTCCCCCCCCCCCTCTTTCTCTTCCATCGATCACAGGCAATTAGAGCGTGTCTGTCCACATGAAAGGTCACAGGCTCCTGACAGTATTAGCTGCTTACATACATAAAAGCCTGAGGGGAAGCATGTGATGCTCTGGATGTTCACCTTTAGTGCTTTATACGCCACCATAGGGACTGAGCGGAATGGCTTTGGATTGCCTCACCAACAGCGACTTATAAAAAGCAAATGGCTCCACTGAGAAGGGAAATACGGAGTTCATATTACCCTGCCATGTTCTAGCGTTGATGAAATTACTCTGTCCCCTTCAGTTGGCAGCAAGAATCAAGTATTAATTACAGTTAATCAAACTTTGCAGATTATAGGGGAACGTAGAGAGGGTGAAAAATTGCTTCGTTCGAGGCATGTTGGTGCATTTTAAAGTGCTGAACGGCCTTTTTTTGCTGAGGTTGGAATTTTGGAGTATTAGCAAGTTATTAACTTTCTCTAATAGGAAAATCCAGCTCTAGGAATGCAAATGAGGTGAAAGAGCAGTAAGGTGACAATGAGAGCACTGCTCAGCTGCTCATGGGATAATAATGATGTGTTCATTCATGCACAGGGCGAAATGGCCTCTGCGCCCTTCAGCGCCAGTCCAACACAGACTTGTCAAAAGTCAATCCAGAAACTTTTTCTTTTCCAATCAGTCTAGTTATATAATTGAATGTCACGGTCCATAAACAGTTGTTATTTATTGGGAAAACCACCAAGGGATTCCCATATGAGGCTGACGGCAAGGAGATTAGGATTTGGTGTCACCACCTGTATTTGTCTGATTCAGAGTAGTGCTTCTACTCATTTCTGCTCGCTTTATCATTGATGCTAATCAATTTGACTGTTCGGCAACCTGGATATGTCCTTGTACTCCGACTGTGTCTGTTTCAGGAGTTTGACCAGTGTTGGGTGTAACACATTACTGTAATCACATTACATTTTTCTTGAACTCAGTAACATAAGATGGATTCTTCAGCTATCTGCAGGCGGATAGAAAACCTGTTCACTTATATTACAGTCAGCTAACTTGAAGCCACATGCAGAGAGAAGATGAGAGCAATCTACAATTTTTGAGGAGTTGAAAGACCCCAGAGGGATGTTAAAGCTGAGTGCTGCCAACGCCAGTCAAGAAGCCAGAGTAACAAAGGCAGTTATGAACAGCAAGGCTTGTAGTACTGTAGTCTTCATTTCTACAGTAACATCACTGCGGGCTGGTTTTCAACATTGCTGTGGCTCTGTGTTAAAACCCAGACACATAAAAAAATATCCTGTGTCTGTGCGTGGGACTGTAGCCTAAGGTTTATATGGGTAAATACATATAAGGCCAAGCTGTTAAATAGCACAAAAGTAATGTAACAAGTTGCTTTTTCTAACTAACAACCGCAACATGGGGTTTGCTGTATAGAACAAACTGAAACATCCTGCGTCTGTTTGGGGAATAAGTAAAAGTAAGAATATTGAAGTCGCCAAATCGATAAATTGCTTTGGATGCCCTCATATTTATTCTGCTCAGGCAGCTGAAGCTGTAGATATTTAATAAAGTTAGAAGATAGGTCTTTATGCACACAGCTAAAAGCACCAAATGAATCTTGATCTCTTGTTAACATTTAGTTAAAAGCCCAGCTCACACTCATTTGTGAGCTTCATTAATAACCTCTTGCAGACAGGTCTGTGTTTACTCCACATATTTTGTCTTTTACATGACCAGAATGTTTATTGTGTCTATCTTGCAATAATCTAATGGTGCCTATTGTAGTTGTTGTCCATTTCAAACTTTAATAATCCATCAATCGATGATTGATGATTGATGATTGATGATTAATGATCCTTAGCCTATTTTGGTTGCTCCCTCCTTTGGGATCTGGTGCCCTACACACAGAAAAATGGTGTGTGTGTTTGTAGCTGTGGCGTTGCTCATCAGGGTTTGGTCATCTTTATTCATGTTTTTATTGATTTTACAGGGATGATTTATTTTGTAATTGTGAAAATTTGCAGCGTCAGGTGCATAAATCAGTTTCCTCCACACAAAAGACAAAAGCCACTTGACCAAAATACTTCTATTAGGCATCCAAAATCCTGCTGTCCTCATGGTCCATTGTTTCATGTAAAAAAAAAAAAAAGACCCTTCTTAGAGGAGTTTTAGTATTATATATCTCTGTATCATATATATAATTTCTTTTAAAGAAGCCCACCCTGAACCCCTCTTTCTACAGAGCCCTCGGGGTGTAATATATAGAAGCAGGTTGCTTTTTATCTGTCTTGCTGCTCTGTGTCGTTAGGCAAGAACTGGTGGTCAAGGCTGATTGCAAACAGTAAGCAGTAAAGAATAGCAACAGTACAGCTACTGTAGCTATACTCATAGTGTCAAAGTGTAGTGTAGATTCAACTACAAGTACAGCTATAGTCGTGCATCAACCACAAGCAGCTGTGCTTACAACATTGCTGCAGTTTGGTATTTTAAAAGGATGAACAATAAACACTTTATGCAATGTGTGTCTCATTATCTCTTTCTATAGCATCTGCAGAGATTTTCCCTAAACTTAAAGTGCATTATAAATGGACCGGACCAAAGCGAGAACATTTCCTTTGGTTCAGGGAAATGCAGTAAAAATACAGAACAGGAAAAAAACACAACATTGGATAAGGCAGCATTTATTAAAGTTGTAGAACATAAAAGGTTTTGTAAAGTAATGCAGAAGTGTGTGGAGGTAAAATGTAGTGCCTGGGAATAAATATCGATAGCATCAGTACCAATGCTGGTATCGCTGTTGGATTTATCCTTTAAGTTTAGTATTAGCACACTAAACTGTGTTAAATTAATTATTCCTTGGAAATGAAAAATGGGCATGTTCGCACTATGAAAAATGACTGAACCTTTTTGCGTTGACTGTCACGCCTATTTTATTTATAGCCTAAAGTGCAATAAACAAAAGAAGTTGACCCAAAGTGTTTTGGAGAAAACCCCAGTTTCAAAATACACGAAAAGCTCAAAGTTGATTTAGGGGTTTTGAATCAAATATCTTTAAAATATCTTTGCAAACTGATGAGTTTGTAAGTGCCTTTATAAGTTAAAAGTATCGGTATCAGCACCGGCAACACTGACGCTGTATTGACTTTGTATCAGATTGACACAAAGTTTTTCAGCACTGTTGTCTGCTGCTGAATATCTGCTGTTCAGTTGACAGAAATGTTCAAATAATAGCATGTGAACAAATAAGCTGACATGTTTTATTGACACCAAACACAGCATCCAAGACACTGAATTAATGAATCAGTTAATGCTGCAACTGGAAGCTCATCAAATCTGAAACAAAGCTGAGAAAATCAAGACCGTAATTAACAGGATTAGGAAACACTGTTCAGACATGATAAGGTGTCACTAAGTGTCTCTTTTACATGCCGCTTCAAATGTCTGGGAAATGAGGTGTATGACAAGAACAACGTGAGTGAGATACCAAACAAACACACAACAGATGGAAGGGGGGCGGCATCAATTAGCAGACATGTTCCAGTCCACGTGCCGCGATGTTTTTTGAGCTTTCTGGCATGCTCGCCATGCATCAGTTGGCCCCATTACAAATCCTCTCAGAAATGTCATTAGAGTCAGTGACCTTTCAAATAGCAACCAGTGTGCTCGAACACAATCCTTTAAATGCTCAAAAGCCCAATTCACATACCTTTGCGACTGTAGATAGATGTTTTTTCCCTGCTCGACTACACTATAAATGATTTGCACTTGCAGTTATGCCACCCTTTCGACTGAGCTAGGTCTACAAAGTGCTTTGTGTGTTTTTTCATTCACCTATTCACACATGCAGTGTGTTCATCAGCCATTGGGAAAAACTTGGGGGTATTGCCCAAAGACCTGTCAGCAGAAGGGAGGCCAGGGGTGGGTGTGTGATGTAGTCACTGACCCTGGCTCAGTACACTGGGTTCAGAAAATAATCAGCGCCCTTTATGTACTCTTCATTGTGATGCATGCTGTGCTGGTTAACACACTATTGCTATATTGTGCAGTTTTTTACGGTGGCCCTGGGAGGCCAAATGGACTGCAATTTAAGAAAACACCATCAGTAAGAAAAACGCTGCAAAAGCACACAAAACACAACGGAAATAGGAAAAACAAAAAAACAGATTTCCAAAAGCACAAGGGAAGTGTTTCTGGGGAGACAATAACCCGACGGACCAGTTGCAGGAACCAAAATATGCTAGGTGAGTGTGTTTTAATGTCATGATTCATATAATACTGATGATGGATTTTTAGGCTAATAGTTAGGCTAACACACTTACCTCTCATCTTTTCTTTCCTCACAAAACCGATAGATCCTCCACTTCTTTTAAGTGTCTCCCAGCGCAATTCTTAGCATATTTTGGTTCCTGCAACTCGTCCGTCGGGTTATTGTCTCCCCAGAAACACTTCCCTTGTGCTTTTGGAAATCTATTTTTTCCTATTTTCGTTGTGTTTTGTGTGCTTTTGCAGCATTTTTCTTATTGCTGGTGTTTTCTTAAGTTGCAGTCCGTTTGGCCTCTCAAGGCCACCGTAGTTTTTGCTTAAACATAGAGCTGGGCGATATGAGATTTTTTTCATATCACGATATGTTTTTTTCATTTCAGGCGATAACGATATCTATCACGATATAAGCCAAATAACTATATTTGTAAGATTTAAATGTGCCGTTGCTCACAAGTAAAATATGAAATAATCAGCAGCTTGTTTTGATTTAAATATTTATTTCCCATAAGTTCAACAGGGTAGATGTACTTAAGGAACATGAGACTTTTTCAGATAAATAAAGGCAAATATTGCAAACTACACAAAAGGCAGCCGCTAAAGCGTTTAAGTTTCAAAATAGAACAAACGAAACAGACTACCGGTACTAAATTGTCAATTCCACTTAGAAACAAAATATTAATTCTAAAAATAAATCTTAGTTTGTTTTACAGAAGAACAGACAAAATTGACGAACTTTTGTCAATATCAAATAAACTGAGAACTAAAAGGAAATTCTCAATCTCTCCTTGTTGTATAGCTTAGCTTTTCTAACAGTTTTAACAGTTACTTTAGTCTGACAAAAGCCGAATGACGAATTAGCGCTTCCAGTCAGAGATTGAGCATGCACCGCTTTATTGTATTTCCAGACTTGCTTTCAGCACAATTTACAGTGAACGCTACTCTGTTTTTGTCAGACTTGAAATAGCCGAAATACCTTCACACTACGGAACTTCTATGGCTCTTCCGTTCGACAATCTCTCCGGCATTGGAACCATCATCTGTTTTCTCTTCGGTAACCTTCGGTCGCGCTCTCGGTTGATTTTTCTCTAGTCAGTCATTTCCTCCATTACCGCTGGCTGCTTCCCAAACAAATACACATGTGCGGCACGTAACAAGTCACGTGACGTAACGCTGCGGATGTGATTGGTTCGGCTCTGCGCTACTTAATTTGGATTGGCTGTTGTTCTTTTTTTTTTTAAAGAGGACAAGAGAGATGAAGCCTATCGCAATAGTTTAACTTTTCTATCGAGGAAAAGTTATTTTGCAATACATATCGTTATCGTTCTATCGCCCAGCTCTACTTAAACGGGAACAAGCTTTCTCACCTCTGCAATAAAATGTGACTATATAATTCTGACTTTAATAAATGGTGTGCCAAACCAAGTGGATCTCCATTATTACCATGTGGGCATACGCCTGTGGTTTGGTAAACAACTACCATTAACGGACATAACAACTGCAGTCTACTCCCTCTCCCATTTTAAGGCCCAAAAGCAGCATTTTTTAAGTCCTGATGCCACACGGGGGTGTTAATTTTATGAATAATTTGGTGTTAATGTGTTGCATGCTGGCTGTACACCCAGCTGCCTGCAGACAAATTACTCCACTTTGTCCGTGGGATTGCTTTTTAGTCAGCAGCTAATGTGTTAATAAACTAGACTGCAACGACAAATAAATGCTTTGTTTAAAGTGATTCCTTCTCCTGCGGGCAATGTTTTTATGAGATGTGCGCCGCTCTCGCTGCTAGAGCTCACTGTTGCTGGCTTTTTCCCTGGAAAAGTAGCACATCCTCGGTTATGGTCTAGTCAAGGAAGTGACTAAGAACACAGTAGTCAGGTCTATGGTATCCCAGAGTGTGGCCAGAGTCAGAGGCTGAAAGAAGAAAGGCTTGTGTGGAAGCATACTTGAAATTTGACAACATTTCAAGGACTCTGAGAGCATGAGAGAAATATTTTCTCATCTGAACATACAAAATTGTATTTTTTTTTAACCTAACATTGTCAGGTATGGTGGTGACATGTAATTTGTAGAAACTGTGATCATTTACAATATCCTATCATCTTTAAAAGAATAAAGTTTGAAAACAGAATATATCCTAAAGCCAGTATGTCTTTGTTTCATCTTTTGGCAGAGGAGACAAAAATCTGATTTTGATGTCAAGAGACTGGTAACAGTTCCAGCAGAGTTAGCACAGTCTCATTCATTAACCTCTGCTGGCACTTGGTGTCCTCACCCTCAGCAGTACCTCAACCTGCATAATATTGTCTGTTCTCTCTCTGTCTGTGACTATGTCTCTCTGACCCATTGAAACTAGTCAAGAATAGCACTAATTGGTCAGTAATTAGGTCACATCATTTCTTCATAGGCATGCAGACACACTGTCAAAAAGTGGCAGATCTGTTGAGCATTAATTTCCCTCATCCTCAGACCTGATTCTTTTGTATCACATGTTACTTTGGGGTTTCATGTTTTACCCAAGATACTAGCATTTTTATCCTTAACATCAAATGGAAAACTCAGGAAGTGAGTTCATCATCTGTGTTTCAGTCTTAAAATGTGACATCTAAAGAGAGTTTGGAATAGCATGCTGAGAGCATGGAGAATCATTGTTGACCATGGGGAAATACGCTCTCTTTGTTATTCCAAGCACAGAGTCTACTCACTTTGCTGCATCCAAATGTCCTAATGAGGACACACATGTGATCTTTCTTTCAGTATTTAGGTATGAACACAAAACCAACAGCACAAAGCAAAGATGAAAACCAGCACAAAGACACTTTAAAGTGATCACCACAGTGATTCTACTGTAGAAACACAAACAGGTAGAAATGGAGGCTGCAGCCTGACTGCCCATCACTGCTTTTGTTACCTGTTGAAGTTCAGGGTCTGGCTGCTGGGCCGGCGTTGGCAGTTTGGACTCTCGTCCTTTTGTGCAATAAAAATAAAAGTAATGTCTATGAACACACTTGAGAACGCGCCACTGTTTTCCTCTTCCATCACATAAACTGCAATCAGCTAACTGTAGCAGTAGTGCAAGTGGAACCAATAAGAGGAATTTATGGCAAGCAGACTAACAATTCATCATCAAACCTCCCCTTTCTAGCATGCCAAAGGACTTATTAAAGTTCCTGAAATCACCCACTGGCCCATATGTTTGGTTTCATCCCACATCAAACATGAATCCCTACTTAGCCCCACTTCATGTCCTGCATTACGTTTAAAAAAACAAGTACCTCAGTATCTGAGAGAAAACTGGCTCTATGTAGGTCAGTGTTTCACTCTCTATGTTTAATATGGCAATTTTCCTTCACTGAATCTGGCAAAAGTTGATAAAGAGATAATAATAGTCTGTCCTCATGTTAACGGCATATTTCACCCATGGATCAATTGATAGATTGCCTTGTAATTTCCCTTCTTACCATGAGAAAGAAAGTGTGAAACAGAGAGGAGAGCATCCTAATCTGCTCCAAATGGCTCCCTCCGGTGGCTTAGACAATGCTGATGTGTCTCTAATTGATTTCCATGGCATCCTTAGATGAGTTGCAGAAGAAGAGAAAGAAAAGCGCACTGTCTGTTGCACATTTACAGGTTCCCACCATTAAAGGGTATGATGATTAGGGACTGTACGTAAGTTGTCCTCTGTTCTCCTTCACATCTAATCAATCATACCAAAGAAAGAAAAAATAAGGAAAAAATGTTAATTAATGATAGCATTTATTAAGCGTCTCCACATCAGCTTAGCACAAGAGTGTGAAAATCGAGCTTCAGTGGATGCTGACAAGAATAATGAGGGAATATAACCTTGTAATTTGCATGTCTCTAGGTTTTAAAACACACTGAGGCTGACTGATTGCACTTAGCAACTGAATCATCCTGCAATCATGCTCAGCAATAGCAGATTAGATAGAACAAGTTATGACTTAATGATTGGAAAAGTTTATTTAGGACCAGGTTTTTAATGCTTCCAGTGTCCAAGTGTTAAAATAAAACTGCAACATTTTTCAGCCTTATTTGTCGTCCCGCTTGACCATCCAACTCTTGTCTTTAGCCAAAGGACTGGGTAGACCTGGGTAGGTCCTCTTTAACCCTTACCAGTGTCATGCACACAGCATTTATCTCCATGTAGTGATTGTGGACTGCAAAAGATTTAGGAAGGCTTTGCTCAATTCATCAAATTGCTAGAAGCTCTTTTTGTTGATCAAATGCTTGGGCTTTGAAACCTTGCCAGCATGACAGCAAGGGATGGATACTGTGTTATGTTTCATATGTCGGGTTGAGAAATGTATAGGAAAAATGAAAATATGCTCATGTCTAAGCTTGCGACATGTTTGCTATTTTTGTGTTGTAAGGCAAGGTGAGAGACGTAAATTCTTTTTTGTATTCAAAACGAACAGAAGGATTAACAACTAGCAGCTCTTTTTTCATGTGGTTCATCAATAAAAGCAATAGCATGTTGTTGCCAATCAATAAGCACCAACAGACAAACCTTTTGGCAACGACAGCCGAATCAACAAGAGCCCAGGAGATTGCTGGAGTCTCACTTCAAATTAAACCTCTGAACTCTTCACCTTGCATTCAGCACGGGCCCAACATTTATCAAAGATTTATAGCTGCAAAGCTATTTGCATCAGCACAACACTTACAATCAATTCTGAGCCTCGAGAGAGGCTTACCAACAGGAGGGCTGTCAGCTATTCAAAGGGTTCTGTGTGTACGTGGAGCAATTTTCATGAAGTAATTCATTTATTTTTTTGTATTGCCAGTGTGTAAAAGGATTGTCGCATAACTTAAGAGAATAAGACTTTCTTAGTTGTAGTCATCACCAGAAATTAAAGGGCAGTAGTAGAAGTTCACCAATTCAAAACAAGCAGACACACAACATCTTGTTACGTATACTTTGATGGGTTGGACCCAGTTTAGCATTTAAAACTGGCATCAGAGATTTTCTCTATGTTGACATGATAGCTTCCCTGATTCATGATATGAATCCTGTTCCATCAAATCCCAAAAGTGAAATATTAGAGATCTGCTGATTGAGTTTTGTGGCATGGCGTGTTATCCTGCTGAAACCAGCCGTTAATGGACGGGCACACTGTGGTCATAAAGGGGGGGACGTGTTTAGCAACAATACTCAGATGGGTTGTGGCTCAAAGTGTGCCAATATCCCACCAATCAATACCATACCATCTAAATGCCGCAGCAGAGATTTCCTGTTTCAAGCTCACAGGAGTGAATGGTGTGATCTTCTGCTACTATAGCTTCATCTGCTTCAAGGTCCAACAAGTTGTATGTTCAGAAACTCTGCCTACTTGAACAATTGCCTTCCCATCAGCTAATAGCAAGGCATGTCATGGTCTCCCTGTGCTTCTGGTTGGCTCGCTCATTCCACTCTTTCTTCCTCCTCTCTCTCTTGTGTTTGTGCACGTGTGTGTGTGTGTGTGTGTGTGTAGGGAGCTCACCTGGCTCACCTCTTTTGCTCCACACCTGTGCAACATTGCTGATTACACATCTGATTGCTGTTGGGCTCATTACCGGTGCCCTACTTAGGATGGAAACCTTTGCCAGATTGTTGCAATGCTTGTGGTGAGAAGGGAACTGTGTTTTGGAGAGACGCTGAAGAGTGTGTTGTTTAGGAGCAAGAGCAGAAAAGTGAAATTTGGGGAGTTGACGAAGAAGCCAGCTGGACACCACTCGCCTGCCTGCCCTGCCACAGCGTTCCTTGGAAATCCATTATCATCCCTGCATTCTCTTATTACTCAATAAAGTGCCTAAACTTTTACTCCTGTGTTCTGTGCTTGTGTCCAGGTTTCTCACTAGTGCGTGACAGAATGACTCCTCACTGGATATTTTCTCTCTCCTTCTTCTTAATCCTAAGGATGGTTTTGTGGGAAAATCCCAGCAGATCAGCAGTTTCTGAAACACTCAGACCAATCCGCCTGGCCCCAAGAACCATGTCACGTTCAGAGTCACTTAAATCACATTTCCTCCCCTTTCTGACACACATTGGCTGATTAGATTAGGCTTAACAAGCAGTTGAACAGGTGTACTTAACAAAAGTGGCTGTCAGTGTATATTTTCAATAAGATTTTAGACAGCATCCCAATAGTCTTTTGACAGTGGTTGTGTATATATAATTAATCTAGAGGGCTCTTAATTCTCCCCATTCAGTCTTGTAGCACTTCAGTCTGTTTAGTGACACGTTTTTTCTCCTTTTTGTAAACATAATTGTGTCATTCTTTCACCTCCCGGTGAAGAGCCACAGATTTATATTCTCAGTTTATTTTTTACAGCCCTTCTGCCATATTCATTATAATCATCCATAAATATACAGGGTGACACACTGAGATGATTGTTTCATTACCTCTAAATAGCTATTACAGATAAATGGAGTAATTGCAAACTGGACAGTAACCACTTCACCACAAATAGGGTCATTGTATGTGTCCATGGGGCTTTTATTAGCCTAAATCCACTTTGTGTGCCTGATTCACATTTTGGCAGCCCTGAAGAATAGTTATATAGCCCACATACACCTATTATTCAGAATGGTGCTCTTGCTGGCAGCGAAAAACATGTAGAACAATCCCAAGAGTGGCATCAGCTGCAAAATGAAGGGATTCATTGAAGCAAATGGAATGAAAATGTTTGGCACTGACTGTACAATAACTCAGCTAGCATACAGTTAATTGTGAATAGCAATACATAACAGTGAGATCCTGATGATTCTGGAAGAACACACACACAGATAAACCTACACAGTGACACGAATCACTGTCATGGTCTCAGTGATGGAGAAGCTAGAGGGAAGAAGAGGAGGGCGTCCTCAGTTAGGTGTGTGAGTCTGATACTGGTGTAGCTTCCATTTTTCTGTTATTAAGACAATATTTCCAAAATACTGCAGACACACTGAGCTGTTTATTGACATTTGGTGAGAAAGTTCACCAAAATGAAGGAAATGAAGACCCCAGAGCTCCGACTTTGAGAAGAATAAGTGCATTGACGTTAAATGCTGCAGCAACTGCTGTAAAAGCCATCCTACTACACAAGGACTGGAACACATTAGTGTCATGAATGTTACGTGATTCTTTATTATCCTTTTTTTCTGTCAGGGACTGTTTGCAAATATCTCAGAGAGAGGAGATACCATCATCTGAACAGAGACTCGACCTGCAGGTCGCTGATCGTCTGATGTAACCTCCAGTCTTGTCTCCGTGTCTCAGCCATGGGACATATTTTCTTTTACTAAATAATGACTAAAAACTAACTCCAAAAAAGTAAACTTTCTGGCAGTGTCCACTGGTCAACAACAGCTTTTGTTGCTAGGCAACAGGAGCGGCATTTTGGTGAGTTTGACAGCTTTTTTCTATGTGGGCGGGGCATGCATCTATGCCAGCTGAATTTGTCTGCGATACATTCATCTCTTGGTGAGTAGGCTGAAATGAACAAGCCAAGATCTACAAGTGGATCGGTGAGTGCTTCACCACAATCCCAGAGCTGACGGAGCTACGAGAAGAGTTGAAGGAACACAGGCGAAGGATTTTAAATGAAAAGAAGACCCACGAAGATCAGTGCAGACCGTGGAAAGAGTGCTCGCTGACAAAGCATATTTGTGCAGTTATCTAGACGAGAATAAGATATGAAATTAAGGATGAAGTGAAGGAAGCCATAAAGCAGGACGTGCTGAAAATCCAGAAAGGAATCCAAAAGGGAAGAAATGCAAAGAAAGAAGCAGAAAATACCAAGAAGGAATTACTGGAAAAAAGAAAAATGCAGGAGGAAACAAAAGAAAATGCTAAAAACCTCAAAAAGGAATTGCTGACAAAACAGGAGGCAAGAAATGAGACTTAAAACGCCAAAAAGGAATTGTTAGCAGTTCAGAAAGCACAGAGAGAAGAGAAAAGTAAGGAGGAGGCAACAAAAGACATGGAAAAAAAGAAGAAATTTCTTAAAGTCCAGAAAGCACTGGAAGAGGCAAAAAGGAGAAATTTTCAGGCAACAACAGAGCTAAAAAAGTGAAGAATGAATTGCTGAAATTCCGTGAAGCAATAGAAGAAGAGGAAAATGGAAAATGGAAGGCAACATAAGAAACTGAAAATATAAAGAAAAAAAGAATTGCTCAAGGTCCAGAAAGTATTTGACAAAGAGAAGACTGAAGTGAAGGTATTACAGACAGAAATGGCGCACTCAGACAACCGAAAAGGCAAGAAAAAGAAACAAAGGAGATGCTTAAACAGAGAGTAAATCTGGTAAGGAAGAAGCTAAAAGGGCAAGGAAAAGATGCAGGTGAGCAGCTAGAAAAGAATTTAAACGAGCTGTAGAGGATAAACGTACAGAACAAGAACAGGAGCGGCATCTGGAACAAATTCTTAAAGTGAAGAAGTCCCAGCGACACAAAGACACTGATTTTGCCAGGGACTGTTTGCAAATATCCCAGAGAAAGGACATGACAGCATCTGGACTCAAATAAGCAGCCTGCTATGTCCTCCAGTTTTCTCCGCCTCCTTTCATCCTCCCTTTTCCCTTTCACAGCCACAACAGTTTAAGATCATGCCAAAACATCTTAATTGACTCTGGACACTCCAAAACCTTTATTTTTGTTTTGTGAGCTATTTGACACAGAGAGGAGATGATGTACATAAAGATACAAGAATAACAGAGAAGAAAAGGTTCCAGCAGGACGATGTCATGCAATCAAAAGTCGAGAAGCACGGTGTAGCGAGACCGAGCACACTTATGTTACACTGCTGTACTTCTACAGCCCAGCTCGCTCTCTCTGCGGACAGTTGGGGCTCGAAGCTAAAAGCAATTATATGCAAATTGACTCATAACTTCATCGGGTGAACTTTAACAACTTTCACAGCTACATGCAGAGAAAAGCTGTGGAAGATAAAGAGACAAGAACAGCAGAGAAGGAGCAGGAGATGCACTCGGATCTCAAAGATTTTAACAGCCTCAATTTGATTGTTCCTTGCGATCATTTTGGTCTTCAGGCCGGCGATCATGTTAAATTCATGCAATTCTTTGTGAAAATCTATGAGATGTTACTCTGGCTTAATGAAACCAGCAGTCGTGTATCACAGAATTGAGTTTTGAATGTGCTGTGATGACAAACGGTCTAGTGAATGAATTATAGCCTGCTTTACTGTGATCTCAGTGAAGGATTTGTTGTCAGTTTAATGCACCACAAAACATCTTGTTGCTCTTGTAGAGGAGATGGCATTTCAGCAATGAAAATCTCCACAGCATTGTTTCCCGTCTTTCCCCCGGAGATCGAGTTTAAATCAAATTTAACAAGATCCGTTCTTTGAGGCCAACTTTTAATTAGTAGAGAGGGTCAGTGTGGCTGCCGGGAGTCGCTCCCTGAGATAAGCTCTCAACCAAGTCTGTATCATTATCCACTGTAAAAGTTCCTACCTTCCCTGGCTGGAGGGCTGCCAGCAGAAATGGAGCTGCTGTGTGTTTTTGGGATCTTCAGAGTTGTTTAGAGGCAAAGCAAGTCTCTGGAGAAATGTGCTGTGTGCCTACATTGCAGAATCCATTTGTTACATTTTTATGGGTTTTATTTGGGCGTCTCCTTTGAAATGGATATACTGTGGTTGAGTTTATGTATGAATGCGTTAAAGACACGTGGCAGAGAGGCAGAGAGGGAGAGCACAGAGGGATATAGATGAAAAACAGAGAGAGGTGTCCCAGTCATCACCTCTGCTGCACGGTGCATATTTCCAGACAGCGCTGTCTATTAATTTTATGCTACTTTTATTTCAAAAGCTCTATAAATATGCAGAACAGTCAGATGATAAAATTCCTATCCCAGGAATTGCAAGGTAAGAGGAACCACGGAGTCGTCCTGAGATGAAGACAAATCCTGATGGATTTTCTAATTGACCACGAGAGAACAGCAGGGAATCACCTCTAGCTTTTTAGATCCAGCCAAAGGGAATGAGGTGAGGCTCTTAGCTTAACAGTGTTAGTGTAATAGCAGTTGACATGGACTACCTTAATACCAGCACGGCATGCTCATCCATCCAATTATGTGTCTGCAGTGAATGAAACGGGTCGCCATGTTTCATACAAATGTGCCTTCTTTTCTTTCTTTTAATATTCATAATATAACACCCTCTGAAATTTCCCAGTGCTGTTTGAGAGTGCTGCTGAACAGCACTTAGATAAATATGCAAGAAGTTTCTCACTCCATAAGGAGGAGTCTAACCTTTACTTGACACATTTTTGCTCCGGAATATTTCTTACAATATTGCAGCGCTTATGTCGCAGATTTCTGTGAACACTGTGCATTTATTATGTCCAAATGCACTCACTCGGCTCCAATTTACTTTTTCCTTTTCGCCCAGAACATGGTGTTTTATTCACAGGCTTCTCCACAATAGAGAGGCTCGCCACCTTTACTCGTGCCTCAGATGACACTTAGGGCTGCGTATAAGTTTTCTTCGGTCGTTTGTGCATAAATTAATTAACAGTGACGCTAATTTCAGCAGCATTGCAGCAAATCCTCCTAAGGCGGGCAGCTCTCTTTCCATCTACTCAGCGGAAAGCGCATCAGAGTTGCTTCCCGGACTCAACTTCACAGCATAGCAGCCACAAATGTGATACAATAACTTCGTGAAATTAAACGTACATGTTTAAATCAAGTGGAACTCTTGCGAAAAAACCAAATCTTTCACTTTCTCTGAGATTCTCAAACCCATATATAGAAGCATATACTTCTAATGCTCTGTTTTCTCGACACCCTCTGAGGACAGCCTTTGCATGCCACTTGGTGTTTGCTGCAGGGATTAATATGGAACCTAATATGGTGATTTCAGCAGGGAATTTATACAAAGGCAGCACCATAAGCGTCCTAATACAAAGTGCAGGTGTACTAATCTCCTGGAAAATGCTAAGGCATGAAGCACAGAGATCTCTGCTTTGAATTGGCCCCTGTGAGTCACCATGGCACTCACGAAAACGTGGATTACACTCATGAAGGTTGCGTAACACCCCTGCAGTCTGCGTAAGCAGCTCTATAGAGCATAGTTTGCCCGAGTGCCTATAGATGTCTCCTAGGTAAGACATAATTTCTCATTTTAATGTCATTTACCAGCAGATTTGATTTAAATGCTGCAGATGCGACGATGAGTTCTACAGCAATCTTTTGTGGCAGCAACAAAGTGCGTGCACTCTTTTGAATGCTAATTATCCCCTCAATCCCCCTTTCAAATCTTTGGTCACAACATTTTTAATGAAAGAGCATAATGCAGGAATTTCCAGTTAATAAAGCACAATAGAAGGTTCAGAAGTCCCTGTTTCACTTTGCTGAAAACACAGAGGGCACAATGTAACCCAGAAAACTCTTTCTGCCTATTAGGAATGTGCTGCACTTTTGTTTTTTGAATCACACCCAGTCTCACGCAGAGGATGTGCATAACGACGACTGCAACAAAGAAGAGTCTATGAAAGTCTGAATTCATGAACATTTAATTTCTGCATTCCCTCAAATGCAAATCAATGCACGACTCTCTTAAAACAGTGATATCATAAGGTTTATGATTTCACTCCACCTACTGGTGTCAGATACGCCTCTGGTGACAACAAAACATTATCCTTGTAAAGACAAGAGATGCATTTAACGTGTACTTAAACTTCCAGTGTTCAGGCTGAATGTCTCTGCTGATGAATAATATTGATTGGCAAATGGAGGCCTCCGGATTTTACATTCAGCTCATCATCGTGACTCATTTTGCTCTAATCGCTCATCAGTAAACGCTTCGGTCAAGATCCTCAAGCTTGAAAGAGAGGCAGGTCTGGGAATCCAGCAACACTCGCCTCCTCCCATAGAAAAGCGACAGTTTTGTGGATTTTAAGAGTAAACAACGTCTCCTCTGGCATATTAAGCCAAGTGCGGCGAAAACTGAGGTCAGATCTTGATTTAATTATTGCCTGCAATTATTGCTGTCATCTTACATTTGCTCACTTTCAGCCTCATGAGGTGGGCGAGGAGGAGGCTGCGTGGGTAACCCATCTTTACAGAGTCATTTTTTTAAGCATTAAATGTTCTTGTCTGCTTCATATGATAAAGTCATTCATTATAAAATATTTAGCTAACTGTCTTCTTAAGGGCTTCTGGCTCTTTAGTTGAAGAGACTGTTATTGTGCTGAGCTTTTACACATCTTTAACAAACATCAAGCACATTTAACACTTTAACAATAAACATATTCAAACATTTTCTTTTACAGAACAATATGAAAATATTTATTAAGTATCAAATATTCATTAAATCTGTACATTTGTGTGTAGAATATCAGCATATACTGCTTACATGGATCACTTATAACATTTTGACCACATGCCTAATGTTGTATTGGTCCTCCTTTTGCTGCCAAAGCAGCCCTGACTCATTGAAGCATGGACTCCACTAGAGTCCTGAAGCGGTGCTGTGGTATTTTGCACCAAGATGGTAGCAACACATCCATCCATCCTTTAAACCCTGTAAATTGGGAGGTGAGGCCACCATGGGCTTGATTTCTTTGTCCAACACATCCCAAAGATGCTCAACTGGATTGAGATCTGGGGAATTTAGGGATCAAGTTAACACTTCAAATTTGTTGTTGTGCTTCTAAAACCATTCCTGAACCATTTTTTACATTGTGGCAGGAAATATTATACATGTAGTGGACTGAAAAAGTGTTTGCCCCTTTCCTGATTTCACACGGGTCTATGTAGGTTTGGATTTTTTCCCCTTAATCATAAACACCTTCATTTAGAAGGTATTTTGTGTTTACTTGTGTTAACTTTGTCTAATATTTAAATTTGATTGATGATCTGAAACATTTAAGTGTGACAAACATACAAAAAAATAGGAAATTAGGAAAGGGGGCAAACAATTTTTCACCCCACTGTATATGGCGAATGAGGCCACAGGGATCAGGCGAGACCGTTTCAATTACAGGGTCTACATAGTCCTCAACAATGCAAAGGTAGGTGGTACGTCTCACGATAGATGACAGGGCCCGATTTTTCTCAGCAGAACATTGTCCAAAGCCTCACACTGCCTTGACTGGTTTTCTTTCTTCAAAGAGAGCATCCTGGTGCCAGGTGTTACCATATTAAGTGACACACACACACACACACACACACACACACACACACACACACACACACACACACACACACACACACACACACACACACACACACATCTGTGATTCATCAGACCAGGCCACCTTCTTCCACTGCTCCGTGGTCCAGTTCTGATGCTCTCATTCCCATTGTTGGTGCTTTACGCAGTGGCTCTGCATCTCCAAACACAACAAACTGTAATGCTCTGTGTATTCTGACACCTTTCTATCAGAGCCAGCATTAAACCTTCCAGCAATATGAGCTACAGTAGCTAATCTGTTGGATTGGATCCGATGAGCAAGCCTTTCTTTACCATGTGCATCAGTGAGCCTTGGACACCCACAACGCTGTCGCTGGTTCATCACTGTTCCTTCGTTTGACCACTGCTGACCAATGTAGACGTGTAAAACCCCTAAAGAAGTGCAGTTATGGAGATGCTCTGACACGGTCGTCTAGTTGGCCCTCAAACTTGCTGAAATGCTTACGCCTGCCCATGTTTCCTGCTTGTAGCACATCACCTTTAAGGACAAAATTTTCACTTTCTCCCTAAAATAGCCCACATCAGGTGCCATGATGAAGAGACAATCAGTGTTATTCACCTTACCTCTCAGTAGTCGTGATGTTACGCCTGATCAAGTATTTATCTTTAAAGTATCTATCTTTAACTTGTTGCTTATTGCTCTTTTTTCCTCAGTAACTTAACATCATCTAATAAGTTATTTTTACTGTTATTTTACTGAAGACTCAAGCGGCCTAAAGGAGAAAGTTGAATGAAATCGATAAAAACAAATGAGAAAGTGACAAATTTATTCACTCCAAGCAGATGCAATTTACTTCTCCTCTGTTACAGTGTCGAAAGAAAAAGTCACAAAAGGCAGAAATCAAGAATGTTGAACAAGTTTTGTCTACACCGAGTGTAGATCATCATAGAGTAAGTACAATAATCTATTTTGAGACATGATAAATACACCTATCAGCCACAATATTAAAACCTCCTGCCAAAGGCCTCTCTTTGTGTAGCCAGCGTGACCCAGCTGCCACTGGGCTGCTCACCAGTCTGCAGGGCTGACACAGAGAGACATCCACTCACCTGCAGCAAATTTAGAATCACCAATTAGCTTAACATGCATGTCTTTGGACTGAGGGAGGAAACGGGAACACCCACTGAAAACCAATTAGGAACAAATTCTTTTCTTTACAATGGCTGCCCAGCAAAGTGTCTTGAGGAAATGATGGGGTAAGGGCTAAAAAGAATTCTCAAAAATGAAATGAACAGCACACGTACACAAAAACATTTCAATCCACCCACTCCTGACACACCACCGCAACAAAAATAATGTGACAACAAACTACTGTATGACATGCAGTCTAAAACACAAAAGCAGCAGCAGCGGTAAACAGGAAATGCATGGGATGTTAGTGAAAAGCAGGCAAAAGTAGAAAATGTAAGTGGGTCGTGTCATTACACATGACATGGATTTTATTGTGTGCATTGTGTTGTGGGGCCATTACTGAGCAGTTTTTTAGGCTGCCAGGGAGTAATACTGTTGCAACGGGGGTGTGCAACAATATTTATATGTGTCGCATGTATAAGAGCCATACAAACTCCACAACCTCAATTTAATTTCAACAAGACAATCAATATATTCACCTGTCATTTGTTTTAATGTCGTAGCTGATGTGTAATAAAAGAAAAAAAAATACAACCCTTCATTCTTCACCCTGATTACATTAGTTGATCATGTTCTGTCCTTATTGTGCGTCCCTTTGCCCAACTTGACAGACAGCTAACGGATTCAATGAACATTGGAGGCGGAAGTAAGTTTAAGGCTTTTTACTTCGTCAGTAGTTCAATGATTGATATTCTTTTCTTCCCGTAAAACTAAAAACAAACACAAAGTAAATGTCACAAGATGTCTTTTCCTCTTTACACACACTTCTAGGATATGAACTATACTGTTATATAGTATGTGTAATCAACAGCGACTCAGTATTGATCACAATACAACTTAGCGAGTTTAGCTTCCTCAAAGATAAACATAGCACATGAAATAACTGGTTTCTAAACAAATCTATGTAATAGAAATGCACCAAATAAACTTGTAAACATGTTATACATTAATACTCACAAGCAATAACTCTCCAAGGCAGAAACGTTTTAAAGAGCAACAACATATCCTGCAGGCTAACAAGTGACCAGCTTCCTGTTTCCTCTACCCACAGGAACACAGAAAAACCCCACCAAAATAAAAGCAGGTGAGAATTCCCATTATGACCAGCAGAGGGTGCTGAAGAGAAAGAACCTATGCATGTCATAACACTCCCCGTCTGGTATTGTAAAATACCATTATGAACCAACTGAAACATCATAAACTGCAAGATTTTACAGATTATATCTGAATACAATGTTTACCATCATGACACACATACTTCTCAGTCCTTTGGGGACATCAATAACACTGTCTCTGACACAGGTCTCAGGTAAGTATTAATAGTTCCATTTCTTGAGACCCTCACTTCAATCTTCCTGACCCTGCCATCCTTATCCAGGAAGATCTGGTTGACAAGTCCCATTGGCCATTCATTGCGCCTCGCTTGTGCATCTTTGATGAGCACCAAATCTCCCACCTTGAGGTTTGCATGGTTACGTTGCCACTTGTTCCGGCTTTGCAGTGTCCCTAAGTACTCCCGTCTCCATCTGGTCCAAAATGTGTTTGCAAGGTGTTGAACTTGCCTCCACTGCTGTCGATGGAGATCCTTCTCAATAAAACTTCCCGGAGGGGGAAGAGGAGTGCACACCTTCTGAGTGAGAAGCATGGAAGGTGTCAACAGGAAGGGTGTGTCAGGATCTGTTGTGATAGGAGACAAAGGTCTAGCATTAATGATGGCTGTTACCTCTGCCATTAGAGTAGAAAGCACCTCATGTGTCAAGTGAGAGTGCGGGGTTTGGAGAAGCATTGCATCCAGGATACGTCGGGACAATCCTATCATACGTTCCCAGCTTCCTCCCATATGAGAAGAGTGAGGTGGATTAAAGATCCAGGTGCATCCCTCTTCTCCCAGGTATGTTTTAATGCTTGACACGTCGGGGTCTGTCAGTGTGAAACCTAGCTCCCGGCAAGCACCAACGAAATTAGTCCCACAATCGGATCGAATCTGCTTAACAGGCCCTCTCAAACTGAAGAATCGACGCAGGGAATTGATGAAACTTGATGCGTCCATCGACTCAATCAGTTCAATGTGCACAGCACGTGTGCTAAGACACGTAAAAAGAACAGCCCACCTTCTGCTATTTGCCTGGCCTCCTCTTGTGCGCCTTGTGACCACAGACCAAGGGCCAAATACATCCAAACCCACGAAGGTGAAAGGAGGTTCGGTGCTGATACGATCAGAAGGCAGATCTGCCATTCTTTGCTCAGCTGCTTTCTTCCTAAGTCTGTTGCAGGTGATACAGTTGTGGATAATCTGTTTGATTAGCCTCCTTGCTCCTGTAATCCAATATCCAGCAGTACGGACTGCACCTTCTGTGAACACCCGTCCCTGATGCATTACTCGCTGGTGATGGTGTTCTACTATCAACTTGGCAACATGGCTACCACCTGGAATAATGAGAGGATGTTTCTCCTTGTAGTCGATGTTGGCGTGTTTGAGCCTTCCACCTATCCTCAAGAGTCCTTCATCATCACAGTAGGGACTGAGTTTTTGTAAAGAGCTGTGTTTTGGTATGTCTTTACCATTAGCAATACAGGCAAGTTCCTCCTCAAACATTTCCTTCTGCACACTTTTGATGACGACAATCTCAGCCTTTGTCAGTTCCTCTGCTGCGCGAGACTGTTTGCAATGATGCCATGAACTGCAAGAGGGACCTTCATCTTTGCTCTTGAAGACCTTTGCAATATGAATGAGCAAACTAAGGGCCTTGAGGAGTTTTTTCAAAGAGGAAAAACGTCTGAACCTTTGCGATCCAAGCAGAGACCCATCATTACTAGTGTGAGTGACAAAGCTGCGTATTTCATCATCCAACTCGGGGTCCACAAGGTCATAGGTTTCAGCTTCTCTTGTAACACTAGCTTGTAACAAGAAGGCAGGTCCTTTAAGCCAGGCACTGTCACCAAGCATGGCGGCAGGCACCGAGCGTGTGCCTATGTCAGCAGGGTTAGAGCTCGTAGGGACATAGTGCCATTGTTTTGGTTCTGAAATCCTCCTGATTCGCTGCACCCTGTTGCCAACATATACATAGAACCTCTTCGTCTGGTTGCTTATATAGCCTAAAACCACACGACTGTCTGTGTAGAATTCAACTGCCTCAAGATTTAGGTCCAGTTCACTTGTGATGACTTCAGCAAGCTCTGCAGCTAAAACAGCAGCTCCCAATTCCAGTCTTGGAATTGT
Source organism: Rhamphochromis sp. 'chilingali' (assembly GCF_963969265.1). Taxonomy (NCBI): domain Eukaryota; kingdom Metazoa; phylum Chordata; class Actinopteri; order Cichliformes; family Cichlidae; genus Rhamphochromis; species Rhamphochromis sp. 'chilingali'. The sequence continues at coordinate 9,415,430 of NC_137947.1, read as the reverse complement.
ATGAGCAGATTGTGGGGCCAATTTTGCTTTCCCTAGAACGAAGCCCACCTGATGGTTCTGATTTTCGCCAGTGGTCTTTAGGAAAGCAACTGCTGCAATGGCTTTAGTGGAGGCATCTGAAAAGATGTGTAACTCTTTTCTGATTGCTGTTGACATCGTAGCAGAAGCTTAGGTCCTTGGAATATGTACATTCTTGAGATCGACAAGAGATTCTTTCCATGTATCCCACTCGGCCTCCCTTTCTCTAGGCAGTGGAGTGTCCCAGTCTAGGGCCTCACTTGAAAGTTCTCTCAGCAGCATCTTTCCCTGGATTGTAACCGGTGAAGCAAATCCTAAGGGATCAAAAAGACCATTGATTGTAGCTAAGACACCTCTCTTTGTAAAGGGCTTCACTGTCTCTGCTACTCGAAAGGTAAAGGCGTCTTTCTTTAGGTCCCATATCAGACCAAGACTTCGCTGTGTAGGTGTCACATCAGTCTCCAGATTTAGCTCTTTAAGCCCCTTTGCACGGTCATCTGGAGAAAACGCATCAAGAAGCTCAGAGCTGTTTGATGCTATTTTATGCAGGCGAAGGTTAGATGTGGCAAGAATTTCCTGTGCTCTCTTCATTAGATCAATAGATTCACTGGCTGTGGGCCTTAACATAAGCGCGTCATCAACGTAGAACTCCCTCTCAATGAAGCGTCGTGCATCTGATCCGAATTCCTCTTCACCATGAGCTGCTGCACATCGAAGGCCGTATATAGCTACGGATGGTGAGGGGCTGTTGCCAAACACGTGAACCTTCATTTGATACTCACAGATGTCATTGGCAGGATTGTTGTCTTCATGCCAGAGGAAGCGCAAATAGTTTCGATGGTCCTCTCTTACAATGAAACTGTGAAACATCTGTTCAATGTCAGCGGTTACTGCAACAGTTTCACGTCTGAACCTCAACAATACTCCCAATAAGCTATTATTGAGGTCAGGTCCAGAGAGGAGAACATCATTGAGAGAGACGCCATGGCACTTTGCACTTGAGTCAAACACAACCCTGATCTGATCCGGCTTCTGAGGATGGTACACCCCAAACGTAGGTAAGTACCAGCACTCCTTGTCCACCTCAAGTGGAGGAGCCAGTTCAGCATGGTCACGATCAAATATGTTCTGCATGAAAGCAAAGAAATGCCTCTTCATTTCAGGCCTTTTTTCAAGGGTGCGCTGAAGAGAGGATAAGCGTTTGACGCCCTGGTCGCGATTGTTGGGCAGCCACTGGCGAGGTCCCTTAAATGGAAGTGGCGCCACCCAGCTGTTGCTGTCATCTATGAACATCTCTCTCTTCATGACCTCTAGGAACAGTTTGTCTTCAATAGAAAGGCCGATTTTGTTATCGTCCTCGGATGTATCATAGATGGTGCTTCCAAGAGTGCATGCCTTAACTATAGGTGTTTCGGTGGTAGGGAAGGCTTTACGCTCAGACTTGGACCCATAATTCTCTTTGATATGAACCATATTTGAACATGGTCTGAAATAGGATGGGCGATTGTTCTCAAGCACATTAGTGTGATAGGCATCCACAGCTGCAGGCTTATGAGCATCACCTAAACAGACGTCACCAATGATGACCCATCCCAGGTCCAGTTTCTGTGCATATGGGGCATTGTGAGGACCGTTTCTATGCTGCCTCGCTTTGTGGACACTAAGTAGGTCACGTCCAAGTAAAAGGAGGATCTCAGCTTTGTGATCGAGTGGTGGGATGAGATGGGCTATTGGCCTTAGATGAGCATGTTCTGCTGCCACCTCAGGGGTAGGTATCTCAGCTCTGTTACTCGGAATGTTATTACATTCAATTATTGTCGGCAGCGTGACTGATGTGGCTCCGTCTAGTGACTCCACTACAAAGCCTGTAGCTCTTCTACCCATCATTTCTGTTGTTCCCGCACATGTACGAAGTGTGAATGGAGACTCTGACCCCTCTATGCCATAAACATCAAAAAACTCTGACCTGGCAAGTGACCGATTACTCTGATCATCGAGCACGACATAAGCCTTTGTCACTCGCTCTGGCTGCGCTTTTGGGAAAACCTTTACCAAGCAGATCTTAGAACAGGATCTTCCTCTCTGAGCTTCTCCACATACTTCGGTACAAGTCGATGTTATAGCAGGCTGAGTTGTCTCTTCTGTGCCCTCCCCGCCATGACCAAAGAGAGTTGCAGGAGGTGGTCCTGGATGAAGGGCAGAGATATGATTCCTGCTTTCACATTCTGTACACTTGATTGTTGTGCTACAGTTCTTGGCCATGTGACTAGTGGAAGAACAGCATCTAAAACAGATACCATTGTCCTTGAGGAAGGTCTTACGCTCCTCAATGGGTTTATTGCGAAACCCTCTGCAGTGCTTGAGGGGATGTGGCTTTTTATGAATAGGGCACTGCCTTTCCACATCACAGGTTTGCTCTCTCACGCTGTCTTGGCCAGCTTTCCCCTGTGATATTTCCGTCTTGTGAGCAGAGACCAAGCCCTTATAGGTCTTCCTCACTGTAGTATCTGATCTCAAGTGGTCTGTTGTAGATGCTAAGAGCCTGAAGCCTGGATCATTGCGGGCTTGTGCCTCTCTGCAGACAAAGTCACAGAGAAAGGAAAATGGCGGAAAAATGACACTATGGTCAACTTTATACCTATAACCCTGAGAGAGCCACTTTTCCTGGATATTGTGTGGTAACTTGTCCACAATTGGAGCGACACCACGTGCAGTGTCAAGATAGCTTAGCCCTGGGAGATAACCCTCTGATTTTGCTGCCTCAACCTCCTGCAGCAGGTCACTAAGCTCTCTCAGCTTAACAGGATCTTTGCTACTGACCTTTGGGAAGTTTGTAAGCCTGTCGAACAGTGTTTTTTCAATTATCTCTGGAGAGCCAAAACATTCCTCCAAGCGCTCCCAGGCTTTGTCCAGTCCAACTTCAGGACGACAGACATGCACCGTCTTTATTCTTTTCACATGCCGTGCTGAGTTGTGCCCTAGCCACTTAATAAGGAGGTCCAACTCTTCACTGGGCTGAGTTTTAGTCCACTGATTGCATTCAGAAAGGAGGATTTCCACACCCAGTAATTTTCAGGGCAGTCATCAAACTTTGTGAGACCAGCATTAATAAGATCCCTCCGTGCCAAGTACCTTGCTATATCACCCACCTGAGCACTGCCATCTGGTAGGAGTTGAGGTGTGACTCGATCAGGCGACCTTTCCCTTGTGCTCTCTGGTGGGTGCGGTGTTGAGTGGGGATAAATACCAGACTTTGGTTCCTGAGATAGCCCTGATGTTGGAATGGCTTTGTTTCTCATTTTGAACAAGTGAGATTCAACATATGGAGTACCAAAGCTTTGCCTGGGTTGAATCGTGGGCTTCAGCTCATGAACAGTTGACTCTCTATGCTCTTCCTCTGGTTTAGCACTCTCGGTTGGCTGTAGATGCTGCTCCACATACTGCCGTGTCCTTTCAGCAGTCTCTTCAAAGGCTGGTTTCCTTTCAGTTTTGACAGACTCCTCTGCTGCAACCTCAAGGATGCTGGCTTCAGCCATAGCTGCTGCTACCTCCTTTTCATACTGTAAAGTGTTCAATTTGGCTTCTATGCGAGCCTTTTCAATCATCATTTCTGACTCTATTTTGGCATAATCGGCTCGTGCGCGAGCTGCCTCCAGTTTAGCACGAGCTGCAGCAGCGGCTCAACTGGCTGATGATCCACTCGATGCTATAGAGGCCACTGACCTGGTCTCTAGAGCCGACAGCTGCATTATTTCTTTTGTGGCTTGTGTGTCCTCCATCCCACAATGCTGCTGTGTGGCAAGCGTAAGCAGTAGTAGAGATGAGACGTGCTGGCAGACGAAGTTGCTGTCTTTGATTATCTCTGCCTGCTGAGAAGCTGCTTTTTTACTGTTCTGTCCTTATTGTGCGTCCCTTTGCCCAACTTGACAGACAGCTAACGGTTTCAATGAACATTGGAGGCGGAAGTAAGTTTAAGGCTTTTTACTTCGTCAGTAGTTCAATGATTGATATTCTTTTCTTCCCGTAAAACTAAAAACAAACACAAAGTAAATGTCACAAGATGTCTTTTCCTCTTTACACACACTTCTAGGATATGAACTATACTGTTATATAGTATGTGTAATCAACAGCGACTCAGTATTGATCACAATACAACTTAGCGAGTTTAGCTTCCTCAAAGATAAACATAGCACATGAAATAACTGGTTTCTAAACAAATCTATGTAATAGAAATGCACCAAATAAACTTGTAAACATGTTATACATTAATACTCACAAGCAATAACTCTCCAAGGCAGAAACGTTTTAAAGAGCAACAACATATCCTGCAGGCTAACAAGCGACCAGCTTCCTGTTTCCTCTACCCACAGGAACACAGAAAAACCCCACCAAAATAAAAGCAGGTGAGAATTCCCATTATGACCAGCAGAGGGTGCTGAAGAGAAAGAACCTATGCATGTCATAACAGATCATGATGGACAGCTGACGAGATGTAAGGCTGCTCTCTCACTTCAGTGTCAATGTGTCAGACACACTGATTTCTATTCATTCATTCAACAAACGCAACTTCATTAATGTCATCAATGCGTATGGACAACAATCACAGAGCTTCACTTATTCCACATTTTGCCATGTAACAGCTTTATTCCAAACTGATTCAAATTATTTTTCACCTCAAAATTCCACACAGGAGTCCACCTGTGTTAAATTCAGTTGATTGGACATGATTTTCAAAAGGCACACACCTGTCTATATAAGGTCACATTGTTAAAAAGCAAACCGTGAAGTCTAAAGAATTTTCTGTAGATGTCCAGGATGGGACATGTATTGAAGTCCAGATCTGGGGAAGGGTACAATCGGAACAATTGGGGTAGAGGTGGCTTAATCAGGCAGGTGACCAAGAACCCAGTGGTCACTTTGAGCTCCATTTTTACTTTGTGGAGGGAGGAAAACTTTCCAGAAGCACAACCATTTTGGCAGCAATCCACCAATCAGCCCGTATACTACAGTGTCCAGATGGAGGTGACTCCTCAGTAAAAGACGCATGAAAGCTCACCTGCAGTTTCCCAAAAAGCAAATGCAAGACTTTCAGAAACCAAATTCTTTGGACTGATGAAACAAATACTGAACTCTTTGGCCTGAATGCCAATCATCATGTCAGGAAGAAACCAGCACCGCACATCACTTGGCCAATACCATCTCTGCAGTGAAGCATGATGGTGGCAGCATCCTGCCTAGGGGATATCTTTCGCCAGCAGGACCTGGGAGACTAGTCAGGGCCAAAGGATAGATGAATGCAGCAATGTCCAGAGCCATCCTTCATAATAACCTGCTCTGGATCTCGGACTGGTGCAAGGTTTATGTTCCAAAAGGACAACTACCCTAAACACACAGCCAAGATAACAAAGGAGTGGCTTTGAGAGCATCCTGGGAATGTTCCTGAGTGGCTCGTCCAACCTGATGGAGCCAGAGAGATTCTGCAAAGAAATATCTGTGCCAAGGTTGTAGAGTCATACTCAGAAAGGCTGTAATTGCTGCCAAAGGTGCTTCAACAAATTCTTTAGCAAAGGTTCTGTATGTCTGCAGAAAGTTGCTTGAATTCATACTAAATCTTATATTTTTATTTGGTCATCGAATACTCGTAGTTGTGTTTGTTTAAAAGAGGAATAGCATGTCACTATCAACCATTTTAAATTAATGTGTAGTGGCTGCCAGTAGCTGCCTCTACATACCCCAAGACATTTTGTTTTGACGGGTTACACATGACCAAGCAAGCAAATCCTGCTTCTTGAACCATGTACGTTTTTGCTGTATGATCCAGCAACTAATTGGCAAAGTTTGGGCCGTGTTGGAGAAAATCTGTAGTCAGAAACTGAATATTTAGGCAGTGAAGTTAACATGATTACAATTTCCGCTAGAGTTAATTTATGCAGTGCTGTTTCCATTGCTGATGCTTCTTTTCAGGGTAGTTATAGTGTCATTCAAAGCTAGGAAATATGCAAGGACGCCATTTGCAGTGTGCCTTTCTTTTCTTTTCTTTTTCAGCCAGATTTCTGGGATATTCTGCACAGCTGTGCTTGCCCGCTCCAGAAAGCATTAATATTATTGCGGTTCCAGTGATCCTGCAGGTAGGGCTATACCTCGGAAGACTTCTCTGTTTAGTGAGCTGGAGGAGCAGATGTTTCATCTGCACACAAGGGGTATAAACACACATTAGTCTGAGCAGATGAGAAAATTGGTCACTTAAACATACTAATGGATTGATGTAATTAATTTGCCAGAGGGGAGGATAAAATTGTATCATTGTTGCCTTCCAATACTTTTTGAATTTGTAAAGTTAATGATCAGATGGATATTAATCCCAACCTTAAGTACTAGAATTAATAAAAGAAATCACCACAATGTAAGTATCTGTTGTGTAGATGATATTTTACTTTTCAGGTTTTCAGTGCAGTTTAATTGAAATCATCACTTCACCCAATGCAAGGCAGAAATGTTTGAATCCCCATGATAATTCAGTCACACTGTCCATCTATTCAGTGATCTTTTCACTGTGTGCCGTAAAAAAGTGGAAGGGGACTGAACTGCAATCTGTTCATGGGCAGACTGGTTTGATACGTTTCTGGTGGTTTAAGACTCAGTGCATAATTTTGTCTTCTTTCAATAGAAAGTCGCTTTTTTAGATTCATGGAAGGAATCGGGTTTTCTGACTGGAACCAGACAGTAGAGCGATTTTATCTGCAGCCTTTCTCGGGCTGCCTCATTAACAGAAGACACAAGCAGCTCTTTTAGTGTGTATCAGTAGAAATCATTCTCTTGGCTCCCTGTTTCATTTGTTTGTTTGTTTACTTGTATTCATTGATGTAATCCTGAGAGTGGATAGCAAAGAGTCTGCGTGAATGTTCCTGGCCTGGATTATTTTCCTGATTTGAACTCTCTAACATATTCATTGCTACCATTTATAGCATTGCACAGAAAAACCAAAGCCCTCTGAGGAAAGACTGGAAATGAAAGACACATCATTCATATCAGATGAATGACAGTTTTAATCTTGTATGTGTGGATCTGTATTCCAAGGAATCCAACAAGGTTTTTTTTTAAAATCTGCATATATGCATTAGTTCCCTCAATCTGGGAAATTGTATATTTGCTGCATGCAAAATACTATGTTCAGATTTTTAAAAATATAAAAACAAGCAGAAACATTTATTTAAAAAACAAACTTCATAGCTGCACGTTCATCAGAAAATCACAAGATAGGACATTCAAAGTCAGAAAATGCAAAGTCATCATCATAAAAATGACATATTCTGTCTTTACTTTTGTTGCAGAAGTAAAACACCACAGTCCCCATGTGCACCTCTTCAAAAAGTATTGGAGAACTACTTAAAAAGAGTAAAGGAACAGAAGCAAGAAAGCTGATGGGGGAGAAAAGCTACATTGACTGACAAACAAGGAGAAGGGCAGAAGTAACTAACGAGGGTGGATCAAACTATCTGACGGTAAGAAAAAAACACTAAATCAGGACCACAAATAGAGGTGGTAAACAAAAGAAAATATTCAATAGCAGAAACTCAAAACCACTGAGTGTGAATGACCTTGCGACAGACTGACATGCAAATGTTTCAGAAGCTCAACAAATCAGAGCTCACCAGAAGCTTTGCCTCAGTTGGCACCTTGGTTGAGAAGAAATTGTGAAAC
>NC_137947.1:8627283-8807511 GCF_963969265.1 Rhamphochromis sp. 'chilingali' | reverse complement strand
CAGGTGTTAACACCACAGATAAGGAGATAGAAGTTCTCTACTTGCCCAATGTAACATTTGAAGATGCTGGGGAGTATACGTGCTTGGCGGGTAATTCTATTGGGATCTCCTATCACACTGCTTGGTTGACGGTGCTTCCAGGTATATACACCCATGTACTGTCTTCTGTTTCTCTTTTCCCGCTCTCATTCTTCTCCAAAAATGATTGGATTGTGTCATTTCAATTATCTCTCTGGAAGGCAAATCCTCCCTCTGGAGTCTAATTCACACAACTCAAATAGCAGATTATGGCTAGGAGCCAGCGCGGCCATCATCCAAGGCAATGCACTGCAAAAAGCAGGGAGAGCTTGTATTCTATAATATGATATGGCCTGGTGAGCTGCTGAATGCTCACAGCAGATGACAGGGTGGTTTGGTGTGCTCCAGCAACAGTTCAAGTACCTGTAGACTCCAAAACGTGGGGAAGGTTTGCCTTTCTTCTGTCGCTCTTGTTTGTCTCCTGCTTCTCGGGGAAAGTCTTTGAGTGCCACAAAAATAGCATTTTTTCCCCCTTATGCCTCAAGCTGTACTTTACCCCCTTCTGGCTCTGATAATTGGAATCTTTTAAAAACTCTTATTTCTCCCTGAAATAAAGGTTGAAAGTTAAAGCTCAACACTCGCTTCACGTTGGCTTGACTTTCTCAATTATCAGAGCCAAAGCTTTCAACTTCTGCACAGTGAATGTCTTATGCTTGTGTGCATCGTCATTTATCAACATCCTTTTTTTTTAATCCTCTATTTTTGTCCATTGCTGAATGTCCGGGCTGTAATTACACATGCCAAAGGATGAGAAACGTAAAACTCATCGACGAGTTAGTTCCAGGCTAAACGGGTGATTATTGATGCTCAAGTTCCTTTCAAAAAGTACAGTGGGCATTAAATGTGACTGAGAGTAGCTGGCTGTCGGCAGCCCTCAACAGACAGCCAGTATTAAACCATCATTAAGGCTGTAACAAGATAATAGTTTGGGTTTTGTCTGTAAACAATACCGCATAATGATCACAAGCAGGCTATTTCCTCTGGGAGTAATATGCAATATTTATTACACTCAATGAGCTCTATCTGCACGGCTGGCGCCTTTAAGGCTGTAACTCCTCTGTGTGTGAGTGTGTGTGTGTGTGTGTGTGTGTGTGCGCTGTGGTTTTTGGACCAGCAGATACAAAGTAGGCTGAAGAAAGGTTCCTACATGTACAGTAGCTTCACCTCCAGCTGGCTGAAAGGCAGTTTGGTTGGCTGTACTGTACAAAAGCCTTGTTTGTGGTCTGGAGGCTATGCATTATGGAACAGTCTGTTTCTATAGTGTACACACACACACTCAAATATAAACTAAGACCATTTCTGACAGGAAGTTCAGGCGATAGTTCGTTGATGGTGATTACATTTATACATGAGTCACCTCCAGAGCATCTGTCTCTGTGTTTGTCTGTCTGATACCCGTGTTTGTCTGTGCAAATGGAGAGCACGTATGTGAGCAATCCTAGAGAGTGTTCCTTTAACCTTCTTCGCCTGACCTCACCCTCGCTGCCATTTCTCTGTTTTCCTCAGCCCTTGAGAAAACTCCTGAGTCCATTTCCCCAGACTACGTGGAGATCGCAATATACTGCGCGGGCGTCTTCCTCATTGCCTGCATGGTGGGCATTGTGGTGGTGTGCCGCATGAGGAACACTGCAAAGAAGCCCGACTTTGGTGGCCAGCCAGCGGTTCACAAACTGACCAAGCAGATCCCCCTGCGCCGCCAGGTAACAGAAAGTAGATAAAGAGTTCTAAAGGCATCTTACACCTCTAGAGGAGAATAACACACATTGCATACATGCTGAAAACACAAAACATAATAACAGACAGTCTAGATGATATAGTTGTTTTAACTGGGGGTATCAAACTTATCTTACAGGCCAGTTTAATCTCCAGTGGGTTGGATATGCACAGCCAGTGCATAATAATCTATTAAATAAACTTTTAATTACTGGTTCTTTTACAAATCGAACTATAATAATGCACTTTTTTTCCCACATTCAGTCACTTTACTGCATTACAAAGAAACACTCATGCTGCAAGTCAAGCAAATGTGTCAGCATGGCTCATTGCGTTGATCACCTTTCTTTGGTGTGGTCCAGCAGGCCAGGGGTTATTTCTTTGTTAGTAAGAACGTCATAAAACTAATGAGGACTCCAACCTCTGGCTTGCATAAACTTAACCTTGCAACACACAATGCTTCTCCACTAAAATAAATAAATAAGCAGTAAAAAGTCTCCAAATTTGGGACCCTTTCTTTGCAGTTTTCACGCTTCTAGTCCAAGGGGCCAAATGGGATCGTTTTTGTCAGCTGTACCTTTGACAACCCCTGATATAGAGTAATGCTGAAAAAATAAAAGCTGCATAGCAAATAATGAGAGGTGAGGGGAAAAAACATTGTGGCACAATCTGAGCTACATAGTTTTCTCTCCTAATGAAGGTGTTGCCACAATTTAAACAAACAAACAAAAAAACATGCTATTTTTTTGTTTTTTTTATGATAACCATTTCTTTTAAAAGACCAAAGTAAGGCCATGTCGTATAAAGAGCAACAGAGCTCGCAAAGACTTGAGATAAAAAAATGCAGTAATCAGTTTTGTTTCTTTCTCACATGCCTCTCAGGGCTTTCATACATGGTTGATACACTTGTAAATAACACAAAGATTACAACTGATGTGGTATCTTAAAGAATCTACTTCCAGATCTCATTTAGGTGGCGTGCATTTTTGTACAAGTTAGCACTGCTGCCTGAAACTGCAGCCACAGTTTTTCTTTTTTTCACCCTGTGTATGAGCCACAGTTTTCCCTCAAAGGAAAACCAAAAGGTACAAAAAGTGTTGGATTACATTCTGCAGAGAGACTGATTCCTGTGTCAAGGTAAGGTTAGGCTGGAGGGCGGAGAGATGAGCCCTGGAGACGGTGGCGAAGCTGAGCATTTAACACATATTTATCAAAATTACTGTTGCTGCTCAATTAATCATCATTGAAATGTAATCTCCGGCTCTGGGAACGACTTTATCGTAATACCAAAGCCTTAAATGTGGAATTCCCAAATATACTACTTGTGCTGACGCGCCAGAGTTCCCAGCAATGTTGTTATTTTGTAAATAAAGTAGTCAGTCGTACATGCCTCAATTACTCCTCTAGTGATGCCTCGGAGCTCTAACTGATCTGTGAATCCAGACCGCGGTGATCAGCCAATCCCCTTTCATCCTGCAGGTCTCAGCAGACTCGAGTTCTTCCATGAACTCTAGCACGCCTCTGGTGCGCATCACGACACGGCGGAGCTCTGCACACGATGAGCCAATCCCAGAGTACGACCTTCCTGAGGATCCGCGGTGGGAGTTTTCTAGAGACAGGTGAGAAATATTCTTCCTTTTCCTGTCACAGACATTATCCTTCCTACTTACTGGTGTTTTTGTACCCTGAAGAAAGGAAAACCATAACTGATTATTTTTTCCCTCAGAAAAGAATTTGAGATTAGGCTCGTGTCACGCAAATAAGAACTCCCTGTTCTTATTTGCATGTCTCACCACTTTACAAAATGCCAAATAGACAATTATGTAAATCAAATTCAGCTCCTGCATAAACCAAAAAACACCTGAAAATGCTGATCTGCTACCCAGTCCTGCTTTCTTTTGAAAGGGGGTATTCAGAAAAACACTAAGGATTCAGAGCCTGTGTGCAGTAATTGTTTGATGGTATGCATAATACTTTTTTGGGGCCGTCTTTGAGCCTCTATCTGATTTGATCTCACCTGCTAAATGATCAGATTAATAATTTTTATAGGTGAAGAGTGCAGACTTTAATGACTAACTGTTAAAGCACAGTTGTGGTAACTGAGATAAAGGGCTGCTGGCTCATCTGTTGGTGCTTTAGTAAAATGACCTGAACTTGGCACGCTGCACACCGCCTCATCATTACAACGACTGCTACGTCACACTCTCGCTCACCCGTAGTGACACACACACATGCTTCTGTTGGGAAGGAGCGAAGCTGTGCTAATTAGTGGTTAGCATTCACAGCTTTCATCTGCATGTTTGGGCTAGGAGTGTTTGCTCGGTTTCATACCAGAGGAATTAGCACCGCTGAGGTTTCGGTTAGTCACAGTAACTACAGCCAGTGATAAGCTTTAGGGTGGATTTAAAAGGACAGCAAAGGTTAGAGCAGTTTAAAGCTGTCTTGAGGCCTTGCGTTTTGAAATGAAAAATGAAAATCCAAAGCTGTTAGTCTGAAAGGAGGCCTGTCTTTTGTTAAAATGAGTTGTTAAAAAAACAGAACTTGGATCATAAATAAAATTTTTTAGCACCAGTCATCAGTGGGGGAAAAACATTTCTGATATCATATTAGACTTTGTGAGTGTGTGCTGCTGAATGGCATTCTGCTGAGGTTTGCTTTTTTTAACACTTAGACCCCCTTTAGATGAAGCAACCATAGTTGTTTTGTCTGGGTTGAATAAATGCATGCCTCTGTTTGAGTCTTTATTCCTTGCTTGCCATCCTACCGCCCGAGGGATCACGTTGGGCTTGCAGAAGGCTTAGGAATGCTAACGTTTGCAGTTTGTGTGCAGGAAAAATAACATTGATTATGTGTGGCTGGAAAGACAGACTGGTTGTCATTGAGTGTGGACAGACAGAGGATTGTGTTACTACATAAGGGCCACAGGCTTTTTTCATGTCCCAGTTTGAATATTTACATAGCCTGTACACTGAGCCTTAAGGTAAGGGCCTCTACTGTCAATCAAATAACAGACAGGAGGCTACACTACCAGCTCAGTGGTCTGATTGGTGCTGCAGCTCTGATGCAAAGTTATGAAAGAGCCTGTGTAAGAATTTCTCCCCCTGATTGATAAATCAGTGTAATAGAGTTTGGACGTTAAATTTAACACCAGATTTTGAAACATGCACCTGTAAGGCAAACTAAAGGAAGAATTCCATCCTTCTGAGGCCAATGTTTTAAGGCTAAAGTAGGCTCTGTGTAATGACTTGAGAAGAGTGTATATTGAAACATGCCAAGAGAGGGTAAACAGTTTAGAAATTAGTGCTCTCCCTGACTTTATCAGACGATTATCGTAGCCACGTCTGCCTTCCTACCTACTGCCCTGGCAGAGGCTGCGCTGTGCCAATAAAACACTCACACAGACACAATCTGATTTAAACGTAGCAGTCTAGAGAAAAAAACCCCAAAACCGATAGGGTGAGGTTGACAAGCTGGTTCTGTGCCAGGTTTCATTAACGCTCTCTCCCACACTCTAACCTGTTTACTGCAGCACTGTGGGTGAGTCAGTGCACACAAATCAGCCTCATGCATTTGTCTCCCTTTCTGCAGCTAATCAGCTTCCTGTCTATTTTTCCTTCTTGCTTCTCCTTCTGTGGCTGCAGGTTGACCCTGGGCAAACCCCTTGGTGAGGGTTGTTTTGGCCAAGTCGTAATGGCAGAGGCCCTGGGCATCGATAAGGACAAACCCAAGGAGGCTGTAACTGTTGCAGTCAAGATGCTGAAAGGTAAGTGAGTCTCAGTAGCGTTGTGTGTCAGACCGCGGGGATAAGATGTACACTTACTTCATTGTGTCTTCTGAGCAAGGTGAGAACATTTTACAGGTGATTTATGTTCCAGTGAGGGTTCACTAAAGGTGCGTGGTGGAGCCTGGGGCTGTCGTTATTATTCGTTATTGGTGGTTGCTGAGTGACAGCTAGAGGGATGCAGGTTGGGAAGGTAAGGGTTAGGGTGCGGTTACATACCTGACCCCAGAGCAGCAGCTGGCTGGAGCTCAGTCAGCACCCACACAAAGAAGTAAGTCACACTAGCAGCACTGCTGAGATTAATGAAAACAGGAGGAGGGGGCACTGGGTTGGTTTGAGGTTGCGGGGTACGGTGAGATCAGACATGGCAGCAGGCTATTGGGCCGACCTCGACAGTATACGTCTGCTTTTTTAAAACGACTCCAGATACGGTAATGGTGCAGTGGAATGCAGGCAATGCCAGTCTGGCTATTGGGATATCTCCACTTGCTCAATCAGTTCCATGACAAAAGGAGCCTGTGCAGCAGATAATGAATCCAGATTGAACGTCTTTAATTCCTTCTCCTCCCTTGCCCTGGTGCTGAAAGGATGCCTCTGTAGTCATTGTGGGGAGCTTCCCTCGCTGCTGTAACTCGAGCCGACATTGTCTGTCATCCGCACTTAATCAGACGCACCTAAAAAACAGGGTGCTGTCTAAAGGGACAGCTCCTTAGTCCTGAGCCAAAGGGTTAAAGGGGCGTTTGGAATATGGGGTGTGTGTTTTTCAGACCTTCTCTTGGCAACCTTTAATATGTGACTTCTTCTGCTGTTAGATGACGCCACCGAGAAAGACCTGTCTGACCTGGTGTCAGAGATGGAGATGATGAAGATGATCGGCAAACATAAGAACATCATTAACCTTTTGGGGGCCTGTACACAAGATGGTGAGTGCATTGATTGTGAGAATCAGTGTGCATGCATATGCAGATGAGTTTGCTGATTTTCTGTACAATGCCATAAAGGTTTGCCACAGGACCCTTTAGTGTCCTTAAGCACACTTGAGTCCCCATGAAAACAATACTAAAAACCCACTGGCTTACTCTGCTTAGTTAGTCTCAGGGGACAATGTTAAAGTCTTTGAGGTTTCCAGTATAGCTGTCACTAAAAAAGATGATAAAAAGCTACATTGTCATCACATGATAGTCAGTGGTTTGCTCTACAGTGAGCGTAGTCTCTTTCTGTGCACACGGGCTGTTCAGCTGCATGCAAAGCAACAGGAATCGTCTATTCATATGCAGATTTGTGTTTGGAGCAATTACTGTGAAAAGGAAAAGAAGAAAAAGAATTGGCTATTCTGAGTTTTGGAAATGCACATAACTGTTGAAATGCAGCTCTGCACAGACTGGCTGCTTTAATGCCGTTTCTCACACAGCCCTTCTCAACTGTTTTTGAGCAGAAATTTCCATGAAGCAAGCGCTGGTTTTATGATCTGAATGTTCTGTTTTTCATTAAAATTCACTCTGAATTTTGTCACTTTGTTTCAAAGGGAATAATTCAAGTTCAAACACTTGTTTGGCTCCGTCTCTTGTGCAGGCCCCCTCTATGTCATAGTCGAGTACGCCTCCAAAGGTAACCTCAGGGAGTACCTCCGAGCCCGCCGGCCACCCGGCATGGAATACTCCTACGACATCGCCCGTGTCTCAGACGAACAGCTCACGTTCAAAGATCTGGTCTCCTGCACTTATCAGGTGGCGCGGGGCATGGAGTACCTAGCATCGCAGAAGGTAAGGAGAGGACACGCACAGACACAGACAATGCCCTGTTCTCATATCGATCGCACGCTTGCTGGTTGCCAAAACAGATCTCGGTGCCAGCACACAGAGGGTTTGATGTGCTGTATCCACAAAGGTTTTACGTAGAAGCTTGTATGTGCTTCACTGTGGGAATACTGTCTCCTAAAAACACAACTCTTACCCCGCCTCTCTGCCCAAATCCCTACATTGTCTCTCATTCCACTACAAAAGCCCCTCTGTGTAGAAGAATTGTTAAGTTTTCACAATAGGGGTGCAGCCATGTTGGCCGAAAGCAGCATTACGCTCCCTCTAACTGTTGGAATGTGACAGAGCACGCTGCCTCACACGCACGCACACGCTAAAGTGCATATGTACAACCATACATGTGTCAAGGTATGCGAGGAATCTTTACTGATCCAGGCTTGTTGAAGACTGTGTAGTCGATGTGGCGTCGTGTTATTCAGTCCAGCACTCCCTTTGTGCAGGAGATTTCTGGATGATTTCATGCACCACAGACACTTTAACACCATCCCAAATAAAGCATGCACCTGTTTCCAAGTTGATTTATTTACAGAATGAGGTAATTGTCTTATTCTCATCTTCTCCCTCCCCCCTCTTTTCTCAATCCACATCTCAGTGTATACACAGAGACCTGGCAGCGAGGAACGTCCTGGTCACAGAGAGCAACATCATGAAGATCGCCGACTTCGGCCTGGCCAGGGATGTCCACAACATCGACTACTATAAAAAGACGACCAATGTAAGTACTCTGCGTGTCAGCGGATGCTTTTTGGAGAGCTTCAGCGGGGGATGAGTTCACCCTCCTCTCCTTTTGCTCCAGTTCCTTCCCTTCCCTCATCTTTCTGTTTCACTCCGTTTCCTCCGCTGGTGTCTTGGCAAAAGCTGCAGGTTCCCAGGCGGCCTGTGAATCTAGTGCTTCTGGAGATTCTGCCTGTTTACCCCTCAGTCTCTTGTTCTTTTGGTTTCATCGACACTTATACAATTAGCCCAGAAAAGAGACCGAGCGAGAGGGGAGGGAGCAGCAGCTTAGCCGTAATTGACATCTCCATAGCGGCCCAGTGGTGTCTTTCTTTCCCACCGCAGAACGTTGTTGCCTGCGCATCCTCATTTCATATGCATGATTGCCTTTTCATCGCATGCACAATCACGCTGAGAACTAGCTGACAACAACAACAATATTCGATGATGCTGACGGTGACGAAGATTAGGGCAAGCAAATGCGACAATGATTGAAACGGGACCAATAAAGACAGAGGCATCATTGTAGTGCTGCATTTTTTTAATATTTCTGTTAATCTTCATTGGTCTGACAGGAATGGGACACTTTACATCAGCCTTTTATTGAATTGCTTCATAATTCTTTATGGAATGAATGAAAACTACAGCAAATTCAGATTTTGTGTATTTAACTTGCTGCCCACCACAGCATCTGTAACTAAAGAATACCTATTTAGTGTCTGAATGATAATATATACTCACCAAGGTCGCCTTGTCAGCTACGCTTAGCTTCCCGGCAAGTGTTTCAATGCTACAGTGATAGACTCTTCTTTATCCGTGACCCTGTTTATCAGCTCTATTGCCCTAACAATGTAAACGTTCCTCAGGGAAATCCATTCTCCCCTAGACAGTCGCTCCTCTAGTGCCTTATTCCCTTGACTACTTCCACATATCAGCTTTTCCAGGAGTAATGAGATCTCCTGGTCATGAGGGATTTGAATTTCTTGCTGATGAAGCAAGAAATTTAGAGCTCGGCAGTCTTTTAAGGGGTACATTTTATTTGACCTCTCACCTGAGTGTGTGTGTGTGTATGTGTGTCCGTCCTCAGGGTCGTCTCCCGGTGAAGTGGATGGCTCCAGAGGCACTCTTCGACCGGGTCTACACACACCAGAGTGATGTGTAAGTATATAACAAAGTGTTTCTGTGTCCCACCACTGTAAATAATCCAAAATCCATTTACTCACATCAGTGGTACATTAAGCTTTATCATAAAGTAAAAGATGCTGTCACAGCTATTTTCTATAGCCTGCAGTCAGAGTGATTGTTTTTCATGGGGTACAGGAACAGAGGGTAGGTGATGGTTTGGGGTTTTTTTGGGGGGTTTTTTTTGGTGCAGTGTTGGTGAGTGTTAGGTTGAGGGGGATGACTGGCTGTAGGGGGCCAGTAGTGGCCAGTCTGTGGCAAAAGTGAGGATTTCACGCTAGACTTGGAGCCAATGCCGTGTTACTAATCTGGCCGGCTTCAAAGGGCCTAGAAGGAACCCGGAGCACACCAGCACCTCCTCTTTTCCCCCTCTGATTCACCCCTGCTCCTCCGGCCCTGCTCGGAAGTTTCCCATCTTGTTTGGGCCCCCCATGCACCTCTAAACGCAACAATGCTGCAGCCTCCCTGTGCAGGCCTCATCCTCCCTGCATCCAGCCTCTTTTAACTCCCTGCCATCCCCTCTTCACTCTCCTCTCCTTATTCAGCAACACTTTGAACATGTGGATCATCATTTTGGAGCAGTTCCACGATCAAAATTACCCCCCCCCCCCCCTTTTCCCCTACTCTTCTTATTTTCATTCATCTGGTATGTGAATTGCTGACCCGTCTCTGTCTCTCTTTCTTTTTAAGATCAAGAGTACTCATTCTAAAAACAGAACAAAGGGAGCGCGTCCCTCTCTTTTTGCTGTTTGAGTCTTATGTGTTCTGACAGCATCGTTTGAAGCTTCTGCTCCAGACACTGGCGGCAGAAAGTGTATGTGGCAATTAGATAAATGCCTTGCATGCTGACCCCTGGGAAGGGAGGCTTTATGTGTGTGTGTGTGTGTGTGTGTGTGTGTGTGTGTGTGTGTGTTTCAGTCATACAGCAGTAGCACACTAAATATAGCACTTATCCGTCTAAGCCCTTTGATAGAGAATTTCTTTCCTGTCCGTGCCTCTGTGTATTGTTTGTGCACATAAGGATGTGTAAGTACACATGATGCCCTTCGTGTTCCACAGCAGCAATCAATAACCCTAGGAAGTACAAGGGGGAGGAGCTGAATGGGGGGTGGGGTGCAGTCATGAAGTGGCCACTGTAGTTCTGCTTATTAGCTCACCGCTAATTACGATTCATCACTCACTTTTAGTAATTGGCTTTTTCTCAGAGGTGCAGTTGGAGCGGCGCTTACGCTGGTCGCCAGAATGACAAGCGATCCATACGTGACATCAGATTAAATGAATACATGAATTCCAATTGAACTCGTGTGCTGTTGTTTTGACAAATGGGGACTTTACAGTCCAGCTGTCAGGGCCTCGAGTATTCATATTTGCATACGAATCGCATATTCATTTATTCTCTGGTTTTTGTGCTGCATTCTGTCATCAGAAATTTCAACAATAGAGAACAAAAAAATCCAACTGAATGTTTATTGACTGGTTGTTTTTTAAGTATAGATTCTGCATCTAGTTGGCTGGAGTACATACAGATCCACCTGGCCGCATTCCAGGTCAGGTAAATTGACCCCAAGCGTGTTGCTTTGTTTGGTACGTCATGGCTGACTGCAAGTAGACACAAACTTGTTCTCCCCAACAAGCGCTGAGCGATGGTTACAATCTCAGAAAGGAGAAATGAGTGTGTCAACAAGTGCAGTGATAGAGCAGAGAAGAAACCTGGCTGGCTGGTTGTGTAAACAGATGGAAGATCCTGATAAATGCCCAACCTGCCTCTCTGTGCATACTTGCCTAGTTAGACCACTAACACAGATTGTGGTTGCCTGAATGCATGTGCACACACTGCGTTTTGTCAAATGTGTCTGCACGTTACAATAGCTGCAGCCATTGGGTGAACATGAATCAAGCGTGTTGTCATTGCTCGAATGATTCATTTGAAACGCTCGGTACGCGATGATGACATCAGCAGCATGAAAGCCGATGATGTTAAACAACCGGATGCTGCAATGAGGAAGTAGTTAAAAATTAATAGTCACCAGCCACCTCTGGAGTTCTTTTGTCTTTTCTGGCTCTTTTGTCAATAGTGGGTGGTCCAGCGTTTGTTTTGGTGTGGTGCGATCAGACAATGCGAGTCTGTGCAACTGGCCAGCCGGGAACAAAAGCCATCATTGAGATCGGGGCCAGAGTAGCACTGGCAGTGCGTTTGAACCACGAGTCATTGGACAACAGAAAGAGGGCATTGACACCACGGCTGTCACACTGTTGTAATTTTCTAACCCATAGCCAAGTAAATGTTATGTATGTAAATGATTAGAAGCTTAAGGACATTTGTACTGGTTTGCAAATTCTAGAGCACTATTTACACAGATATATATTTCCTGCTCTAGTCATTCTTAAACACCCTGGTTAACATGTTAATGTGTATATATGTTCATTCTTGTGTTGCCAGCTGGTCATTTGGGGTGCTGATGTGGGAGATCTTCACCCTAGGGGGCTCACCCTACCCTGGCATCCCCGTTGAGGAGCTCTTCAAGTTGCTTAAAGAGGGCCATCGCATGGACAAGCCCGGAAACTGCACCAACGAGCTGTAAGTTTAGCTTTTTTTTTTTTTCTGCGAAAAGCACATATTCTCTAACTGAGCTGCTACCAAAATACACATCACGTCGTGCATCGAGACTGAATGCCAGCCCAGTCTCCCATCAGATCCATGACTACGCGGCTCTGTGTCCACTCAGTCGGGCTTCTGCACAGCTGTGCCTGTCTGCTATCAGTGTCCTCATTCACAATGAGACCTCTGCAGTCAGCAGACAATGGCACAGTTTCTGCGGCGGTGCCACAGCGAGAGGGCTGATGGGGGAATAGCAGAGGCGGATAAACAGAGAGTACACATTATAATATTAAAATAAATCCAAAACACTGAGAGACATGTTTCTAATCAACAGCAGGGCTTCACAATGTGGGGAAAAAAAAAATGTCAGAGTCTGCAGTTTTTGTTTTTTTTTCTTTGATAATGGAGAAATCTGAGTGAGCAGCTTACTGTATACTTCCCTAAACAATTTGCGGTCCTTGCCTTCATCCCCAGAGTTTTTCTTTTAATAAATTGACCATAATTATCTCTTTTTCAGGTACATGATGATGAAAGATTGCTGGCATGCCATCTCATCCCAGAGACCCACCTTCAAGCAGCTAGTAGAGGATCTGGATCGCATCCTAACCCTGAGCACCAATGAGGTGAGCGCAGGCTTGTCTTCTTGATTTCTGGGTGGTCAGAATTCACACTACATAAACCTTGCTGGCAAATGGGAGTTGAGCATTCCATAGCAATAAAATAATAATGATACAAAAGCTTCTCCATCCAAACCAAATTACGCTCTTGCCAATGCATGCATGTGTCAGAAAAATGTTGCATAAGGATTTTTGTGCATTAGCTGCGACATTATTGAAATAAGGCCTAAATAGTGACTGAAAAAAAGGGGCCAGATGATTTGATCCAGGCCTAACATAGTTGCTACGGCCAAGTAAAGTTGCCCAATCATCAAATCCATACTTTGCTCCTTATGACGGCCCACTATTTTTTCCATTCCCCTTCCTGTCTCGTGTGATATCCGAGTGCCGACCTGAAAAGAGGCCGTCGATGGAAAGCTGTCAGGACTCGTCTTCTCTGGAGCTCGAGCTTCAGGAATTTATGCCAGCAAAGCCCCACTTTGAGTTTGAACTTTTGAAATGTAATAAAGCGTCTTTTTCTTGCTTTTTTTCCCCCCCTCTCCATCCTTTCCCTTTTACCCCAAACCGCTGGCAGATGTGGAGATCTTTAGTAATATGAGCCTTTTCGTGTTGAGCTGGGAAAATGGAAGCCAGTGCTCATTTTCTACAAAACCCCAAGAACTCTTCCTCCTCACAACTTGTCCCAATAACAGCCATGAAAGACTGGGAGGAAAAAAAAGGGGGGGAAGAAGGCTGCCTCGGCCGACAGAAAAGACCAAAACAACTTCCCAATGCTGGCTAAAGTCAAAAATTAATAACAGCTTTCCATCTTATTTCGTTTTCATTTAGCTGTGCTCTGCCAGTTTCTTTATTTTTTTTCCCAACAATCTTCTAGTACTTATGTCTGGCGCTTCAGTGTCAGACATCAGATCTGTTTGGAGTGAAGTGAGATTGAGGTTTATGCCACATCCCTACCCAAGTTTCCTTCTCTAAATGTATCCTCTTGTCCCCAAATCCTATCCATCTCAAACCACTCTGTGGTGGACGAAAAATGCGTCCAGGTCGGCCCTGCTAGCTTCAAGCTCAGTCAGCAGTCCAACGTTCACTTTATTACCTATTATTCCTGCAAATATTTTCATACAGTATCCAGTTTAAGATTGCATTTTTTTCTGTTTCATTTCATAAGTCCTCCCAGGGTTTGGATAAATACCATAATAAAGGTGATACTCTTCTACTCCACTGCTCTCCCAATGCTCTGGAAAGTCCCTAATCCCGTCGACTGGATTTCAGCACGAAATTTGCGTTCTTGTGTTTGTTCTAGATCTTCTTCCTCTTACGTCTTCGAAACGTTCCTTCCCTTTGTTCTGCGTGTAAGCGATCTCACCCAACCCTCCCTTTCCTCTCTCTGTGTCTGCAGGAGTATCTGGACCTGTGCGCCCCAACAGAGCAGTATTCCCCCAGCTTCCCCGACACTCGGAGCTCCTGCTCCTCCGGCGACGACTCCGTGTTTTCCCACGACCCATTACCGGACGAGCCCTGCCTCCCCAAGTACCAGCACATCAACGGGAATGTCAAAACATGAGCCCTCATCCACCCTCGTCCACCTAGTTTGACCTACCCTAATCCTACCTGTCGGAGTCTTAAAACACGCTCCAAATTTCCTCCACCCGCCCTCCCCATCACCTCCTGTGGCTCCCGGTGGACTAATGGGCCCAGACAGGACTGGGTGGTGGCAGCGCTGCTGTCACACTCTCATACTGCCATACGCTCACACTTTATATATAAATATAGGACATGCTCACATGAGGTCTTAAAGGAGAGGATAGGGACCTTAAAGAAGCCTTTTTGTACTGACTGAATGAAGTGATGTTCCCAAGGGACTCTTCTCCTCTTCCTCTCTTGATATAAACAGAGATTTTTCATTTTGGTTCTCATGTTTATACCCAGAGTGTTTTTTTTTCTCCTTTTTTGCAATCAACAATGTTTGGTGGTCCAATTCCAGTGGCTGGCATCCCAAGACTGTTGTGTACTCCTGGAAGAATGTATGGGTTCATGTGAACTTGTGGAAAAAACAAGGGACCAGAAGAGGACGGCAAATAGGAAATGGACTAAGAGACAGAGCTGCGACTAACAAAACAGAAGAATAGGTGGAGAGCAAATATTAAAAAAAAGCAAAACTTCTGTTTATTTTGTAATATTAATGCATTTCTTTTTCAGTTTTATTGATAAACCTTCCCAACTATCCTGGAGGAAAAAATACACAGTATAATGTATAGTGCTGGGTATATTTGTAAATATATTCAAATATGTATAAAAATATATTATATATTTACAATGAATTATTTTTTGTATGGACTTGGATATAACCCCCACCCTCACCCCGACCGCCCCCTATATGAGTTGAAAGCAGGTGTGCTAACAGGTTATGTGTTCTATGTTTCTCGCCACACACACGCACACACGAATACACACTTTAATACACACAAACACCTGTCTCACACTCACCCAGTAACACAGTCGAGTATTGGCTTTCAGGGACCGAGGTAGCATGTTAATTTATTGACTTTTTTTTTTTTTTTTTTTAATGAATCAAAAAATATAAAAAATAATATGGAAGAAATTATGACATTAATGATGCTGATAATACATAAATAATCCATTAAAAATGTATGGTAATTTAAAATGATCTTTCAACAGTAACAGGAAAACTATTTTTAGTGGGTTTGAAAGATCCAGGTTTTGTAAGTTTTATATATGAATGTGAATATTAAGTTAAATTTTTCGAAAAACTGTACATTTTATAGTCAGCTAATCCCTTTCTTATGTAGATCTTAATGGCATTTTTATCCAGTCGTTCTTAGCAATGCTTTAGGAAATAAGAAGACTGGATATTTATATATGATTAAAATACATAAGAATTTGGAAACGCATACCAGCAGTCTGCTCCCTCAGTTTGACTAGATATAGGTTTTAAATTTCCGTGACAGAATTGAAAGCTGAAAAACAAAGTGTTAAATCATAAAAGTGGTTTATTTTATTTTATTTTTGTTGTCGTTTTTTTTTTTTTTTTTTTTTTTTTTTACTGGACCAACTTTAAGATGTTGTTTTGCAAGTGTTTATGCCACATTTGCGAAATAAATGATGGAAAAAAAGATATCACGACCCAATGTTTGGCTTTTTGAAATGTTTTCAGTGTGAAGTTGATTAGTTTTGCAGCAAGTGGCACTTTGTTTGGTTTTCCTAACACTGCACATTGTGTTGTACAGCTGCACTCTCCTCTGACCTAAATATCTTTTCGCTTTGTATCTGATAAGGGTAGAGTTGATTTAGCTGTTACTACTGGTATGCTTGGATTCTTTGCTTACTATGTAAAGAGAGGAATTTGTTACTCTGTCAGCCATTAAATCACACAAACTGCACAAATGTACAGGGGCTCTATGAACAGGCAGATGACGTTTTTCTGTTTCATTTCTGATAGAAGCTGTCCAGATGCAAAACCTCTGAGCTCATCACAAACTCGGAGTAAACCTGATCAAATTAGATATTGGATTTGTGCCAGTGGTTATACCGGCAGTTTTGTTAATGAATAGGGGACTCCTCATTCTCTTGATAGCTTTCCTCTGCGTCTCTATCCGTCTGACTCTGATCAGCCGAAGAGTCTGTTAGCCTTCTAATGTTCTGATTAGCTAATTGATTTCCATTTTATTCTTATCAGTATAGATTTAAATCAACGGATTCAGTTGTCTGACCTTATTTGATGTAAGATAATCAAAGCTGATCTATTAGCAAGTGTGATTGTTAGTGGCAGATGTGGATTTGGTTGCATTTGGCTAATAGTGGTTAGCTTGCATGCACACACACAGCCGATGGGTTATAGAAAAACCCAGTGAGGCAACAACAGTCAACTATGCTAACAGCTGTTGTGCTAGCTAAAAAGAATATTGTTAGCATGCTGTGTTAACTTTTTCTTATTAACAATAACCATAAAGTAGCTTACGATAATGATTCAGAGAATTATTTAATGAAAAATTAACTGCTAAATATGAACTTGTTAGCTATATGAAACATTACTGACCAAAGTTACTTGCAGGACTGTGTACCTAACTTTTACTTTTTAGTCTACTGACTGAATTATGTCGGTTCTACTAAACACCTATTTAAACCTACTAAGTTTTTGGGTACAGAGTAGACCTGGGTCAGAGGAAGAAAAAGAGGAAGCCCATGTAATAGCACGCATGCTGAAACTGAATTTAGTTCAATTGAGTTTTATTCACAACACCAGTCACCTTACAGCTTTGAAAGGTAAAGACAATGTTTGCAAGAAACCAGACAAACTCAAAGAGCAATGGTGGCATCCTGAAAGTCTAAGTGTGGTTTAACTTTTTACAATTCAACACATTTATCTTACACAACGCAAAGCCGACCATGGCAACACATTCAATCTGAAGAAATACTGGTCAAATACAAAATATACAATGTGAAGAGTCTACCATGTTGGATACAGACCTACAGCTAATGTTAGCACATGTGTGTCATCGTAGAGGAAGCTTAACCCATGGTTAATGATGATAAAGATGAAACTGTAAGTGCGGCCACCCTATCCACATCTGGCCGTTAGGTACCGGTAGTTGGATAAGTTGTTGTCTGAGAAATAGGTTGATGTCTTTTGACTAGCGGCACAGAAATTTCTTATAACAATGCTATTTATCGTAAACAGGCAGTATATTAGCAAACTTTCAAAGGCAAAGACTCTAACATTCCTATTTAATATTGCAGTATGCGAACAGGGACTGATGTCAACATTAGACACACTGTCAAACAGTGACCAAGGCAGCTGGTGTTATGTGTAAAATGTATTATTTTAGAGAATATGAATGTACTAAATTGTAGGTACTGGTAACAGTTCAAATGTGAAAGATACCCAACTCTAGTTGCTACAGTTCATTTTGTGGATGGATGAACATTTAAAGAAGAAGAAGAAGAAGAAGATTGACTAAAACCTCCATCATACACACTAAAGCATTTTTTTTTTTTACATAAACCAGGAATCCACCCCCTCTGTTACCAAGCTTCAACTTGTTGTGAATAAAAATACAAACTTTAGTTCCAAGCCTTCCTCTAACAAACGTGTCCCCTCATGTCTCCGGAACCTGAAAAGGGCTTGGAGGAAAAAGTCAGATAGTCAGTCAGAAAACATTCCTCTTTTTCCATAGAATAACGGGGATGAAAGCAGCTACAGAGGACTGGAGGGGGTTTGGAAAGAAAGAGTGGCAGGATAAACCTTAGCAACATACACTCTCATTAAAGGGGTAGAGAGAAGAGAAAGGCAGCCGGATATCCACACTGGCTTTTGCAGACTTTTATCAGAATGACTGCCTATTGTGCTGCAGAGGCAGGGAGGCGGGGGGGACTCCATGGAGACCAAATAGAGGATTAGATTGTTCCAACTTGACAAAATGCCCTCTGAGATGTCACAGCATTAATGTGAAACAAATACACGTCATCTGATTTTCTATAGGGCATGTTCTATCAAGAAATACATTATCAGGTCTGCTTATGCATTGTCAGTGACGTAGGTAGAAATAAGTATTTTGGTTACCAATAACTCGGTGATGCGAGAGCCTGGGAACCAAATGAATCTTGGAGCTCGTGTTTAATTTGCACTTATCAAATATCAGGTATGTTTAAAAAAAATTCTTTGCCCTGATTGATTTTGAATTTATTTAGCTGTATTCAGAGGCATTTTGAGTAATCAGAAATGAACTACAGTGGGGCAAAAAAGTATTTAGTCAGCCACCGATTGTGCAAGTTCCCCCACTTAAAATGATGACAGAGGTCAGTAATTTGCACCAGAGGTACACTTCAACTGTGAGAGACAGAATGTGAAAAAAAAAAAAAATCCATGAATCCACATGGTAGGATTTGTAAAGAATTTATTCGTAAATTAGGGTGGAAAATAAGTATTTGGTCACCTCAAACAAGGAAAATCTCTGGCTCTCACAGACCTGTAACGTCTTCTGGAAGAAGCTTTTCTGTCCCCCACTCGTTACCTGTATGAATGGCACCTGTTTGAACTCATCATCTGTATAAAAGACACCCGTCCACAGCCTCAAACAGTCAGACTCCAAACTCCGCCATGGCCAAGACCAAAGAGCTTTCGAAGGACACCAGGAAAAGTATTGTAGACCTGCACCAGACTGGGAAGAGTGAATCTACAATAGGCAAGCAGCTTGGTGTGAAAAAATCAACTGTGGGAGCAATCATCAGAAAATGGAAGACATACAAGACCACTGATAATCTCCCTCGATCTGGGGCTCCACGCAAGATCTCATCCCGTGGGGTCAAAATGATCATGAGAACGGTGAGCAAAGATCCCAGAACCACACGGGGGGACCTGGTGAATGACCTGCAGAGAGCTGGGACCAAAGTAACAAAGGTCACCATCAGTAACACACTACAACGGCAGGGAATCAAATCCCGCAGTGCCAGACGTGTTCCACTGCTGAAGCCAGTGCATGTCCAGGCCCGTCTGAAGTTTGCCAGAGAGCACATGGATGATACAGCAGAGGATTGGGAGAATGTCATGTGGTCAGATGAAACCAAAGTAGAACTTTTTGGTATAAACTCAACTCGTCATGTTTGGAGGAAGAAGAATACTGAGTTGCATCCCAAGAACACCATACCTACTGTGAAGCATGGGGGTGGAAACATCATGCTATGGGGCTGTTTTTCTGCCAAGGGGACAGGACGACTGATCCGTGTTAAGGACAGAATGAATGGGGCCATGTATCGTGAGATTTTGAGCCAAAACCTCCTTCCATCAGTGAGAACTTTGAAGATGAAACGAGGCTGGGTCTTCCAACATGACAATGATCCAAAACACACCGCCCGGGCAACAAAGGAGTGGCTCCGTAAGAAGCATTTGAAAGTCCTGGAGTGGCCTAGCCAGTCTCCAGACCTCAACCCCATAGAAAATCTGTGGCGGGAGTTGAAAGTCCGTGTTGCTCGGCGACAGCCCCAAAACATCACTGCTCTCGAGAAGATCTGCATGGAGGAATGGGCCAAAATACCAGCTACTGTGTGTGCAAACCTGGTAAAGACCTATAGTAAACGTTTGACCTCTGTTATTGCCAACAAAGGTTATGTTACAAAGTATTGAGTTGTATTTTTGTTATTGACCAAATACTTATTTTCCACCCTGATTTACGAATAAATTCTTTACAAATCCTACCATGTGGATTCATGGATTTTTTTTTTTCACATTCTGTCTCTCACAGTTGAAGTGTACCTCTGGTGCAAATTACTGACCTCTGTCATCATTTTAGGTGGGGGAACTTGCACAATCGGTGGCTGACTAAATACTTTTTTGCCCCACTGTATGCATTTGTCTGGCAATCCTAGATTAATTATATGACAACCAACAAGATTATCTGTATTTAGAGTCGTACTGATATTTCATTGTCTATGGATGTTTATGGTTTATAAACTCCACACTGCCCTCATCCAGTGAAAACGTACCAAGGACTCAACTAGCATTGGTGTTTTCTTGCCCTCCATCAATAAAAACAAGCCATCACCCCTGGCCAAAGCCCTGAAGGAGTTTGGGTGCCTAATGTCTTGAACCTTAACCCACTGACCCTCAAATATTAGCTTTGACCAATTTTAGGGAGATGGGGCCGCTGCCAGTGGACACAAGCTGACCCCTTTATGTTCAAAAGTGAAAGTGGGTGTTTTTTTGCAGGACAGGACACTTCATTTGCTACAAGGTTGAAATTGAGGCCATCTGGCAGTGTGACAGGCGGATGATTTACTAGTGTTGCCTAACATTTTGGTGGTAAAAGTGGTTTTCACTTTGATTCTGCCTTTCCACCTTGTACTTCATTCTCTGTGTCCTTCATCTTGCTCTGCTCTCCCTGGCCTAGCCATCTGGCGAGGCCCGTTGTGTTTGCACAAGGCTCGGTCCTCTGGAATGTCAACATAAGGCTTTGTGTGAAGCCAGAGGAGCCCACATCCACAAGAGATAAGACCCCAACGACCCGGATTGAGGAGAAAGGGTCAGCTACCAGGATGGCGGTGGCTGACTTAAAGTTTAACAAAGTGGGCGGGTGACCTCCATATCCGCGACTTAATCCTGAGAGACACTCTCACCACTCATCAGAATCCAGCTTTGCCTCATCAGTGGCAAAATCCTATTTTTGAGTAGAAGGCATCCATCCGCTCTCCACCGCCAACTTAATCTTATTATTTTATACCCAACCTTTGAAGCAGATATTTTAGTAAAGTTCTTCCCATTGACCAGTTAGCTGACAAGGCTGAAGTTCTCAACCTACCATTTGCACTGTGTAGCAGATGAATGGTTCATTGCTAGGTCAGTGCTCACGAGAGGGAGGGGTCTACTTGTGTTTGATTAAGGGCTTGCAAGGCACCGTGTCTAGTTCTGCATGGAAGGATAAACAAGTCGAGTATGTGCCTGCATGTACGTGTGGATGTGGGATGCGTGTGTTTTGTTGCCCCGTGGGATCTTCTAAACATTCGCTAACGGCACGGTTGTGTCAGAGCATCTGTAATTCACAAATTCCACTTCCAGTTAGTTTATATGCTGACTCTGCTACGTCTGAAGGTCTGAGGTAACGGCTCTTGGAGTGTAATCATAGCAAAAAGAAGAGTTGAAACTAAATTGTTTAGAGGAAGATAATGGGATAGAACTCCAAAACTAACATCTTGCAGAAGAGTTTAGATTACTTGTGTTTGTTGACTAAGCAGGAGTCAGGAGAGTAACAATGTGTGTTGTAAGAGGGTTAATTATTGCCCACTACAGAAAATAGAGCTAGTTTTGTTTCACACGCACTTGCAAAATTATATTGGAATCCAAAACAGTGAAGTTTGTTACACTGGGATAATATGGCATATTTTACAGCTCTGGGTGTGTTCTATAAATGGGCTTAGTCATAATGTTCCCTGCCTAGTGATGCCAATCACACTCACCCCATCAGTCAGACAAATCCCCCTGTGTCTTGTCTTACAGTCATGAAGTCAGCAGTGACATCAAAAGCCTTAAACCCTGACGTACTCTGATGATTACCTGCCAAGGTGTCAAACGTGGGTTTTCCAGTGGCAGGATTTTTCATTCTGTGCACTGTGACTAAGGCAAAGATGTTTTTTTTTTTTTTTTTTTTGGGGGGGGGGGGGGGGGGGGGGGAATTATAACTACAATTGCACTTTCGATTTGCAACAATTTAAAATACCCAGTTCCCGAGTATTAGTCTGTACAGTGTAACTCTTACTTACAGTTGTTCTATACTTCTCCCATAAAGAAATATCCAAAAGATCAGAGGTCTGGGCAGACTGCAAACTTGTTAGTGGAGACATTACAAATGAGGATTTAAAATGGCTTATAATGCTGTGCAATCCTATAAAATTTGATAGTTGAGTCGATACCAAGAAACTACAGGGCCATACAGATACTTCTACCCTATAAAGGCAGCTTATAAAGGTAGATCAGTGTGTCATAACTAAATAAATCATCATCAATCTGCAAATTCTGAACACATTTTTATGATTATTTTTTACTTATTCCACAATAGTTAGTTAACATAACAAAACACCTTTCAAAAGCTTTTCATGTATTTTGAATCTGGGTTTTTGGAGACTTGTGCTGGTCTCTAAAGCAGTCTGGGTCAACCTTTGTGGTTTAAATGTGTTATAGGCTATAAATCAAATAGACGTGACAGTCAACAGAAAAAAGTTCAAATGTTTGTCATGGTGCATGAAATACATTTATTCAACACAATTCAGTTGGCTACGTACTGAAATGACAGGATAGAGAGTAAAAACAAATCTATCTACTGGCAATATTTGGACTGATCCACCCACCTCTACTGGCCTGTTACTGTTATTTTAATGGCTTATTATTATTTGTCCCCTATAGCTGTGGTTCATTCTGTAGAGCTGTTTACTGTATATTCATCATTTTATTCTGTTTTCTTTCTGCATCGCTGACTTCTGGGTATGTAGGGACACGAGGTCAATCTAGAGTCACAGTGGAGAAGTGTCTTGTTCTTTTGAGTTACTGTAATGTGGAAAAGTTAAAACAAAAAAAGAAGAAACAGCAAAATTCAAAGAAATATGCATGAGCAGGTTTAGAGTTAAACTCCTGTTCTTTCCTTGTATAATGTCAGCTGAACAGAAAATGCAGTATATTACTGACAGGAAGACATACTAAAAAAAAAAAAAAGGCTGTACATTGTAAAGAGTGTTTTGCCTCCTCTGGTCTCCGTGACAGGAGACAGACTGGATGGAGATAAATGGAAGTGTGTAAGCAGGGTTGTTAACCACTCCAGAGCTGCTGCTGTCATGAGTAAACACAGACCCATGCCAATAAAAAAAAAAGTGCCCATAAACGATGTTTAATTGAAAACTGTTCAGGAGGGCAGTTCGTCAGAGCGATGACTCCCAAGACTCCAGACACACACTTTTACGCATGAGGAGGAAGACGACGAGGGGGAGACGGGGAGGAAAAGCAGGAAGTGAGTGAAGGGAGGACAGGATTGATAGAACTGGGAGGTTCGAATCGTTTTACTCTCCAAAAAGGTAAGAGTGAAAGAGAGAATTGTCACATGCATGATTAAGAGCCAAAAGTACTTCCTAAGGAGGAATTAAGATTTCAACATTCAACTTTTTGTCATTCAGAACAAAATGGATATATTTCTTCTTGCAAAGCATTTATATACAATAAGCTCTAAGCAACACTGTGTAGTGCATAAAATTTCCAACCAAGTTTGCACATAGTCAGCTGCAAAAGTTGGCGCCTACCTTTGTAAGGTGGACTGTTTTTGCAATCTAAATAACAAATGATCACCATGACAATGCCATGGTGACGGACGGGGTATAAATCACAAGGGAAATAAATCACCCGAAGACCCTCCACCCCCTTTTCACCTGCATCGCTCTTTCCTAGCTAACAACAAGTCGACTGTTTCTCTGAATGCCAGCACAGTTCATTTCCTTTCACCCCCCTCTACTCAATTTGTCAATTTCAGATATGCTTTCAATGGTTTGTTGGTTCTTTTTGCTGCCTGTGTTTGTGTCTCCCTCCTTATTTCCCTTCCTTTGCTCTTTCTTTCCCGGCGAATTACCCCCATGCCCCCTCCCTCTCTGTCTCTCTGACTTATATGGCTTGCGTGATTGCATACTGCTGAAAGTTTGGGGGCAGGTACAGGGAAACCTCTCCCTCTCTTGTTCTCATTCTTTACAGTAAGGAGGTCATTAAATAAAAGTGTACAGTGAGTGATATGCCTTTCTACCTGCCTGTCTGCTTAGAAACAACAAGAGCCTACTCTGTCCTGCCCAGGCAAGACGAGATAATTATAGCTACTGACTTAATCACTTACCTCAAAGGCTTTTGGGTCTGCAGCTTCTTGCTTCTTTCTTTTTGCGTTTGCTGCCACCTGCCAATTGTGCAGTGTTGCAACATTATGAATCGCTGTTTTTTTAAATTTTATACAGAAACAATGATGGGTGTAGGCGCAGCTTTGCCATTGACATTGGTTTGCAAACGCGCACAGAAGGGCAAATGGTTCAAGGTGTGTCTTTGGCTTAAACTTAGACACAATGTGTGTTGTGAGTTCATTTGCAGGTCAGAATCCATCTCCTCTAGGCATGACACATTCATCCATTTCTCACATTTTCAGAGAAAGAACTTGGGTTTCTTAGAGAGTCAGATCTGCTACAGCAAGTCTTTCTCTACACTACAGATCAATGAAGCGCTGATCAATAATACACTAGTGCTCTGCTTCTACCTCTTCTACATGCTTAACCTGTGTGTGCGTCAGTGATATTACTGTCCAGCCAACATATGAATCTGAAGATTGAACTTCAGCCTGTTTTTACAGTGAATACATTCCCTCCCAGGCTCCATGAGGTAGCCGGCCCCTGGCTGAGCATTGAGAAGGGGGAGAAAAAGGAGAGAGGGCCCCTGAAAAGGTGCTTTGTGCTGGTTTAGAAGGGCCCGAGGCTTTCGCCTGTCAGAGGTTGTGGTTGTAGGCCAGCAGCCAGGCCTTCAGACCCTCTTGCTGGCAGACAATGAGCTACCATCTGGTGTGACGAGCCCTTCCTGAACTGCTCCGTGAGCTGCACGGAGCCAGGCTGGGTTGAGCTGGTTAGGCGCTAGGCTGAGACACACCAGAGAGGGCTGCGAAAATAAACTATTGGTACTTTGCTAAAAATTCTTTGGCTCCAGAGTCAGAGGATCATTCCCATGGGAGAACAGGAGAAAGGCCTCACACTGAGCTACACAAACAGAGCACTGAACAAAATAACTTTAGTCTCCTAAAACAAATCCACGAATGTGATCTGGCTTGTTGATGATTGTATTGGCGTATTAAGAAGAGGATAATGATGTTTGAACTGCACTCAGAAACCTGCTCAGGTTGCATTTGGCCTATGTAAAATGTCTTGACAAAATAATGAAAAGAAAAGAGGGGGGCGGGGGGAGTCAATTGTGTGAGATGAGACACTATCATCAAAAGCGATTTATCATGTTTATGGAAGTCTGTGCCCTGGCTGTCATCAGCAGAGGCAAGTGGGAATGATCAGTGCACTACGTGTTGCTGCAAACACATTTAAGGAGCATGTCAGAGACAGGAGGCTTCTTGACTCACCCATTCATTGGCTTTGTTTACCTTTTCTGATCCAGAACAATATATTCTAAGACTACGGAGTCTGGTGAAGGAGGGAGATCGACAAAGCCCGTGTGCTTGGCAGTCAAGACTCATATAGGCTCCGATTAGGTCTGTGCAGTGCATATGCTCCTCCACGCACTGCTGTGTTTCAGCCACACTGCTACACATGAAAAGGAATCAGTTTTCCCCTTCATCTGAAAAAGCAAGATAATTCATGGTACATTAAGTACGAGGGAGAAAAATGTGAACCACATTGTGCCGGGTGTTTTCAGTGGGGTAAGTTTCTGTGTTTCCCCATCCCCTAACTCCTGCAATAGAATAAAATTCCTTAGCCCTTCTGGAGATGGCCCAAGCCAAGCAAATTATGGGCCGAAATCTTTTTATATGAACCTCTGTCACGCAAAAAAATATCACTAAGCCCCATCTCAAGCTCTTCCATCCCCTGGAAAGAGCCTTGCTTCGTCCAATTCCTCTGAGCAATGCCATTATGTTGAATCCTCAAGGCCTCTCTAATCGAAAGGGAGAGAAAACAAACACAAGGAGGAAAAGCCTGGGCCCAGCAGAGACCACTTCAGAGAACTGGATGCAAAACAAAAAAACAAGCAAGTTTCTTAGACTTAATCTAACACAATTAAAGATCAATTCATCAAAACTCATCATCGCTTCCTTAAGGCTTTACAGTCGCAACCCACCCAGCAGTAATTCAGCTCGGGCGATATTGGTATGGTTTGGACCATTTTCCTACAAATACAACATCAGCAATGGTAATAATGATATGAGCAAGTGTATGAGTGTTTCATCTAATTTTGTCATGTCACTGTTATGTTGTTGATTACAGTATTAGAGAGAAAACAAAACAGGCCAAAAACAGAAGAACTAAATAAGACCTGAGTTGGAATAAACTGCAGGAAACCTTTAAAGCAAAACGAAGTTACTTCCTCACCATCTCTGGTCCAAGTGTCTTCATAGGAGCCCGCAAATCTCTGTATGGACTCAGATCCTGTCCTCGATCTAAAGTTCAACTTGGTTGTGAACCACTCAAATGGCTCTGTTGTTTACAGTAGTGTTAAGTGCATACCCCTCCAGGATCAGTCAGAGCCATAATCCCCTCTTCATTCCCACTGAGGCCCAGAGTGTGTGTAAGTGGACATGGGTGATGGCAGACAGGAACCGGCCCACCAGCCCACCCATTCAAGCCAGCCACGCAGCTTCAAACAGACACGGAAAAACATATTCATTCTTAGACACACACACATACACTATGTGTGTGCATATATATTTATATGAGCACTAGCACAAATGACAGAGATTGAAACCGAGTAAATGAGAAAACTTTTCATGTTTTTGTCCCGTCACTATCCAGTTCTTTTTCTGCTCTCCCTGCATTTTTTATGTCATGTCACCTTGTAAAGAGACTTTATGGTCTTCCCAGACCTCATGGCTATGGTGGATTGTTGGGGCTTTAGAACCCTTCCAGGACCTGCACTTAGTGCGAGTGACAAAAGAGCATCTCCAGAGAGCTTTAGCAAGCACACTGGGAAAGTTTTACTCTTATTTTTTTTTCCATTTATCTCTTTGGTTAAGTACAGATTTACAGCAAAGCAAAGAAAAAGAAATAGGTTACCGGAATTACAAAGTAGAGCCAGTGGAGTAAAAAGAGAAAGATGCATTATTCACATTAAATTTTATATGTATGAGATCATAAATTTGGGAAGAAGTACATGTTAAAAGTGACCCTGCCTGTTAGTGATTCCAAGTAAATCCAGGCTAAGCATTCAATATGTCTTTGATCCAATTCAACTAATATCCTAATGATGTGTGAGCTGTTCTGGTTTCAGGATTTTTTTTATTTTTTATTTTAAAAACAACTAATTTATAAGTGTATGGTCTCAGTTACTTGTCCTTTTCAACACAGCACTGTTTTAATTTTGGAAATTGTGGCCCCTTTAGGGTGAAATAAGACACTGAACACATGATTTCGAAACAGTAGTCAAAAACAAAGAGATGATCTCAGTTTGCCTACCTATTGTAACGTATGTTATATTTATCCATGTCTTTGCAAAGCGTTTCATAACCACAATGACAAAGTTCAGGTTCAGATGAAGGATCAGCTTCTCCAGCCCACGTGTCAAAGTGCCCCTCAACCCCAAACTGTCCCAGATTCTCCCATTGTTATGTGATTGTGGATGAGGGGAAGAAGCTGCATAAAGTTCCCAGAATGTTTCCACTCACACCCCAGGTCACACGACGCAGGACACCATGTGCTACTGCAGTCATATATAAAATGTGCAATATAATATAACTGTCAAAAGAGGGACTAAATGGGAATTCCACACGACAGAAAGGAGGAAAAGGGACTGGAGTGGTTCTGGATGCATGTTAATCTAATCAGGTATATGTTACCCATTAACACTGAGGTCTCATATCAGTCACATCTCTTATACCACCACCTTCACTTACACCTCTTTCCTTCATTCCTCAACATTTTCTGTCTTCCAGTCTCTGTGCAGGTCTGCCTGTATAATGTACACTCAGAGCCAGTGTGGGACCTCAACGCTTCGCTTTAAATCATGCAATTAATGCTCAGCTCGGGGATTTATACTTCGTGGCAACAGCATTTCCTCAGTTTATATATGGCCGTGGGGAGACATTCTTATGAAAGGAATGCAAAAGTCAAAAGATCCAGGGAATCACATTTTATTTCAGAATGCATACATTGTTCAAACAGTTCATTCTTTCTATTTTTGCATGAATTCTTTTATAACTTCTTATATGCATGGATGGATATGAGGAGTTATAAAAGTGGGCAATAGTTGGTGCATGGAAACGTTTTGCATTCATTTTTGCATCTAGCAAATTTTATATGAGGGTGTTCTTTGTGTAACTTGTATATGTTTTAGAGATTTTAATGCAGGTGCAGAGAATACGCAGATGTTTCATTGTGTTTTGGGTATTTTGGATTTTCTTTTGCCTACCCCTATTCTTAACCTCCTGCCTCAGGCACCAGTCTGACTAGTTTTATAATTTATCCCAGACAAATAAGCTGGCTAAAATGGACATAATGAACAGAGAGCAATGAGTCCACAGCTAAAACCTCCCTTCCTGACATGGATGTCGTCACAAAAGCAAATACTCTTTAACTCAACTTTGGAAAGAAATGCTGTTTTTTCTCTCTCCCCCACAACTCTCACATTTTAATCACGGATGTCTATATTGACACTCAAAACAGAAACCAAGTAAACACTGAATAATACAAACCCTGGTTCCTCACCAGTTTCTTGGTGTGAGAAAGCTCCAGAAACATGCATTTATAACAAAAAGAGCCAACCGCAAATTCCTGAGGCTGTCCAGTCGTCTGCCACTGCCTCAAGTCCAAAACCAAAACCACTAAATATTCAAGACCACAGAAAATTCTTCAAGACAACGGGACCCAAGAAACTGATACTACACACACACACACACTACCTGCCTACAAACGAACACTAATAAATCCCTGTTATGTCTTCACTCCCACTCACAGACATGTCAATTAATTCACAGCGCAAGAGCCATAGAGAGAGAACGAGGGAGACAGAGACCCTTTGTGAAGACAAAGACAGCTGTCAGACGAGCACATTTAGAGCAAATTGAATAATCATAACGATCTTCATCAATCACCGCTGAGGTAAATATGAATTTGTGCAGGAGGGATAAATCACCCCTGATGAATTGAATCCATTTAATTGGGCAGGCGTCCCGAAGATGAGCAATGAGTTTAAGACGTTTCGCAAAATTTGATTTCCCATTAGCTCGGTGAAGCGGTCACAAACACAGCGCCATCCATGGAGATTGATAAGATGATGATTTGTATGATGAGGGGTGATAAAATAAATGCCTTATATGTTTTGGCAAGAAATAATTAAATAAATAAATAAATAAAAAAACCCACACAACACTGTGACTGTGGCTTTTATTGGAAAAGGTGTTAAAATGGAAATTTTCATTTGCGCTTGAGATATATGACTCTGTCTCGCTCTTCCTTTTTCATCCCGCCCTGTGCGTGTCGGTGTTTGTGCGTGCCATTCTGTGTGTGTGTGTGTCTGCGTATGGTTTCCTGTGTGGCAAACTCTCCAGGTTGTGCTGTGGAAGAAAATTTACGATGGAGGATGTTTGGTCTTCCTATAGCTCCAAGGCAGGAAAAGTTGTGAAATATGTGTAAGCAATAAAAGAAAACAGCGTGTTGTGTGTAAGCAGCACAAATAGCAACATGTGCATGGGCTGCACTGACACACAAGCGCACATCTGCAAGTTGTAGATAAAATTTGGATTGACTCAAATTTGTGGTGAAAGCGAGAGTATTCATGCTACTCTGTAGTAGAGGTAAAGGAGAGAAAGTGGCATTAGGAGATTGTGTGTGTATTTCTTGGCCTTGTATTTGGACCCTGTTACATTCCTTCCATGAAAGAATGCATAGTATAAAAACCCATTAACTACAGAGGTTGTCCAGAAACAGCCTACCCCATTTACTGTACTATAATTTACTGCCTTGTTAATTATCTGGCTGCATTAAAATGCACCAATTTAACCAAAATTTGGTCTGGAGCATCTGACTGTGGTTTTAACCACGTATAAAAGAATTATAGTGCAAAACAGCTATTAAGGAGCAGCTTTTTCCCCCACTGGTCACCAGCGCATTCCTTTTTTAGGTGTGAGGTTTGGGTTTCTTTACTTGTCATTCATGTTTTTCCAAATCGAGGAAGAGCTGGAGAAATAAATTAGTGAGTAACACTCACATGACATGACAAATGTCAGGTCTGGCAGTGTGTCCACAAACCCACACGCGTAGTTGTGTATTTTCAGCCGTGAGTGTGATCTGACAATTTGACAATGTTGCCTGACGTGTGCAAGTGCGAAAGTAGTGCATATATGTATGCTCGAAAATGTATCTCCCCGCTGCCCGAAAGTTCACGAGGTAATGTTTACACACATTCTTTCGATAATAAGCCAACTGGATGGACTCCAGTGAAAACACAACGACGGACGAGATGGTAATCTATTTACCCATTTTCACATTCTTAAAGCGGTAGGGCTCACCTTTGTGCGCTGATCTTGGGGAAACCGTTTAAATGCCATTTTCCAGGTTGATGTTAAAACCAGAGGTGGGACCAAGTCATTGTTTTGCAAGTCTCAAGTAAGTCTCAAGTCTTTATCCTCAAGTCTCAAGTCAAGTCTCAAGTAATGTCAGGCAAGTCAGAGTCGAGTCTCAAGTCACTGGTGTAAAAGTCCGAGTCAAGTCACAAGTCTGAAACTTTGAATTTCAAGTCCTTTCGAGTCTTTAAAAAAAAAAACAACGAAAAAATAATGTTGCAGTTATATGCTAAATGTAAATATTAGACCATGTAATTTTAAATCTGTGTTTTTCTCAACACATGACAAAAGTGAACGTAGAAAATATACACAAATTGTGAAATTGCACCTCTTTAAAATGCAGCTCAATTAAACCTAGCTCCAAGAATAATTTTCACCGACAGTTCTGAGATAAGCTGCATGTTATTCTTGGATGCGGTTGTAGGACCAGCTTTAAAATCGCATGACAAAAATATCATACACATTAAAAAAAACTGTATCACCAACGTAGCCTGGACAACATTTGCTAGTTAGATGAAGTCAGCTATCTCATTGTAGCATATTTATATGCATATTTATAATCATACGGTTCTTGGAGTGAGTGCATACACTCATGAAGTTTAGTAACTTCAGGTCAGTGCAACAAGCCCAGGTACAGTTTACCGACGGATGGGTACAGGACCTTGAAATGCACCGTGTAGAACGAAAGACCATCGTACATATCATAAGTTTACCAGTCTCACAAATTGTCGTCATAAATACACATTCATTAACCGTTTATTAATAGGACCTTTGAGCTCAACGGTAATTAATTAGCAGTGGAAATAATTTCTGGTAGCATCACAGAAATGTAGCAGTGACAATAATATTGTATGCTGTAATCGTACTGGGCAATTAGTGATACAAAAAACCTGTTTTATCCTGTGAATAAAAGTATATGTTTTTGTCAATGTACCATAATAACAGAAGCGAAACGCAATATTGTGTCAGGACAATTCACTATTTATGCACAATAAATAAAGGAGCATAGCGCGACAATTTCTGTTCAGCGCCAGACTTGCTTGTAACCTATATCACCAATTATGTTATGAAAATGACGTATTAAGTACTAAAAAACACTGACCTTCGTGTAAATGCTTGGAGCAGACTAACCTGTGAGCTGGAGGGTTCTGGGACGTTATATTTGGTCTTAGAATGGCTGCAATCCAGTCGCGTCTTTGTTACTTCGGAAACATGGCTCGAACAATTTCTCTTCAACGACGTAATCCGATAACAACCGATCTCTTTACCCGTCGGCTTCCCGTGGCTGTCATGCGACCGGCTATTGCAGTTAATAATACAACAGCTTCTTGCCATTTTTGTGTTTCTTTTTATCGCTGTGTAACTGATTTTAATTGAAAGCCTGCGTGCGCTAGTACCGCTTGCCACGAGTTCCCAGAATCCTTTGCGGTTCTACCCGTGAATGACGTCACATTTTCAATCTCTATATAATATGCATGTTAAATTTTATATTTGGGGTAAAATATCAAGTCTTTTCAAGTAAACCGGTTCAAGTCCAATTCAAGTCCCAAGTCATTGGTGTAAAAGTCCAAGTCAAGTCACAAGTCTTAGAACATTTTTTCAAGTCAAGTCTAAAGTCATAAAATTAATGACTCGAGTCTGACTCGAGTCCAAGTCATGTGACTCGAGTCCACACCTCTGGTTAAAACCATATTTTCACTTAAGAACTTCAGTTGTTGGTTTTGTGAAGGTTATTAATCTAAAACCTCTGATCACATTGAAGAGTGCTGACATAGATTTAAGGCACCACATTTGTGGGTGAATGAATGAAAAGGTGAACCCTGGAAAGCTGCTGAAATCCTTTAATGGGACTTTTGGAACCACTGCTGATCCCATGTTCACCCCCACCTCTCTCTTCCCACATGGTGGATGTCTCCAGATTGTGGCATACAGTAAAATTATGGCCCAATTAAGTCAGGGGTGAACGCAGAGGGGGGAGGGTGCCAGTGGTTTCATTTCAGGGTCTAACTGCTGCTGCTGCTGCTTTTGGCATGATGCTATCTGCTGCAGCTCAGAGGCGCACAGGGGACCAAGATATAGCCTTCACCCCCTTCCCTTTTTAGCAGACAGTTTGGTGCCACGAAGTCCGGAACCAGTAATGGACCGAGCCACGTGTAATGAGCTTCCTAACACACAAATAAGAGCAAGTGGTGTGTGACTCCTCCCCTCCCCCTGCCACTGCTGCAGTGCTTACTGAGGTATACTTATATACATAAGGGGCTACGATAGTCTCTTAAGATCAGAGTGTGATGTAAGACTTGGTACTCAAACTTGCCAAAATCCTTAAATAGCTTGCTACAATGTAACTGCAACAGTATTTTCTCGGGTCTTCCTTTGATGTTTACGTGTATTTTTGCTGTTGCAGAAACAAGGAAACACATGATTCATTTCCTGCTTACCAGATTAGGCAGGCAAACTGGACGATGTCAGATGAGGAGGGTACAGCTAAAACCACAGCTGTGTTGCATAAATTGGTCACTGAACTGTTTATTTATTTAGTTGAAAATGTTGCAAATCATTGAGAATCCCTTTCCTTGCCAAATGCAAAAAAAGAAAAAAAAAAGCTCTCCCACTTTCTGGCACCCTACAGGCATGTGGCTGTTAGTGCTGCGACAAACTGAGTTACAAAGGAATATGGACGTCATCTAAGCGTATGCTATCCATTTGTTGTATCACTGACACCCACAACAAACCAGTTCCCCCCCTCCCTCCATCCCCCTTCAGTGGATGTTTTCCACAAAGCCAAACACATCAGTTCACTTCTGACACACTTGTGACAAATTACAAACCGTTCTAATGTAAGGGGTTTTGCCGGGCCGCGTCGGCGGGAGAGCCAAATCCAGTGTATTTGGAAATGAAGAGCTGATGATTGCCAAGCTGTTGTCATAAACATGCGGTACACACAGCTAACAATGGAGCTCTGAGAACCACCATTGACCATATGGTGGCACTTAGCTGAACCCTTTGTCAGAATTAGATTGTTTAATCTCATATATGCCTCCTTAAGAAAGAAATATGTTTATGTTTACTTCTTTAATGGAATCTGGATTTGTGCAACGGATAAATATTTGCAGTCCAGATGAAGAGCGATTTATCAAGTTTATGATGGCTTCTTGGGGTGAGGACGGTTGCATCAGAATGGCTAGTGGGATTTCTCAAAGCAGGCCTGTATAGTTTATCTAGATGAAATTGTTATTCTATTAACTGTTTATTTTTGCTTGAAGTCGCTGCGTCTTTTTTGCTTGGAAGACCCAAAGTACTGAAACAGCACATGCTGGCGCACTTGTGAACTCAGGACACGCATCAGTGCAAGTTAAATAAGATGCTGCATCCCATTTTGTTTGCAGCTGAACCTGGTCCACCTCTACGTGCTGCCTAAAACAGGAGCAAGCTAACATGTGAAGGTCTAGTGACGCTAAAGTAGCAATATATTAGCTTAGTTTTAGGTTACCAAGTAGATGATTCTCTGCTCAGCTAACAGAGAGCTGATTCACTGCAGGGGTAAAAGGTGATCAATGGTCCATTGCATCAGATAAGCACCTGACTGGGTGGCTGGTTGGGTCCCCTCTCGAAGCTGAGGGCAAACAATGCAGTCCTGGGGTCACCTGGAGGCACTTGAAAATTAAAGGACAATTGCAGCTTTTCAGAGTGGGCAGTGAGGTGAGTGGACAGGTTGGTCCTGGGTTTGGAGGGAAGCAGAGGCAATAAAGGCTATGCTATTAACATGAAAATAACTCAGTTGAAGGATTTGGCGACAGTGATCGAATCAATGTGCATCTTTCAGTGTGCGTGCATGAGAACGCAAGAGGAGTAGTATTGCTTGGCTTGCATTACGAAGGAAGAGACAGTCACGGTTTGGCATTACTCTTGATGTAAGGGAAGTAGTAAGGGATAGAAGATGTGTTACAGACAGAAGTCCAGATGAACAAAGCAAGGAATGAAGCATGAAGAGAAAGAGTGCAAAAAAGACACTATCTTAGCTACACAGCAGTGTAATGTCTCTTTCACAAGCCATGATCTCATACTCCTGAGCAGGAACACCTGTTCAGAGCTGGCTGTCTCTGTTTCACATTGATATGTAGCTGCAGAAAGAGAAGATGAGGATAGTTGTGCTAAACATCTGCTAAGCTGGCTGCTATTAAACAATAAAACTCTGTCAGGTATACTCTCATTAAAATGGCATCGATTACAGATATGAATGTGACTGAGCTGACATGACAAATGAAGAGGCTGTGCTACAATTGATTGGATCTTTTTTTTAGTCCATATAATAAAGTGAAAGAGAAACGTGAGAAGCTTTTATCCATCACAGAACGTTGCTCGTTTATATCAAACATTTTATATTTGATGATACACTTTCCTGTGGGAATGGAAGTTGACTCTGATAAACACGCGATTAAAGAATCACTCTGGCCTTATTTCAGATTAATGTGGTTCAATTGGGGCACTGACTTACGAAACCAAGACACTCGTTCAGATTACAAACTTCTCAGCAGTGCCTGAAATTCAAATTTTCATATGAACAAATGTTGCAGTATGAGTGTAGCTTCTAGGTCCTAAACATTAGGCCAGTGCTTTAAATCTGCAGTCTTTGTAATAAACAGCAGGAGGTGATTCCTCTGGTTTAAAAAGGACTCTCAGTTACATACAAGTCTTTGGGAAAATGAAGCTTGGCTCCCTCGTAAACAAATTTCTGATGACTATGAATAAATGGACTGGTTCTTAAATAGTGCTTTTTTATTTTATTTTATCTCATTCGCAACAAGAACTTTTTTTCTATATCTAAGTGGTTTCTATCTAATAATCACACTCCAATAAAATGTACCAGGAGCAATTTGGGGTCATTTTCCTGCCCAAAGATGCTTTAGCATGCAGACTGGAACAGCCAGGGATTAAACTACCAACCTTCTGATTAGTAGATGAACTGCTCTACCTCCTGAGTCACAGTAAGGTACAAGATGTGCTACTTGTAATAAAGTTCCCTTTGTAAATTATGGTCATTAATGGATCAGAAAAGGTGGATATTCAGGATATGCTCATTGGCTAATGACTTGTCAAGTTGTGATGATGACCATGCATTGGTTCACAGTCAGCTCGCACTCTAACTCATCACGTCCTGTTAAAAATGCCATGATGGCGACAGTGAAAACACTAGCTCTGGGCTTACCACAGGACTGATGCCACAATGGCTGTGTACATATTTTATGGTACATACTAACATCTGCATG
Source organism: Rhamphochromis sp. 'chilingali' (assembly GCF_963969265.1). Classification (NCBI taxonomy): domain Eukaryota; kingdom Metazoa; phylum Chordata; class Actinopteri; order Cichliformes; family Cichlidae; genus Rhamphochromis; species Rhamphochromis sp. 'chilingali'. Next base: position 8,771,957 of record NC_137947.1, on the reverse strand, counting down.
CTATGCTAACATTGCATGCTGCTATGTGATATGTTTTCTAGTTTGTTCACATTAGCATGCTAAAACAGTACAAAACACAGCAAAGATGCAGCAAGATGGACCTCAGTAAGCAGCATGAATGGGGCTGTTGTATTTCTGTTTCTGTATATGCAGATGTGGTAAATAGATGCCCATCTTTCTGCCGGTGCGTGTGTGAAAATCCTACCACATGCACACAAGCTACATATCAACATATCCTCTTCATTTTTTTTACGTGTATAATCAGGAACCCTTGATTAAAAAAAACAACAACAACCAAACCAAATGATACTTAGGTCCACTGGTTTTATAAGAAAACAGTAACGTGTGTCATGGCAAGGCCTCACTTCCTTTGCATTCCTTCTTATTATGTCCTTTCAGGTGCAATGCAAACATCTCCATGGTCACTGACACACAAAAGAACAACAACGGATTTCATAATGTTCCAGGTAGTTGCCAAGTAATGTTCACACAGGCTGCCCTCTTCTGAGTGTCAGTTCACCATAACTTTGTAGGAGGGGTTTGCATACTGAGACATTCTTAGCTACATAAAACAAAGAGGTCAAGCATCCAATGAACATGGAAATTTGGTCTTCAATCTTGATAGAAAAGTGACTGTTAGACTTATTTGAGTTAAAACAACAGCTGCCCGATTGGTAAGATGCTTAAAAGACTTTTAAGATATCCTGCTTCAGTTAACACACTTTCACTCTTTGGACACGTTGTTGTTTTGTCTCCCAGAAAGCAGCCTCTTCATGCTTCTTGACCAGAACCCTGATGTTTCTAGTTAACCCACATTGGAAGTCTTTCATTTGCAAGCAGCAGATCTGCCGAAGGAGCTTTGGTATACCAAGAGGAGGGCCTATCCACATGAAGACCAAAGCTGGTAAATGAAACTTTTACTGATCCCGCAAAATACATGCAGACTTTCTTATATGGGACATGATTTATGTCTGCCTGCGATGTGAGGATGCTCCAAACAAGCTGCGATAATTGAGAACAGCGTTGTGTGTGAATTTAAATCATCACTCGCACTCCTGAAAGTAGTCTAGATTCTCTCCGCTGGGTTATTGACTTTAACACAGAGGCCCAGGGGTTTCGCAATGTTTATTATTTAGCTTTAGGATAAGTCAGAAATCTCCAATAAAAAAACACAGAAACCTGTGGCAGTCTAAGCTGTGCTGCAGTGGACATGGATGAGGTGGTGATTACCCGTGCTTATTTAACATGATGGAAAATAGCAGAACTAGAAGACTGATTTTTGGCAGGGCTGTGCCAAACTGCACTTACAGCTTGGCCATGTCCACATCCGTACACACTGCTGATGTCAGTCACCCAGACATGTCACACGTACACTTATGCCAGGTGATCTAAATGATATGTATGCCACTCGATGTCAGTTAAAGGTAAGTGGATGATGTTAATAACAGACGAGGGAAGGAAAGGCATGGATACAGAAAAAGCAGACCACTGTCACCTGGGGATGAAGCCAGGAAAAGTTGGGTTACTTCACTGTGTAGCTGTGTGAGGAAGAAAGGGAAGGACGATCATATGGGCCACTTAAACCAGCAAAGGCTCCTGCCTCTGTGGCCTTACATGAAAAAGTGTCACTTCATCAAAACAAACCTTTAAAAGTTGAATTTAAGATGCAGTGTTTAATAGGGGTGCAACGATACACAAAATTCACGGTTCGGTTCGATACTTTGGTGTCACGGTTCGATATTTTTTCGATACAAAAAAAATGTTCATGCATTTTTTATTTGTCATTTATTAAAATTATAAATATATATTTTAACTCAAAAGTACAGTTTTTAAATTTAACCCTAACCCTTGTGCGTGTTTTTTATTTTGACAGCGAATGCGCACCTGCGGACCACTTATGTGCAGCCCTGGTTATTTAGCTCATCATATTGCAGCCACAGAAATTCTTTTGTCCATGAAACCATTAAGCTGCACTTTCTTTTTGCCTTATAGTCTGATTTGTCATAACTTCTCTGTTTTGTGGTAAGCTTTTCTTTGGCTGTCACTTCTTCACCCCGACCTGTCTTATTTGGCTCAGCAGAACTGAAATGCTTTTACACACGCACTCACATAAGCTCAGCGATTCTCTGCGCGATCAACCTCTCACATGTTTAAGCTTGCTGCAGGAGATTTCACTTGTCATGTTTGCATAGTAAGCTAACGATTAATAAGACGATGTCAGAGGAATTGGTGCACAAATTATCATCACTCACAGATCAGTGCTGTCGCTCTCTATACACAGTTCGCACGATTGCAAAGTGAAAGCAAAAAAACAAGCGCAAATTCAAACGCGACTTCAATGTCACATATTGACAGTGGCTCACCGATGCCAATGACATAATTACCCAGCTACATTTCTGAAAGAATGCAAAAGCATTGACATATATTTTTCCTACAGTAGCCCGACGGGCAGGGAAGAGATAGATTTTGGTAGCCCGACTGGAAAGATCGCTAGCTCCGGGACGTCGGGCTAGCGATATTGCGAGCCCTGTATCTGATTGAGGAATCACTCATCTTTGGAAAAGAGAGTTTATTACAGAGAAATGGCTCTTTCCAAAATAAAAGCTATACTATCCGCTTCTTCTGGGCTATATTCTCAGCAGCATAAGGAGAATCATGTGCTAACAGCTGTCTAAATGACTCGGCTAAAGTTAGTAGCATGCTTGTTGTATTTGTCTTTGCACTAGGATGATGTCGGCGTAAATGTGCAGTCATATTCGTTGTGTTCCCACTAGTGCTTTCAGGTTAATCTCGTTGAAATGACCTTAACGCCACAACACGGCAAATCTCCGTTAACGAGCTACCGCCGATCGCTCCGTGCATGGGGCTAGACAGCTAACACGTTAACGAGCTAACTGCGCTAACACACTAGTTCACACCAATGTAATTGAGCATTGCATGGCACATCCAACATACTGTTTTACTTTAGTCCATGACTCTGAATGAGGTTCAATTTGCCTGTTACAAGGAGAGCTTAACTTCTGTCTCGCTAGCTTGCCCTGCGCTCTTCCTTCTGACTATGCTGTCTGTGTTGAGCGCTCAGTGAATCTGCATTCGACTACTCCGCCTAGGCTGCACTGTCAAGCCTAGGCGGAGTAGTCGAATGCAGATTCACTGAGCGCTCAACACAGACAGCATCGTCAGAAGGAAAATTGATAAAATAAATTACAAATGTTGTATTGTTCGATATGCGTACCGAACCGAAAGCACTGTATCGAACGGTTCAATATCGATACGAATATCGTTGCACCCCTAGTGTTTAATATTTTTCCAGCTACCGGGGCAGAAATGATAATGTCAGAGCATGGTGATCTTTCCAGTTTTCCTTTATTAGTTAGCTCGGGGGTTACAGGGCTTTTTTTAAACCACCAATTACTCTCCAATTAGAAATCTAAAAAAAAAAAAAAAATGCTGCAAAACAAAAAATGTAGTGTTGGAGTATATGTTCTCTATTTTAAATTCTGGAAAACTAATAAAAGATAACTTCTGGCCTAGCATTAGCATGAGTCATGACATTATAACACCTTCTTAAACGGTTGGATTTATTTGTCACTATAAAAGCGCTTCTTCAGCCCCTGGGTAGAGTAGAGGATTAGCCAAATAGTCAGTGTAAAGTATTCAGCTTCACACCTGCTCATTGCCACAGCTTAGGAGAAACTCACTTACTCAACTCCTCTGAATAACCACGGTTAGCACCCAAAAGACACACACACACTCATCACACTGAGGTGTTCCAACTTGTTGGAGGACAAACAGAAAAGCTTAACACTGAACAGTTGCTGCACACATCTACTACAGGGTGGGATAATAAGTCTGACAGGCTGGGACACTGCTAAAAAAAGAACAACTTGACTGAAGCTCCTCCAAGTGGTTTATTTGTTATCTATAATTCTGCCCGCAGCTAGTGTGTCTTCCTGAGAGCGCCTCTCTTTTTCTCTCTTGGCAGTTTAAGATCTGCCAGCAAGTTTAAAAGCAGAGACAATCTGAAAAAGCCCACGAGGCTTGCCAGCGCCCAGGCTTAATGAAAACACCCAGCGATGGCATGAAGTCATCCTGCAAGACTATACATGCAGTCGGCAGCAAACACTCACCTAGAACAGCAGCGCTGGCTCTTTCCCACTGATTAAAAGTGTTTAAGGGGGTGAGACACATTTAGAAGAATTGAAGGCAGAATCCATTTAATTGTCACTGAAATGTTGTGTGGGTAACATATAGGGTCCTGTTACCAAAGTCATGAGTACATACAGTCTATCCACTTGCTTGCTTTCCTGACTGCAGGCTTTAGCAAAATAGCTCTTTAACTCTCACGTCTGTAAGTGAGCTATGAAGCTTACCCAAGCAGCTGGTTATATTAGCTTAGCATAAACACCCCTTTTTTGTTCTGTGTGTCTATGTGTGGGGTTTTTGAGTGTTTTGGATAAGATAAATTGGCATTTTTAATCCTCTGTATACCACCCAGATTCCAACAGGTAGATTAGTTTTTAAATAGGTGGAGCCATCCAGATCGTTTGTCCGATCCTTTAATCACCCATCTGTTGATTACAGCTTGTATACGGTTGCACGGTGCATGTGAGAGCATACTTGTAACAAACTGATGAAAATCTGGTCGTAACGCGCGAGTCTTGAAGGCTAAATCCGTGTGTGTCACTCTGCGGTAACAGGAGTGGCCTTTATGGTCAAGTGATGAAACTCAAGGGGAAAATCGCGCACGGCACAAGATTCACATTTCACACCAATCTAGCACCCTGAGATTGTGAGAGACTGTGACGAGGTGTTTCAGACAGCCTAAAGAGGACAGAGAGCGAGTGTGAGAGAAAAGGCGGCACCATAAATTAAAGAATTCTGTTCAAACAAACACAAATGCAGCACATCCTTGCATTTATGTCACTATTACACAATAGGTAAGCAAAATAGAAGAGCAAAGAAACCCAGTGGGGCGAGTCTGTAAATAAAACATAAGCACTATATGAAGACATAAATAGACAGTATAACTGATCCACCTGTGAACGTCTGACACAGTTTAAGGCCGGCATAATTAGTTAAATAGTAAAATTACTGTTTATTTAAACAGCCACAGACCATGATCGTGCTCTCAGCCATTTTCACACATGCCCTGCAGACCTAAATACGAAGCGTGACTGTGGCTGAAGAGGTTGTCAGTTACTGCGTCCTCCAGTCACCATGTGGAGATGTTCTTGGGCAAGTCGCTGAGCCCCAAAAGCTTGCATTAGTGTGCAAACTGATGAACGTTGCTTTAAGTGTAATATAATTTTAGCTCTGATAAAACTGTCCAGAGAACACAGGTGGACATCATGTGTCTTATACCTACTTCCAGCAGGGACAACACGCCTCACACGGAGAAACTTCTCTTCTTCTGTAACTTTGAGAAATGGCTGGACCTGATTTTATCTTCAACATTTTCTAGAGTTCAGCTTTGGGTGAAGCACTTGAAATTGTCTTGTGATTACCAGAAGAATTCTTAAGTTATAGCCAAAAATGTCTTGTGTCAGGTGACCTTGACATTTGACCAAATCCTGGTCAATTTCTGCTGTAACTGTACGTTTGTGCCAAGTGTAACGAAATACTTGCCTGAGTCACAAGAATAAGAGGCTTTATGTGACCATGACCTTGAGCTTTGACCTCCCAAATCAAATCAGTTCATCCTTCAAGTTCAAGTAAACGGTTGTTTTATACAAAAAAAAAAAAGCATGATGTCTCATGCTGTCAGCGCAGCGGAGGAATAAACATGTCCGTTGCCCTGTGCTGATCTTTTGGGTGGAGGCTGTTTTAGAAAAGGAAAGGAAAGGAGATGGACAAATGGCTTGTCTGGCATGTATAGTGTTTCTGTAGTCTGCTCCAACTAAATCAGTCAGCTGCTGATGAGAAATCTTCTCTTCCCTCAGCCACAAAGGGAGCTAAAGTTACCCTGTGACTAATGCTCTGTCCTTTTTATTCCCTACACCTTTTCCAGCCTCCTTCACTTCCTCCTGTTTCATTTATTTTCTGTCTAATGCGCCCTCCCTTTGCTTGAATCTTTGCCTCTACTAGTGGTCTATCACCTCGGAGAGCTCTATCTTATCTCCGTCCACCTTCTGGCTAGATTCAAGCAGACACCAAAGTTGCATTTGGCCTCAGCTGCACATTTAAATACGAGGTGAGGGGGGGGTTTGCACCTGGTTGGCAACGATAGGCTGCAAGGCTGTCAGGAGTCACTCTAGGGGGGCTGGAGGGGTTCTCTGGAGTTCAAAGGTAAATGGGCTCTGTGCCCTGTGGGATGGAGTGATGAGGTGAATTGGAGTGCTCAAGCAGACTCCAGACAGAATCAGGTATCAGTCCAAATCCCTGCTTGTTCAAATACATCAGCTCAGGAGTGTTTGGAGACATCCAAAACATTTAGGAACTGTAAATCTCGCTGATGTGCTGTAATCTCTTCTTTCCCCTGTCTCATCAGTTTTGTCTGTCTCACCGACAAACAACACACACACACTCACGTATATGAGGACCACTCACTGTTACACACTTACTAAAACTCTGACTTCATCCAACTACGTTGTTACCTGGATGTAATGGTTATTTGTGCCTGCATCCACCCTGGTCTGTTACTGGGAAATACAAAGGGTTGGAAAATAATTTGATGAGATAGCTCACACATCTGTGTGAGTCTAAAAAAACCCAAACCTGCCAGCCTCTGTGGATGTTCTGTCAGCAGAGGAGACACACACGTGGCAGAGGCAGACGTTTCATCAGAGCTGTTCAGTGAAATATTAATTAAAAACAAACATAGACAGACATAGGTAGGGGCATTCAGGCTTTGTTGCCAGTTTTCTGCTGAAAACACAAAGTTTTTAGGGATTAATAGCAACTTTTTACAGCTTCTTTTATTTTTAAATAGATATAAATATTTTCTTTTATACTCAAACTGAGCTTAAGGTTTAACAGTACAATAAATTGACTGCACTTTACAGAAACAACCTTATTCTGCTTTTCACTAATACTATGACATTTGCACATACACATATTGCCCATTCACTTATGTTGAGTCACATCAAGCAACACATACAGTGTGATTGATCGCATTGTCTTTGAGGTTTTTATGCCAGTTCAGGCTGCTAATAAATCAGCTGCGCTGGATGATGTGATGTGTGACTTCGAAGGAAATACCTCCTCTTTTCTCTAAACTAGTCCACATGGTGGGGTATCTGAACTTTAATCCTCTTTCTTTCCATTGGTATACCAGTTGTTTTCACTTTAAAATACTCAGCCCTTTTTTCAGCGATATAGTGTAATAAATATTATAATACTGAATATACAATTTGGACAAATGTTCATAGATGTTGATTAGAATCACAGACTGTGAAAGTGTTAAGCAGTAAAGTGACTCTGTAAACATTTATTTTATAAATGATTTTGACTGAGTCACCAGTGTTTTAAACTAAGGTGCAGATATGCTAGTAGGATGCTTTTATTGGGGAATGAAATGGAAGTAACCCTGCACTGAAGTTCCTGCCAGACCTCAGTGCAGCATTCAATACCGCTGACCACAATACAGAGATTAGAACACACGGTAGGTATTAGAGGTGGTTTAAATCTTATCTGTCTAATAAACATCAGTTTGTTTATGTAAATGAGGAGTTCCTGAACCCTCCTTTAGTTATGCAACAGTAGGCCTAGGCTGTTGGGAGCTTCCCATGATGCACTCAGTGTTTCTTCTTCACTTACCTCTTTTCACTCTTTGTGTTTATACACTGCTCTGCATTTAACCATTAGTTATTATTAATCTCAGGCTCTCCTCCACAGTGTGTCTTTTATTCTGTCTTCGCCTCACCTCTAACCAGTCATGGAATATGGCAGCCTGATTCTGCTGGAGTTGTTTTTGCCGTTAGAAGGGACTTTTTTCCTTCCCACTGTCATAGGGGATCATGTGATTATTGGGGTTTTTCTGTGTTATTGCTGGGTTTTTCCTTACAATATAAAGCGCCTCGAGGTGGCTGTGCTTCCAGAGGCCGAGAGTTTGGTGCTGTATCTCAGAGCTGCTAGCATATGTGCAAGAACTGAGAATGAAATAGGAGCATTGATCCCACTGTTATAGATCACACTCTGTTGAATATATTGGTAGAGCAAACAGGCTAGTTGCTTAACAGAAAGACATGAAGCGGGGTTGAACTCTCGATGTAATTCTGTTCAGTGGCTTAAAAAATTAGCTAGAAAGTCTTTTTTAGTTTTGTTTTTCAGAGACCCACCATATTTTTTGTTCCTTTTATTTCTATCTCTATCTTTTATCAGTGCCAGTGAGCTTTAAATCCCAGCTGGCAGAGCCTCTGACACTTCAGCTCGTACGGATCTGCAGATAATTATTTTTGTCTGTCCATGGGGAATACATCTGTGAGCTTTGAAGAAGTGACATGAATCAGTCCAAACTAGACACACTAGGCCAGGGGTGCTCACACTTTTTCCGCATGTGAGCTACTTATAAAATGACCAAGTCAAAATGATCTACCCACTACAAAAATCCAAAACATATACTTATTTATAAATATATTGAGGATTCTTTATATCTACAATGTATATACATGCATAACCGCAATATCCAATATTTCACAACACAATTAACTATGTAAATTTTTTGTCATTACCTGAGTTTACTCTGATGACTTGCACTGAATTGAATCAGCCAGGGATGCATAGTCCGGACAGTAGCTGCTGACGGCCAGGTTTAAGAGAAAAAACCGAGAGCTAAAAATTGGAGTTAACTCGCTGACTAGCTTGTCAGTTTTACTACACTTCGCGCCGCTGTTTGCGCATGCGCAGCGACCTAAGCGTCAGAAAAAATCTGCTGTCATCTGACTGGCTTCCCTGTATCAATCAAGTGACGGGATGGATGATAGGCTGGCATCTATTTTTTTTAATGCCATGCAATCTACCAATATTACCTTTGCGATCGACTGGTCGATCGCGATCGACGTATTGAGCACCCCTGCACTAGGCCAATAAAATCCTCTAAAAATGACGTTTATTATAGGATACAAGTCCATGTGCTTGGCTGGACCTGATGTTAAACCAATAAAGGTAAGGCAGAGGCTAAGCGCTTAAATAGGCATGGTCTGTCAGAATCAAGCATAATTACTCCAAACATTTTCTAGGTTGATGTGATGAAAAAAGCAGCGCTTGTATCGAATGCATTTGTCTGCCACCGGGTCAAAAGGCCACATTCCGACCTAATTGTCAAGAGCATGCGCGTGTGAGACTGTCCCATTTAGGTGTTTGTTTGTGCAACTGTTTGCAGAAACCAGCGGAGTAACCTGATAAGGAGTGTATGTAAGAGGTATGTGTAGTGTTAGATTGCCGTTGTCTTGGGAAAGCATCATGTTTCAATCTTCTGTAGGAATTCGAGATTTCAGCTCAGCAGTCATTCAGTGAGCTGGCCGGGAGGGAAAGCCCACAATTGGATGGTGGAGCGCAAAACACCTCTTGGGTGACAGTGTACAGTTTTCCTTTGGATGCTCAGCTTCCATGGATAAGGGTGGATTTGTGTTTCCTAATTGCTAGCATGTAGATGCACGTATTCCAGATTGGGGTTTTCCAGTCTTTATATCAACTTAAACACCAATTTACAAGTAGTGCAGCATCACTCAGACGTGTTTTCAAAATGGGCTTTTGTTTTTTTTGAAGACTAGTATCTCAGTGCGACTGGAGCAGGTTAAATCTGCTAGCTGAGTCCTCAGCTGAGTGACTGGCTGTATGGGTAAGGTGATCCACCTGAGAAATGCCCAGGGAATTGTTGGCCATTGTGCTGAGGAGAAAGCCAGGGCCCTCCAGCGTGTGTCTGCTGAAAGAGAGCCACTTGTGCCATTTTACACAACATACAATAACACCACCACAGGATGAACCAATCGAATCAACAGCCTATTCTTTCACCCCTGTGGTGTGACCTTGTGTACAAACACCTGCAACTGTCACTACCCAACCTATCGTTACCTCACTGCTAATAGAAACCTAGAAAGTAAATGAGCACCGTGCCTCCCTGTTCCTCTCAGCAAAAACATGCAGTCTTTAAAAATCTACATTCAACCTCTGCACTGTAATAGCGACAAAACAGATTCTTGTGCCCTTCCTTGAATACAGAAGCTACCGAGATTATGCTTTGCAAACACAGCAGAGACACAATTAAGTTGTTTTCTTCAATTTAGTGTTTTAACAGTAGAGACTACATTTAATTTGTCTCACTTGGAGCTTTGGAAACTTAAAGACCTCCTGCTTGGGTGGCCCACTTCAGGCCTCATGGCTTTAAGTAAACTGATGTTTAGCTTGAAACACAGACAAAAGACAGAAGTGTGAGAAAACTAGAATGAGAGACATTTTGCTTAAGCGAGAGACTTTCTGTGTAAGTACAGGTGGATCTTCTCATGAACAGAGCCTCTTATTCAACTGAGAAGCCAGGAGCCTGTACAGCCATAGGCGTGCACGTTCTTTGCTCTTGAATTTCACATGTATTCATTTCACTCTTATGCATACTCTACAGACATGCCACAGTTGCATGTTTAGTCCACCCTGTCAACGGGTTTCAGGCATTGGGGGAAAACGCTCGCTATGTTGATTTACAATCAGCTTACAAGTGAGAGGCTCTACGAGGGGTTTGAGGCAGAAAAAAGGTGTGTGTGATGGGGGTGTCTAGTACAAGAACAAGACTAGACAGATACCACTGGATGTGGAAAATGACTGGTGGAAAAATACATCTGTGTATAGGTGCCAAACACCCCAGTGATGCTGCTGTCATGTAGCTTATAATGGTCTTAAGATCAACTCAACTCCCTCTCTATACTCCTGGCTTCCCATACAAACATGGTAGGGTGAGTCGAGGGGTGGGGGGCGGCACACACCTTATATATACACTGTGACCTTTGTTTCATAGTCCTATGTATGCAAGTGCCCGTCACTCACATAAAACACATGATGGAAGGAGACGTAGGGAGTGCTGTTAATAGCTGCTGTCAATCTCCCCTCTGACCTCTCCTGCACATTCCTCCCCTCCTTTGCTTATTAGTCGTACATTAGCTTTTCCATTTGTCTCTGCTTACCCCCGACAGACTGTGCAGTCATATGGGCATTGCAGGCGGCCACATGAAACCATTTGAAACGTGGGTACAAAGGTAGCTCTGTTTTTCCAGACGCAAGGCAGCCGTGCAAATTGAAGCGTCAGTATAGACCCTGACAGCAAAAATGAGCTGAGAGCAGAATATGTGAGTGCGAGTGCGCGTATGTGCATGTCTAAGTGAGCATGTGTGTGTGTGAAATAGTCACCCACTCAACTCCCCGCAAGCACCTCAACCCCCCTCCTGCCATCCTCAACCCAAATCCAAGGCAGCCAACACCTGAAGGTTATTAAACATAAATCTACACTGCACCATAGAAGTAACTTGAAACCCACACTGACATTTAGGGAGCGCTTCATAAATCTTTTTTTTCTCTCCTTCCTCAAATCAACATTTCTCATATATGTTGCACAACTTTGAAAACATTTGCCAATCGGCTTTTAGCAATTTTTTTTTTTTTAACTTTTCAGTTACTAAACAAACGGGGCACACTAGGAGAGACTTGGATGAAAGGTGTAAATATTGATTTTTGTGGTGGTGAAATTGAATCTGCTTTCATTAAAACTGAGTGGTATTATGACTAGGCATGTGGGGAAAATGCGAAGCTGTTTAGTTTAAAGTTTAAAGAATGTGTATTTTTTTTATCGTAAAGGAAAAGGGATCTTAAAACTGAAACTACTTTAAAGTGTGATGACAATTGCTGTAAAAATAACGACATTTTTACGGTTTTGTATCATTCTGTATGATTAATGTTCATTAGCAGTAATTTACTGTATATTTTTTTACAGCATTTATATATTTTTTCCTTTTTGAAGCAGTACGATTCAGAGGGAAATCATTTTTAACATTCAAATCACTAATTTAGACATGTTGATGTTGATGCTTATTTGGGTTTCTGTGTTTATACTTTGATTGTTGTGAATGTGTAATGCAGTTTCCAGTGTTTGCGTGACTGAGAACAGTCAGGGTGAACAATAAACCACCATGATGTGGAGTCCTGGGGCAATTAATCAGGTCTGGTCCGCAATCATTAAGGACGTCTGTTAAAGATGTTGCACACATTCTCATAACCTTAGATGCAAGGAGGTGGAGGCTTGAGCCCCAAAATATATTAATTAATGATACATGAACAAAGATATGGAACTGTGTCGTTTTAAACTAATAAAAAGTTTATGTGGAGTACATAGAGTTCAGTGTACACCATCCATATTGCATGTAATTAAAAATAAACAGCTAATAGTGTTTTACTGTGAAGCCTGGATTCTGTACATCACAGTACCATGAACATTTTTCCATCAAAATACTGTTGACGGAGCATCCATCAGGTAGAGCATAAAATGACAATCAATTAGCTGTCAGTACTTTACTTTTATCCATGAATGGATAGATGGATGAAGTTATCCAGTTCAGGGTTGCAAGGATGCTGGAGATTATCCCTGCTGACACAGAACAAGAGGCAGGATACATCCTGGACAGATCATCAGTCTATCAAAGTACTTTACTGTTATTTATAATGGAAATGTCTTACTGTGCACATGTGTGTTGTTACTTACAAACATAGTTGTTTCCGGGTGTATTATCAAAGTTTGCAAAAAAAGAAAAGAAGGTGTTTAAATTGTAAAAAAAAAATAAAAATAAAAATCTAAAAAGGAACAGGAAGGAATTACAAAGAAAGTAAATGCAATCATTAAAAAAATAAAGGGAAAAAGTAAGGAAACCCAGTTGGAGTACTGTATTATCAGCTGGATATAAATATAACCTCCACCAGCCTTTAGCCCTGTGTTTGTTATATTTAATGTAACCACAAGCAATTCTGAGCAGGAAATGAAACATTTTGTGTGTGGTGACATAAAATATGGGCGTAAAAAGGACGTTTGAACCAGTGTGCATTTTTGTGACATTGGTGAAAACCAAAAAATGGTAATTGCAACAGGGTTGCATGTTGTTGCTGCTGTAACTCTCCTCCAACAGCCTCCAAAAGCAAAAAGAGGCTGCTTTTATCTGATGCTTCTTCTACAGAAAAAAAAGGATAAACCAGAGCAGAAGCAAGATGTAAACAGGAATGCTGTATGTATTTGGAGATCGACTAAACATAAACAGTAATCAAGACAAACCACGGATGTATTAAAAGATGGTGGTACCACAAACAGCTACCACATTCCTACCTATGGAGGTTGCTCACTGGCCGCAGGCTGTTGGCCTCTTAGAGCATTTACACTGAAGTCCTTCTCCAGCCAAGCACGCTGAAAGCATATTAGTTCCAAATAGCCTCCTCCTGGATCTTTTGACTGCCAGCTGAATGCTATAAAAATAGACTCCATGAATCTTATTGCACTGAGTGGATCAAAACGTGATGACAAAAGGAATGATTTCACAATTAGAAAAGAAAATTCTAGTTGAGCCAGCGAGTGCCACAAGATCCTTTAGTGGATATAATTTATCTGAATTTCAGGAGCGGGACCACACCTCATACACTCCTTGTCTATATATACCTTCTGCACTACAGACACTCAACGACATTAAACAAGTCTGTGTTTCCTAAAAGAGCAAAGTTACTACTTACCTGTCTAGCTGGTTCATCATGGGCCATTTGTCCATCAGGCCATCAGACCAAGATCTCAGCCTATCTTCATTGGATCACTTACAGGCAGTCCAAGAATCCCAACATCCAGACAGACCGAATGCCGCTGGCCCCCCTGGGGAACCTTCCAGCAGCCGTTCTCGCTGCTTGACAATCTGGTCTACCCTATCCATTCCTCTGAATTCCTCTCTGTGCTCCAACAATTTCCAAGACCTCCATCATGCTCAATCATCACTTCTTCTAGGAGATGCCTTCTTTGGGGATCTGCACAGCCTGGGAGCCACTACCAGTCCCCTCTGAGGCCTTCCCCAAACTGTAGTACCAGTTCACAATCCCTCATCTACCATCATAAACTCTAACTTAAGATGCGGTCCAAGCTAGTGAAATGCTATTTATGCCCATTATACACTAAAATAGATTGTTGAATCAAACCGCGTTAAGCTGCTTGGGAAAAAGAAAAAGAAACACATTATCTCAGTGCAGCAGATAATATTTCTTTGGCTTCTTTGCCAACATCATTCATATAAATGAAGCATCTGTGAGGAAACTGGCATGTGGAAGACAGAGAGTGGACCCAATGCAGGACTCGCTGGACAGAATCCAAAACTGAACATGCAACACATGATGCATTAGACTAACAAAATAAAATAGGAAACACACACAGAGAGACAGACTGAGTTTGTGGGCTTGACACAGGGGCTGGGAATAACCAGACTGAGGTTCAAAAGAAAGTACAAAACTCAAGACAACAAAAACAGAAATGAAATTCGAACATCTCCCAAATCAGACTGAAGCACAAAAAAAAATCAAAAAACTGAGTCAAAGACCCAGGACTATGACATCTTCGCAATGAAGTGAAAAAACTGAAACAGAAGTATGAAAGTAGAACCAGAAAACACAGGAAGAGATACCTAATGGAGGCCTAAAGGTACATTTAATTTACCTTAGACTTTAATACATCAGCGGGCAAAGGGAGAAAATCGATACCACGACTCGCAAGAACACCAAAGCATTAAAATACATCCGAACATCTGTGCACTATTCCCACATAGGCAAGAGACACAGCAGCAAGATGTTCCAGACCTGGGGGACCCGGTTTGAATTTGTGGCTCCATCACAGAGCCCTGGGTTTAGAGCCGCAGAGTTCACGACATGTTTCTCCTCCCTGGAAAAAATGAGTGATCCCTGCCTACAATAAAAAAAAGGGGGGCAACAGTTAGATGTGTGTTTATATGTGTGTGTGTGTGTGTGTGTGTGTATGTACATGAAAGTGTCAGTGGGCAGGATTGGCAGCAGCTCCAAAGAAAGGGAATGGCGTAAAGAGAGAAGAGTGGAGGTGTTACAAACTTGGGGATGTGCACAAAGGGCCCTCTGTGCAGGACTGTGGGTCGTGCGCGTACGCCTTCTTCGACCTGCCGCAATGAACCCCCCCCCGGTAAGGGGAACCTTCCATTCTGAAGCTGCCCAGCGTGTCCAGGGTGAGCTCACCTAAATAACACGACAAATAAGGAAAAAGTGAGTGCAGAAATAACACAGGGAGAGCCGGGTGAAGAAGGGAAAAATGCGGCAGCACCAGCAGCAGGCTGTTGAAAATGGATTTCATCTCTCTAGTGACAATGTCTCATTGTTTTAAAGAGGAGGGGTGAGCAGGCGGGGAGCGAAAAAACAAAACAAAACACTGGAATTGAGGAATGTATGAGTCTCATTCATTACCCCTATTTTCTTCTGTTTAAAACATCCCCTGTAATAATAGTTGTGCTCACATATATAAATACAAGAGTGATTTCCTTTGGCAGCCAGAGCGCTCATGACATCCACCCCCAACAAGCAGAAGAGACACTGAGGCTGTGTATGTGCGCCTGTGTGTGAGAGAGAAGGCTGAGAAAGTGCGTGTTTATAGACTCAGGCATGCTTTTGTGTATTTATGCGTCTGTGAAGCCCTCGTGGTTTATACTAGAAACTCTTTACCCCCTGCAGAACACGGACCATCTGACAAGCTCGTTGGCACTCGGCGCTCCTTGCCAAATCTGCTACCCCACAGTGCTGGTTAATGCTAATAAAAAACCCGAAGCACTAAACAAACCTTTTCAGGGGAAAATTGTAGTGGAGGGAGGGGGGACCAAACAGTGGAAAAATCTGTTTGATTCCTGTTGGGTTTTTCTGTTGTTGCTTTTTTGGGGGATTACTGTGGAACCGGCAGTGTCAGAATCCCCAGAGCTGTGTTGTTGTTTTAGTGGTATTGTTGTTCAGAGCAGAGCCCCCCTCAAAACCCACACTAAAGCGAAGCTCCAAATCCAAACATCATGGCTAAAGTCAAACACCAAAGAGCAAAAGGGTCTGGCAAAGGGGTACCGGCCAGCTAGGCAACCAACCGGATAAACTGCCGGAGAGTGGGAGGCGAGCGTCAAGTCGAAATGTTTTATAACGCTGCCTGTCAGCACAGGTCGAGATCAGCAGATAATTTTTCCATATGGAGCGCCGCTAAACCGTAAAGATTAACTCTCTGATTCTCTCATGAGAATCCAGACAGAATCCTTTGTGATGGGAAACACACGGGAGAGGTGAGATTAATTCCAAAGAATGCAACAATCCATTTGCAGGGCCCCTCCTGTCTCTGTTTCCTCTCTTCCGGTAGAGTGGGCATCCATTCAAAAAAGCGGGGACATAAATATTTACAGTAATTAGATACATGCATGTAAGGACTCTTGGTCTGGAAAGGAAACACAAGCCGAAGTCTCCCGTTAGTCGTATGTCATGTGTCAACCACAATTCATCATTTCACCGCATCCACGGCCCTCGTTGTGTCGATGGTTTAATATATTTGTTCAGGAGTGAAAACAGAGGCAGGTGGAAATTCCGGAAAAAATGCAGGTTGCACTTCTTTTGATTTAATCAGATATTTATTAGGAAAACACCCCAGACTTGTTAGAGTATTTCTTCTCCAAGAGCTAAGAGCAAAACTGCAACTTTGCTCCGTGGTGCTCCGTCAGAAAATTCATTGTGAGATGTGGTGGAGCATCCAGTAGCAAGAGGCTCGGCTTGTGAGAGAGGGACTAGCTCACCTCTGTTATCTGATTAGATGCACGATGCCAAAAAGTGTCGATGAAAACTACCAGAGCTATGAATCAGTGCTACGTTACAGGGTTCCCTGCAGGTTTAGCTCACATGCAAAAAGTTGACATGAGTGGAGGAGACAGAGGGTATGTAGTTTGCCTCTCGGGGATTGTTTCTCAGACCTTCTGACTGGACCAAAACACACTCATCTGTGGTGGCTAAGCAGATGTCTGCCTGGGCTGATGCATGCCTCCGTGCCTGCGTTGATTTCCTGTTGCCAGCGCTGACAGGAAGTGATCTGCCGAAGCTGCTCCAGGACAGAGCGGAGGGCCTGCAACTGATTCTGATGTATTCAGGAAGAAAGATGGTCCTGGCTCTCATTTGGGAGGCAATCAGCAAGGACTAAAGACAGTCCCATTGTTACAGCTTATCTTCGTAGTTGTATTAATTCCACCTTCTTCAGTAATAGTGTGTACCTTTGCTGAGAAAACAACAAAGCTAACTGTTTACCTGCCATTTGGAACAGTAGTTTATGGCAGCAAGAGGATTATGTGTGGCTGATATAGTGGATTATAAGACTGACTCAGTCTTGTTTTTAAATATTTTCTGGACAACAATCACCGATGGAGCTGAACATAATTCACAGTTTGAGGTATTTTCATGGGAAGCTGTCTTACTACAGACGACTATATTATGAGTAGTAAATCATTCCAAAGAACCTGGCTGGGCTGCTTGTGTGTGTGTGTGTGTGTGTGTGTGTGTGTGTGTGTGTGTGTGTGTGTGTGTGTAGCTCTCTAACACCTGGACCAGCTCCAGGAGCCATGCTTTAAAAAGCTGTCAGTCAAAAGCTTAGGCTCCTTTGTGCTGACTTAGGGCACCCCTTATCCTCACCCCCCCTCCACCAGCCCCAACCTCCAACAACTGCACCTGACTGAGCTTGTGCAGGGACGAGATCTCACCTTAGGTGAAACAACATTGCACTGGTTCTCCCTTTACCCAATGGCGTACTTGTGTCAGCGGCTGCGTCGCAGAATGAGAGAAGGAGCGAGACGTGGAGAAGGGTGAGAGCAGAGTTTGCTTTTTGTCGTTGCCGGGGATTTGTGAGAGAAGGAGTTGGACGCTGGGGTGGGAAAAATGCTTCGATATTGCCACACCTTGCAGATATCTCAGTGCATTCAGATTTTTTCTCATATCTCTTGGCAGGGTGAGGTGAAGTGAGATACGGTAAGAAAATAAAACACGGGCCCCGCAGCGCTGGACCCGAGCCCCTTTCACACAGTCTGCTTGCCGAGTGCTGCCAGAGCAAACATGGTGGCTGTTATTGTAGAGGACATGTACATGCAGTTGAAATTATACTTCCCAACGAGCCTGCTTTTAAAGCCACTGTGAATGGAGGAAGCAATAACTTGGAGGAGCGCTTTCTCTGACACACACACACACACATATATTGCATACAAGAAGTGAAAACATGCAGCCACACATGCACATGTATCCATGCATTTAGCTTCAGCCAACCGTGAACTCCCAGGCATCCACTTTCACCCGGCCTGTTCGTCTAGCGACCCCACTGTTTGGCGTCCAAATGGCACAATTATCTGCAATTTATGCTCAGACAAAACGGATCACTTCCCCGGTAAATGAAATTCCCCATTGAGAAAAAGAAACATGGGGGCAGGGGCGATAAGGTCAGTAATACTTTCCCTGGTATTTTCTCTGGTATGAGACAAGAGAGTGCAAACTGAATGCCCCACTGCCCCTTTCCCAGAAGTAAAGCAGCACAGATACGCCCAGACTCAGGTGTTTTTGGAGAGAGTTTTGCATTCCTTAAAAAGTAAAGAAGACTCATTGAGAAAACCTTTAACTTCCTATTGTTCCCTGAAGGACAGTCGGAGCCATTACAAGAATGAGTGATGAGAAATTAAAAAGCCGTGGAAATCCAATGCTATGCTTGGATCCGACTGCATTTCCATTAGCTTTTCAGATATCCATTAATCATGTTAATGAGCCTGAAGGAGTCAGCGGCAAAAACAAGAGATCGCTGAGACATTGTTTTGCAAATGCTGGGTGCAGGTTGTAAAGAGCACTGGCCGGTCTCCAGCGCCGCTCTTACCAGGAAACAATAACAAGTGTATCTAGTTGACTCGATCTGTATCATGTTGACACTGCAAACTTGGCCACAATTGTTTCGAAGGTCTACAAGTGAATGTATGTAGACTGGATGTCTTCCCAGTGTGTCTTGTTAAAGCGTCAGTTTATGACAAATAAAACTGTTCCAACTTAAAGTCTTTTCTTTTTACAAGGTGTAGTCAAAGCAGGCAGGATGAGCTCAAGTGTCCCGGATGCTTAAATAAATTCAGAGATTGTATTAATTTGTCTTTCATCTTACTCATGTGCTTGTTGGGACAAGTAGGCTTTAACTTTTATACGTACCTGGATATATGAGTGTTTACACAGACGTGCATAGGGACACACACCTAAAAGGAAAATTCCATCCTTGAGTTCTCAAGTGATTACTCTTTTGCTCTGTACAGTGCAACACTGTCGCACTGTTCTTTTCAAGTGTTTCTTTGCCGTGCCTCATCTACTGTAGGCTGCTGGGCATTATTTCCAACATTCAATCAATAAGAAATGGCAGAAAGAGGCACTGAGTGTGCTTTTCAGACTCAAAAAAAGGTTAACTGTGTCAGTGGACACAGTTAAAATCCAAACAATTGCAATGACAGGCACAAAGCAGCAGGTCTCAGGTGCGTGGCTCTTGCAGCCATCTCCAAGTACTTTGGATCATGTCCTGAATGTGAAAAAGTGCTGAAAGAATTTGAGTATAAATCATTGGGTGTGGCGCCCAGTAATTTCTTTTTTGGCCAGTCACACTTTAAGCCAACTTTGCCAGTCACAATAACATAAGATGAGAATAGCTCAACAAATGGAAAAAGACTTCTCCAAGAACTTATACTGTCATCTGCATGATGCTGAGAAACACAAAGTCAACACACAATACTTAAATGTGTAGCCAGAAGCAGAGTATGGGGTTTATGTATTTTGTCAAAACTACTACTACTAATAATAATAATAAGTCAACACAACAAAAAAATCGATCATTTGTAGTTTTATTGTATATATGATGCCAAACTGAACTCAATACAGGAAATGTCATGCAGCAGTATTTGCACTAGCATTTTATATTTGACACAAATCATTAATGATCAGCTGAACAGAAATTTTCACTTGTCTGGTCTCATATGTACAGACTTGTGTCCATCCGTCCATCCATCACATCAAATAAACATTTTCCATCTTTAAAAGGTGAAAAAAAAATATATCAACATTTGGAAGAGCAGTTGTATCAGACACCACCTGTCATCAGATTTTTAATTGCTTTAATTGTAATTACTTCTTTTTTTTTTATGTCAAAGGATGTGATTTGTGTCAAAATAGAACAACTATCGCTATCTTTTTTCTTGGTTGCCATGATGACCTATCTCTGCCTTGTCAGGACAAAACAGATGCTGCAGAAAGAACATTTGCCTGACTATTGCATATGGATAATATGTGTGTGTGTGTGTGTTCTGTGTGTTTGTGAATGTGACAACTGTTAATCCAGTCTACTTCACACTTGCTGTGCAGTGTTTAACTTGAAGACATTTGAGTAATGTACAAAGAGGAACAATAAAAAACTGCAGCTTGACAGAGGTAAAGAGGCAGCGCTGGGCCAAAGCACAAACTCTCCAAGATTTCCCCAGAGAGCAAGCTGCAGCTTAAAAAAAGTAAAAAATAAAAAAAAACTTGCCCTATGATCATCTAAAGTGACAGAAAGTCAACAGTGTGGTGCTCTGTGCACTGCAAACCAGAAGTAGCTTATTGCGCCGGCCAGTTAACTTTCTTATACCCACACAAGCATGAGTTTGTTAACAAATTGTGACCCACTGAGAACAGGCATGCTTCATAGTCCGGTCATATAAGGGTTTATGCGTTCATCGTCACCATCATCATTATTTTTAATACATAGTTCAGAAAAAAACCCCAACCCAATATGTACAACAGTGTTACAGTTCAAATAAAACGCCCACTTTGTTTGAATAAAGCAAAAAAAGGAAAGGAAAAGTTTACATATTTATATTTCTTCTGTCAGTAGCCCTACTGTCCAAACACACCTGCATACACGTGAATCCCAAGGTCACTTGTGTATGAAAGATTAAGAGACTAAATAGCTGCTGTGTGCAGCTCTAATGACTGATCTGTCATCAGCTTTCATTAAGCACACTGGTTTTTACCAAGGTGAGACAGTTCTGTCAGTTTGGATCGAGCCACTGAGCTGAGGGGTGGGGGTGGGGGGGGGAGGGGGGGGAGAGAAAGCTAGAACAGCAGAGTGATCTGAACTTCCAGTAAAATACTGGAAGCAGAAAAGAAACTGCTGTTGCGTGTTTGGCGTGTGCATACAGAGCCCATGACTTGGGTCGCTGGCGCTGCATCCTTAAAGGCAAATTCCAGCAAAGTCATCATTTGGAAGAAACAGAGCATGCTTCATGAATTCCAGAGTAGTGTTGCTTGGGCAATCTCATGCTTTGTTTCTCAAATGAGCTGCTTATTTTGATGGTAAATCAGAATCTATCTTACTCTTAGTAAGGCATCAGCTACAAGCCAAAGACCGGGTCCAGGACAGGAACCAGAACCTCCAGTGTGTCACCTCAGACAGAACACACAGCAACTTGAAGAGCTCGCTTTCTAAAGCTCAGGAACACTGCTGACAGTGTTTAGACAACTGCTTAAGTCTCTGCTTCCCGCTATAACTCAAGCCATCTCCTCTTTTCTCTTCCATCCCGCACCTCCAGGAAACCAGAAGGGAGAATCAGCGATGAGTCGGAGACTGAAGAAGCAGCAAACATTAAAGAAATGAAAAGAGATTTAATTCTGTCACTAGATGGTGCTGGAATCTCCAGCAACATTTTGCAAGTGAAAAGTGGAAGAAAATGGCATTTGAGGTGACATAAGGAGGAAGTTTCATATCACTTATTGTGCTTTTAAAGGAGAAAAGTCAAGGATATCAACAGAATACCAGAAGCAATGGGATGGTTTGTTTTTTTTACCCCAGTGCAGCACAAGATAACATTACTTTCAGTAAGATTAATGGAGGTTTGTTGTTAATTAAACATTAATATCAAAGGCAAATATTCAACATAAATGATTGATTGCATTTATCGCAGTCAAGCAAACAAGTTGGATAGGCATCTGGAACAGAGGCTATCCTAAAATGCCCTTCCAAAACTGCCCTTATAAATAGCTTTAACTCAAATTCCTGAAAGAGACCCGAAAAAAAAGGCAAGGAAAAACAACCTGAGAGTTAACATGCTCCCACTTCCAAGAATAGGCTGTACCACAAAGACCCGGATTGGATTTTGTGATAAGCCAGCCATATGAGCTGCATTCTCGATCTGCTCTGACCCGGCTGCATGTGAGCCATAATAACAAAGGCACTCAGCAGTGGGGCCCCAGGGTCCGTTTACTCAGTGGCGTAATGTTTGTGCTCTCATGCCCTCACAGCCAACACGGCCCTTATCGGGGGCCACGGCCGAGCTCGCCGTGGACCTGACTGCAGCTACACTCTGCTGTGTATTCTACTGCTGCAAACAGACCTCGCATGAAGAGACAGAGAGAAAAAAAAGAGTGAAGGGTGAGGAGGTAAAGAGATGGATAAAAAACAGAGGGTTCTGATGCCTGGGGTTTGGTCGCTTTCCATAAAGGGGCCTCCATTCCAGCTCCTCTGGAGGGAAAGAGGAGAGGAGGGTGGACGGTCGGAGTGCATTCCTCTCTCCTCGAGCCCTGGAGGGGTGTCAGCTTTGGCTGCAGAATGGGGGAATGAAGGCAGGCGTAAGCCCCTGCAGACACGCAGGCCTCGGCTGGCTGGAGACAGAAGGGTCCACCAGTTTGAAAGACCGAAGGAGCCCTCTGATGTGTCTCTGTTATTACGCACGGATGTACTGTACCAAACCGTTCTCAGTGTGAGAATAAAAGTGTTATTGGAAGAAAGGCATGAAAACAACAAGGGGGAAAGTGTTGATAGAAAACATGTCCCGCTGCGAACTGAGCTGAACTCATTCCAGTTGTTTGGTGCGTCACAGCGCCAGTCCAGCCAGGGTAGAAAACGACCATTCCATATTTTCCGTCCTTATTGCTGCGTTTTGGGATTTTCTCCTTGGCTGGTACGGGCAGTCAGCAGACTGGCATAGACGCTGTAATTTCCAGCTCTGTCCTTTCTCAAAAACGCCTCAAAGAACAGTGCTTTATGTCACTCTCAGGCCAGTTCGGTCTGATTGGAAATATTGCATCTTTAAATACCTTCCAACCACAATAGATTTCTTTTTTTTTTTCTCGAAAAAGCCAAAAGTAATGATAAAAGAGAAAAAAAAGAAAACATTTCAACATCCAAAATAAAATCAAAATTTCCTCTTTAAGATTAGCTTCAGTTTTAGAATGCTTGTGATTGATGCGGAAATCTTCCCAAAACCACCTAAAAGACCTGTTTGAGCTCCGAGGAAACCATTCCACTCTGTGACCAACAAGAGGCCTTCATTTAACTGAGTAGCCAATTCACCAAGCCCACAAGTCTCTGCTGACCTCATATTCTCTCTGGTTTTCCCTAAAAACCAACAACGAAATAGGACGAAGGCCTGCAGGCACACATTAAAACAGATAGATGCAGAGATGGAGCGCTCCTTTTCGGTCCCCAGAATGGAGGAATGTTAAGCGCATCTTTAAGGAGATTAAGGGTCTCCTTGGTATAGCATACAGCTTTTCCTCGATGTGCCAAAGAACCCGTGCAGATCAAAGTCACCTCGGACTTCCTTGTCATTAGCAATGGCTTATCCCCAAATGCTTTCACCCTCTGATACTAACCCCCCTCATTATCCCAGCACACCCATCACTTTGGCAGGGTTTGGAAACAGA
Source organism: Rhamphochromis sp. 'chilingali' (assembly GCF_963969265.1). Lineage (NCBI taxonomy): Eukaryota > Metazoa > Chordata > Actinopteri > Cichliformes > Cichlidae > Rhamphochromis > Rhamphochromis sp. 'chilingali'. Next base: position 8,748,251 of record NC_137947.1, on the reverse strand, counting down.
GTGCAGGGCTCCGGCACACGATGCGATTCCCCTCTTCCAGACCCCCTTTCCTCTCCCGTTGAATAAGTTCCTCTTAGTCAAATTCAGATGTAAACAGCACATTCTGAGATTACAGCGCACATGGCATGTACACAAAACAAATTTAATGCTGTCGAGTTACAACAGCTTTTATAAGGAATATCTATTTATATGAATAAATCTTTATTAAACACAGCATTAAAATCACTAATACCAAACACAGAGACTTATGAGGAAAGATGCTATGTGTTTAAGCAAACAAAGAATATGGAGCCCAAAAGGAAAAACCACTGAAAAATAGCTTGTTTTGAAAGCAGTGCTTATTCTTTTTCCTATTTCCCTTCCTTTGTTTATAATACTAAATTCGAATATATTAACATTCCTCCGTTGGTCCTTTGCCATCTGGAAGTCATTAATGTCAGAGATTTTGCATGCCAAGAAAGTTATAGGCATATTTATACACTTATGGCCCCTAATCAAAACAAAGATCAGCCGTCTGAGCCAGACATTTACAGTATATATTTGTGAAATAGAATCATTTGCTTCAAGGGTTGTGCGGGTGGAAGGGATTTGCAATCAGTACTGAGAGAAGTCGCAGGAAAGATGAAAACGTGATAGCCGCCACTCAGTTGTTTGATCCATAAACAATCGGAGCAGTAATGGATTACTCTTGACTCCGTTCAGTATTGTAACCAGCCCCCTATCACTAAAGTCAATACAGTTTGATTAGGCGTGAAGGAAGCAGGTTAAAAGTGTCTTTGTTCCAACATTTATGAAAGCGTTCCTTTATACTGTAAATTATCCAGTTAGAACACAGGAGCGAGCCTGTCACATAGAGATGGATTTTCTTCCCTCAAAGCATAAAAGAATATAGTGCAAAGCAATCCAAGCGTTCAGCGTGTTTGCTCAGGGTGTGTGAGGCCCTCCGTGGCGGAGCTTGCTCGGGGTTGCTGGGAAGGCCACCTTAGCACAAGAGAGCTTGCACACCTGTTCTCTGTTTGGTCAACATCGCAGTCGTAGCTGGGTCACACAGCACAATGCTATCGCTGCCGATCTGGAGAGCAATCCAGTGCTTATCACTTATTGGCTCTGATTGCAGCCATTCAGGCCAATTAGGAGCTTTCCCTCCTGTTCACCGAGATCCTGCCCTCCGGCAGCGTCGCCCGCTGCACGGCTGCTCTAGTTCCTGGAGTGGGCCGAGCCAGCTGGGGCCACTGAGGGAATTAAGATTTAAGCAAACATCAGTGGATGTCAATTCCCACATATGGATATGTTTGCAAGAAAGGAAAATGTAGGTGGAGCAGTGGCTGCTACAACAGTGAAAACCTTGTCAAAGCAATTAAGTAAAACTGTTTTCACAAAAATAAAGTTCCTGCTGAGTGGTTTGCACTTTTTCATGGATGATTGGTTTCACTTCACTTTGCTCTGGGGCAAAAAAGGGGGGATTTTGGTTTGGACTGAACTTGCAACCTTTCAGTGACAGACCTGTCTTGCAGGCCACCCTGCCTCGACAACATTATGTGGACTGTGATGTATGTTCTCTATCCACACAGAACCAGCTACACAATTATTAAATTAAGCTCCAGAGCTGCCCTGGTGAGGATCAGTTCTGCTAAATGAGGCTGTGCTGGTGAGATTCAGTGAAAACAGGGTGCTGGGTGATGCCAAAGCCCTCCGTTGTGAAGAAAAGAAAGCAGGATCTGGCAGTGGCCCTGCTCATGCTTCTGCTCACTTCTCAGGAAGCAGTAGGAAGGGAGGGCGGAGGACTTTGAACACACCTCAAAATACATGCACACACACTGGCTGTTTCTCTTGGAAGGAGTCCTTGGTGTACATCACCGGTTTGGCCACATTTGGCCATTGCCGTGGCGACGATTCACAGTCTAGCCATTAACACCGTGGACCCAGTGGAAATGTTGACACAAACCTGGCAACATATTGTCCACGCACATGCACCATGTGAAAACACTAAAGTAGATGCAGAAAATAGGATCGATCTTTTCATGCCCAAGTGAGACTCTACCAGCATATGATGCCTGCTCAGTGTGTGACTGTGTGGGCGGGTGAGAATGTGCGAATCAGCCCCAGTATCTGAAAATAACCAAGCTGTTCACAGAGTCAGGTTAATGATTCTTTTTTTTTTTGTCAAATAGATGTGTAATCTTTGCACAGTGGGTATGGTCTGCTGACACATCCAATACACTTTAGCTGGCTAAACTAACAACAGCTTCTAATAGTTGGCGTAAGATGGGGGAAGAAGGGGTGCTAGCAGAGGCTAAGCTAGCTTTGACTGTTTAGATGACCCTTCATATGCACAGATTCAAGAGTGCTCTTTTATTTTGGCAATCCTGATTTGGATATTAAATAGATTTATGGTCTTTAATGTCACTTCCACCCCCAACCCACAAAAGATGGCTAACCTTCCCTGAGCCTGATTGGAGGTTTCTTCCACATTTAAGAAAATAGGAACAACCCCAGGTTTCTCTTCAGCACTGTAGCCAGGCTGACAAAAAGTCAGAGCTCTTTTGAGCCAACCATCCCTTTAACGTTAACTAGTAATGACTTCCTGAACTTCTTCACAAATAAAATTTTTATCATTAGAGAAAAAATTACCAATAATCATCCTACAGATGTAATATTATCTACAGCTACTCTTAGTACCATCGATGTTAAGTTAGACTCTTTTTCTCCAATTGATCTTTTTGAGTTAACTTCAATAATTACTTCCTCCAAACCATCAACGTGTCTTTTAGACCCCATTCCTACAAAACTGCTCAAAGAAGTCCTGCCATTAATTAATTCTTTGATCTTAAATATGATCAACCTATCTCTAATAATCGGCTATGTACCACAGGCCTTCAAGCTGGCTGTAGTTAAACCTTTACTCAAAAAGCATCTCTAGACCCAGCAGTCTTAGCTGATTATAGGCCAATCTCCAACTTTCCTTTCATATCAAAAATCCTTGAAAGAGTAGTTGTCAAACAGCTAACAGATCATCTGCAGAGGAATGGTTTATTTGAAGAGTTTCAGTCAGGTTTCAGAGTTCATCACAGCACAGAAACAGCTTTAGTGAAGGTTACAAATGATCTTCTTATGGCCTCTGACAGTGGACTCATCTCTGTGCTTGTCCTGCTAGACCTCAGTGCAGCATTCGATACTGTCGACCATAATATCCTATTAGAGCGATTAGAACATGCTGTAGGTATTACAGGTACTGCGCTGCAGGGGTTTGTATCATATCTATCTAATAGACTCCAATTTGTACATGTAAATGGAGAGTCCTCTTCACACACTGAGGTTAATTATGGAGTTCCACAGGGTTCAGTGCTAGGACCAATTCTGTTTACATTATACATGCTTCCCTTAGGCAGCATCATTAGAAGACATAGCATACATTTTCACTGCTATGCAGATGACACCCAGCTCTATCTGTCCATGAAGCCAGATAACACACACCAATTAGTTAAACTGCAGGAATGCCTTAAAGACATAAAGAGCTGGATGGCCGCTAACTTTCTGCTTCTTAATTCAGATAAAACTGAGGTCGGCCCTGAAAAGCCTAGAAATATGGTATCTAACCAGATTCTTACCCTGGATGGCATTACCTTGGCCTCCAGTAACACTGTGAGGAACCTTGGAGTCATTTTTGACCAGGACACGTCCTTCAACGCACATATTAAACAAATATGTAAGACTGCGTTCTTCCATTTGCGCAACATCTCTAAAGTTAGAAATATCCTGTCTCTTAGTGACGCTGGAAAACTAGTTCATGCATTTATTACTTCCAGGCTGGACTACTGTAATTCATTATTATCAGAATGTCCTAAAAACTGGCTGAAAAGCCTTCAGCTAATCCAAAATGCTGCAGCAAGAGTCCTGACAGGGACTAGAAAGAGAGAGCAGATTTCTCCTGTTTTGGCTTCCCTTCATTGGCTTAATGTTAAATCCAGAATTGAATTCAAAATCCTGCTCCTCACATACAAGGTGCCTGTTGTTGTGATTTGGTGCTATATGAATAAAACTGAATTGAAAATAATGCACGCTGTACATTGCTGCAGCGTGCATTATCCATTTCCATTATCTTTTCATACTCTGTCTGAAAGGCTCTGTTTCAGAAACTCTCTTCCCTCTTTCCTGGAAAGGCCAGCTTGCTCTGATTGTCAGTTAGCCTGATGAAAAAGATTTTTAAAAGTATCAAGAAAGATGGTATGTGGGTGCAAGGAAGAAAGCCTGCACACTAGTTGGACATGAAGCACTTTAGAAATTCCAGAAGTGCAGACAAAGAGCAGGAAGGTTTTTCTCACTTGTGAGTCTGTCACCCTACGCCTCACCTCTGCCTGGCAGAACTGTGCAGTATCATTCCTTGACAGTTCAGAGTGCCAATAGAGAGTTCTGGAAAAAGGGCCAGCCAGAGTATGAGAGGACAGTGGATATGAGGAGGGGATTTTGAAAGAACGAAGACAGAACTATCAAACTCCTTCTAACTCCTAGAATCTTGCCTAATACTGCCTTTTCAGAGCATTTTTCTCACATTATTTTCAACACATGGACACTGGTACTGTTCATAATTTCAAAATATGGCTCCATGTTTAACCCGCAAACTCTTATGTCTCTATTAAGTATAATTTTCTCATCAGAGTTTTGGAAAGAAATCAAGTAAGTGTATTTAGTTGGATCATTGTAACTTATTTGTGAAGACAGAAGAAATCAATCTGACTGCTAGTGATATTTTCACATTAAAGTGATACCAAGGTTCACTTTATCAAGAAAGACTCAGGCATACTCAGAATTGTGCAGAAATGTTTTATGCAACAACTTGATATAGAAAAAAAAACAAAAAACAAACAACAGATTAAGAATCTTCTGTCCGTTGATGGGACTGTTGATAGTGGATCTCAACACAACTTTAATCCATTTTTCTTTTTTAAATACATTTCCTAAAAGACCTGTACATTTTTGTCCAGTGGACCTATACACTTACGCTTATGTCTAGTTAACCCTCAGGGAGACCTACGGCCATTTTTTCGTCCTCAGCGTTTTTTAATATTAGGCCATTTTCACTGTGTTGAATAGAATATAGCCAAACCTTCCAACCCTTTTTTTCCCCTTTTTTCTTTAGAATTGCAGTCTCCGTTTATTCGATTAGCTTAAAGTGGCTAAGCTACAAACCGCCATCCACTTGAGGTCCTAGAGCCATAAATCGCCCCATTGACTTCCATTATAAACGCTATTTTTCACTGCAGAATTATTACCGTTAACATCTGGGTGATGGCTTAGGTTTCATTTTTGTTTTGGACAAGAGGCCTTAGAATTGTAATTTTTTTATTTGTCCACCGGGTGGCGCCCTTGCTCCACATTTGACCCGGGGCTGGAAAACAGCGGGCTGCTTGGACAGACCTGCGGGGAATGAAGCCTCATTTCCGGCGTCCAGCAGCGGCTTCGCCCGCTGATCGGGCGGGACCATTTTCGGCCCCTAGGATCGTATGAGGGTGCTTTTTTTTTTTGTAGTCAACAGGAAATGACGTATTTGTTGTCACGTGGTATCGGATGTGTGTGCTGCAAAAATGAGTCCCCGGTGATCGTGCCCCAGTAATCGTCGCGACTTACCCCGGCAAGAATGCACTTATTTCGGCCTAGAGGAGGAGCATTTGCCGCCTGGAGACCATTTTCTGGTCCTGAAAAAAAAAAAAAAAGGCGATCGAAATGACTGTTGGTGCCAATCTTTAGTCCATCTAAAGGCCTAATTATAATAACAATTGAATATTACCTCAAATGTTTTTTTTGGAAAATATTCAAGTTTTATGTTTTTTGGGGCAAAAAAAGCAGTGCGCTCATGTGACGAAACCGGGATATAAAGGGTTAAAATCCGCGAAATGTAATTAAAACTTCACATGAATATTTCAAGGAGAAGTAGGTCTCAAAGATTGGCTAATTTAAAGTGGAATAAAATATTAATGTATAAATTTTTTATAGCACTTTTTTGGGCGTGGTCGATTGGGACCGATAGTGTGTGCATTTTATGAAATGCGCTCCTGCAAAAAAAATAAAAGGCGATCGAAATGACTGTTGGTGCCAATCTTTGGTCCATCCAAAGGCCTAATTAAAAGTACAATAAAATATAACTTTCAAATGTATTTTATGGAAAATATTTCATTTTTTCATTTTTTTCGCCAAAAACGGCCGTGCGCTCATGTGACAAAACCGGGATATAAAGGGTTAAAATCCGCGAAATATAATTAAAACTTTATATGAATATTTCAAGGAGAAGTAGGTCTAAAATATTGGCTAATTTAAAGTGGAAAAAAATATTAATGTATAATCTTTTTATAGCACTTTTTATGGCAAGGTCGATTTTTGGCTCTAGGACCTCATAAGGGGTACTTTTTTTAGGACCCCCCAAATTGGCCCAAAGCTTCTTGTATTTTACAGCTAATCAACCCCAATTTCATGTTCTCTTTACATCATAGACAAAAAAAAGATGGCAGATTTTTCATAGTATAACTTACAGTCATTATAGCAAAGCTATCTCTGAAACAGCCAAATGACGGGGAAGAAAAGTCTGGAGGAGTGAGGCACACATGACTAACAGCGCTATGATCTGTGGAGTCAGATCTACTCATGAAAGGTATTTATTGATTGCCTTGAGTCGCAGCCAAGTCATGCTGCTGTGCCTGAAACTTACAGGGCACTGTACATGTGAAAGTCTTTATGGGACCCTATATTGTGCCTCATTCTTTATTTCATTCGGCCTTTTCCTATGTTCTCCCTGTATTGTCAACCACAGGGCAGAGTAGTACGTTCTGTGGTTTTGGCAAGCTCGTGCACCATTCCCAGTAGTTCCTGTTGAGGGCAGAGGGCCTATTACAACCCCATACTGCTGCAGTTCACAGAACAATTATGATAATCATCATTTCACCAAACAGAACTATGATATCCAGTGATGCGGCTGCCATGGGTTTTGAATGTCAGCTTAACTTCCCTGATGTGTTTGGATTTTGCTGTCTGTTCTTGATTTACTTCGTGTTAGTGACACGACTATTCTCAGAAAGGAGACTGTCACCGGATGCATGGCCACTATGTGAAATTTATAAACCGACCACTTTCTACACTCTGACACCGAAAAGCGTAATGAAAAACATCAAATAAAACCAGACTGGTACATTTGAGCTGCCAAGTGCCAGTCTCTTTTTGTTCCTATTCCCTCCGCACATCTGGCAGTGGACAGGGTGACCAAAGCCAACCCGTGGATAGAGAAAAATAAAGAACAGAAGAGTGATGGGTAGGAGAAGAGAGCAGGAAGAGATGAGGCGTCTGCTTGTCTCCCAAATGGTGCAAGAACAAGGAAAAATTGAAGTCAAAAATAGTTTATAGTCTGCCAAGACAATGGCTGCATCCATCCTCCATCTCTATCCAGCTCCTCTTTTCGCCTCACCACAGGGACAGACGGAAATGACCGTGACTTAACCAACATCCAGAGCGCTGCGCATCAGACATCAGCATGTCAGCAACGGAGCCAGCAGGGGTGGGAGGTCACATCTGAAGATGGGGATGCGAGACAACTAGAGGCAAAGGAAGGAGGACACAGGAAAGATCAATGCAGAGTGGTTATGTAGTCACTGGCAAAACCGTTTGAGAGAAAAGTAGGGATGAAATTTTTAAATAGAGGTTTAGACTTTGTGCATGTTCCCACTTCCTCTCCGGTTTGAGTTTGAATAAAGCTTGGTATAATGTAAACACTAAAAACCACATGAATTGAATTGAAAGCTCAAGTCTGTTAATTTGATATCTGAACCTTAAATGTAAGACAAACTCACAAAGAAAAAAAATCTCTGAAGAAATTGAAATCAATAAAAAATGAATAAACAAACGGATCCTTTTTCATGCTCCTGCCGTGTCTTAGTGCTACCTAACTAACGCATGATGGACAGCAGAAAAACTAGTGCTAACTGTGAATGCAATGAGCAAAACAATGGTGATGCAACTTTATAGTCACACCTGTCATGCTGTACTGTCCCTACCTACTCTTTCAGCAAACAGTCTGAACCAGTCGCTTTCATTTTCACCGCTTTACAGCCTGTCATAAGGCTGCCAGCTCAGTAAACAAGCTAATACTCTAGCACTCAAGCTGCTGGGATAATTATTGGATTAGTAGATAATTTTTGTTTTTGGATCATTGCACTAAGCAGTTACTAGGGTTATCAACTCAGTCTAAAATATTTCAAATATACAAATAACAGTAGATTATCATATCAAATGATTTTAGGCTCACTTTATGTGAGAACATTTATATGGATGTGACTTTTACATATACCACATGTACCACCGCCCTACCTGAACACTTTTAAAGGTAAAGTGTGTGAATCTCACCACTAGATGTCAATAGATTTCAGATTCCAGTCAACTGAATTCTGTTTTCTTACTCCTGCCAATAATAAAAGGCCTAGTTTGGTGGCCACCAAGCTGTCAGTCTGCTGTTTACCTGGGTGTCCATGTCTGTTTGCTCTGGAGGTGGCTGTAAAGCTTTGGGAGAGGAGTCTACTGAGGTGAGTTGTTGAGGATATCTGAACTTTTCTGTTTTTGCTGCTATTAGCTGCTGTTAGCTAGCATCAGAGAAACATTTTTTGAAGTGTCTCTAACATTGTTTTCATCTCTTGTGATGTGAGAATGTAATCAAACTGTTTATTAGAGGAGGCCTAAAATTAGCTTAACATTAGCTGGTATAACATTAGCTTATAACCAGCTGTTGTTGTTGTTTAGCAGCTCGTTGTCAGCTGTCCAGAGATGGGAGGTTTGCACGATAAGTTATTGTGACTATACTTTTAATAGATTAAATCTAAGTTTATGACAATAAATCAGTTTTTGGAAGATATAATTATACACTAATACTATACACTATACTGATGAGTTCAGCATATTTTTGTATTAGATCCCAAAATTGTTTTACTTACTGCACCTTTAACGACGAAGTATCCCTTGACAGGGTAATAGTAGTAAATGGTAAATGGCCTGTATTTGTATAGCGCTTTTACTAGTCCCTCCTAGGGACCCCAAAGCGCTTTACACACCCAGTCATCCACCCATTCACACACTGGTGGAGGCAAGCTACAGTTGTAGCCACAGCTGCCCTGGGGCAGACTGACAGAAGCGAGGCCGCCATATCGCGCCATCGGCCCCTCTGGCCAACACCAGTAAGCGGTAGGTGAAGTGTCTTGCCCAAGGACACAACGACCGAGACTGTCCGAGCCAGGGCTCGAACTGGCAACCTTCCGATTACAAGGCAAACTCCCAACTCTTGAGCCACGATAGTACCCCCTCCCTTGCTACAAACACTGAAGAATCAAATGAAGTTCCCAAAGCACTGACCCATCCTAGAAATTCCCTAGATCCAAATTCTTGTGGGCCTCCATACAAATGGGATTGGCTGGAATGAGTTCAATCCAAGGAGGTCCCACCCTGCAGCCAACTGGACACACTCCCACAGAGAACTTTTGCAATATATAACAGACTAGAACTGTTTTAGGGCCACGTGGGAGACCTAAACAGTATTATGCATGTGGTTTTAATGTTGTGGTGGATCGGTATACAAGAAACTTCTACACAAATCTACTGTCCTGATCACAACCTTTTATCATACACACATTTAACAGAGCACTCTTGAATACCTGCGGCAGCTGTAAGTCCCAGTGAAGCCACCTTTCCTTCATTAAGACATATTTCACTGACACACAACACTATAGGTGCAGCCTGTTTCAAGAAGACCCAGCAGGCTCTGTCTGGCTAATTTATAACCATTAAAGATGTGCGAGGAACCTGGGACAGGTGCTGAAACCTGTTAGTGGAAAATTACTTGTATTTTGACTCATAACATGATCACTACTTCGCTGAAGTATTTATGATGCTTAAAGGAGCTTATGATGCAGCACAGAACCACCAGTTTCTGATTCGATTTGCTTCGCTTTGCTGCAGATCGTTAAACTCTATTTGTACCCCAAACATTAGACTATTGAGAAATGTTTCAATAGTAGCTTTGATAGTAGCTTAAAACTCTATTTGAATTCCACAAATCTAATTTGTTTAAATGTTATCTGATCGAGCTTTTCACTCAACTGGAAGTTGCTACCCAATCCTTAAATCTTTCAAAATTGACAAGCAACCTGGTTTCCATTTGACCACTTACTTTAACTGCTTAATGGTTCCTGAACGCCTTAATCACTGCAGCTCGAGATATGCTTCAGTTTCTCACTAAGAAAACAAACCTTTGAGTTTGTTGCCTGCCGTTGAACTCAAATCCAACAGCACAGCAATTGTGTCGGCGAATGACGGGACAGGTCCTCCACTTCAAGGAGGAGCGGCCTAAAACATCTAATGTGAGGAACTCGTGTCACAACTTGTTTCTTGTCTTAATCTCATTACTCAGACTTTCACCATTTGCTCTGTTTTCTTCCAGGTGAGGAGCTGTGTCGAAAAGTCTAAACTTGTTACGATACTCTTGGATAGTGCGTTTGTCTGCCTTGTGCATGAGGCACTGCCTCGGGGTTACCTCCTGGGCTAATTGTGATGAATCCACCCCTGCTTTCACTCTAAACTCGCTCTCCTTTGTGGCAAAAACCAGGTGTGTATCTCAGGTGTGCTTTTCCTCCCAGAGGCCATCAGTGAAAATGCTCTGGATGTGCAGCAGTTACCCAGCAAGTTCTATTTACTTTATAGCTCATCTCATGGGCTTTTCTCCTCCTTCTGTCCAAGCAACCATGTAATGAAACCCTAATGAGCCCGTCACTCCAACTGTCACTTATTCTCACCTGGGTACACAACAATGGACAGAAAGAAACAGGTAAGAAAGGACATCTAAGAACAGAAAAACAGGGAGACAAAAATAACAATTTGTGAGAGACACACTTTAAACTAATACTTTATATCTCCGATGACTGGTTTCCTTTACAAAGGTTATAACATGATATAGTTTATAACTATAACAAAAAAAACTGGAAGGGGATTTTCCATTCGGTTTCGACCTCAGCTGTAAGTCTGAACACTGCTTCCAACATATTTTCAAAGTAAATTAAAGATCAAATAAAGTTTTATGTTAAGCAAACGAGCTGTGGCAGCACAACAATTAATTTCATTTTACTCCTTTAGAAGTGAAACCATCTTAAATCTGACTGACAGGAATCCATGTGAGTATCATCCCTAGGAAACATGTCCTCTGCAACTGCCATTTAACTGTACAGGATATCATCACTTAGATTGTTATTAATAAGGACCAATAGTTCTTCATGTAGCTTGCTGAGGAGTAGCTAATTTTGACTGCTTCATGACTTCACTAAATAAAACTAGTCTTAATCTGTCTCAACAATCCCAAGGTAAATTTGGAGACTTCATCTAGACTGTGGATAAGAGATGGACGTAGCTACTACCCTGTCACCCAGGTCCTGGTTAAGTCTTATGATTAAGGTGCCAGCTGCACATTTCAATCATCTTCATCTTAACCTTTTGAAAGCGAGAAGGTAGTCTGGAATGGTAGAAACTTGTCAGTCACAATGCAGAGACGCTCTAAAGCATATCTGCCTTTTTCAATCAAAGGAGAATAATTTTGTAGAAAATGGTATTTAACAAGACTCAAAACTAGTCATATTTCCAGATTATTTCCAGTCATCTTTCCCACAGGCTTCTGTAAAATTGCAAACAGGGCAGTTGCCATCTTTTGTATACAGTCTATAGCCAGAATGCAATTAACTGGGTTGAAAAAAAGGTGACGAGGTTAAAGGATTCTTCACCAATGCTTTTTTAGACACTTGTTACCACATTGATCTGAAAAGTATAAAATAAATGTATATAAGGATACATTAAGCTCCTTGGCTTTGTATAAACTCCAGTCGTTCCACAGCGTGGAGCCAGTGAGTAACTTCCCCTGCAGACAGAGAAAATAAAGAGGGAAGGACCGAGACAGGCAGAGAGGAACAGAGATCGACTGATTAAAAGCATGTGCTGACCCCCGATTCCCAAGTTATGACAGACAAACCGCAGCAGACACACAAACGCAAGAGAGAAGCAAAGACGTGCACACAAATGCACACGCATTGCAACACACAAACACACACTTTTGTCGACTAACATTTGGAAATAATATAGGTGGCGGTGGGGGACATTCACGGGTGAGGTCTTAAAATCTGGGTTTTGTACATCTATAACGTTACAACCGCTCATAATGAGCTTAAAATTGACAACGACGAGGGATGAAATGCAGCTAAACGAGTCACTGTAATATGCTCCTCACAGAGCGGCTCAGACCTCCATCTTTCTGTACACGCCGATTGTACACAGGTCACATCGCGGCCTTCTGTTTGGAAGAGCAGCAGATGATAACAAACAAGCGCTCGAGAATCAAGAGAGGAGCTAAAAAAGAGCAGAAGCGAGTGTGTGGGACCACGCGAGAGCATCGATGGCTCATGACGTGAGAAACTGCAATGAGCAAACAGCAAATAAATGACGGCAAAGTTTGAAACCCAGAAAGAAAGAAAGAAAATATACAGGCGTGCAGGCCTGCAAATGAAATAATAATGTCTTTGCAAACACAAGAACTGGGCAGCGAACTCAGCTCCACAATGACAACATGCAGAGACTCTTTTGTTCTCTAAGTGGTTGGTTGAGATGCCAAAGCTTTGAAGCTGACAGCTGATGCGTCCAAACCAAAGACTTAAAGAAAATGTGGCCCTAATTAAACAAATGCACACGTTTTTATTCCCCATATTTATACTGTTTCATTGCGATCTTTCACCATCCTTTTTTTTTTGTTGGTGTGGTCTGGCTTTGAAATATAAAATATTTATTCAATCCTCGGAACAAAACCTCTCAGTCTTTTCACACTGGTGTGGGTTTCGAAAACACACACACATGCTGACTAGTTTACCTCTACCAAAACATGTTCTTGGAGTTTGGGTGAGTGGGAGGGGTTGAGGGGTGGTATACGAGCGCACAAAAATACATCAGTCTTTGTATGTCAGCGCCGTCTTGACACGACAGGGATTTGTTTTGTTTTTTTTTGTTTTTTTTCCTAAATGGCATGATGCATTACAGCTGCAAAAGCAAGAGCAGTGTCCAGATACGACATATTAGTTTGGTCTGTACCCAGAAGAAGTGGTCACGTCTGGGGCTGCTGCTGTGTTTGTCTGGTTCCCCCTTCTTATCTTTTGTTTATCTGGCTCTTGGAGCCCTGCAAGCAGTCAGAAAGACCATTACTGCCCCCCTCCCCTTCACAACCTATTTATGTTAGCTTTGATTAATAGTCTCTGCAGTTACAACAGGACTCACACATTGATTGAGAAGTGGAAAAGGGGTGACTTGTTTTAATTGCAAAAGGGAGCTTTATCCCCCCCCACTCCTCTTGTGACATGCCAGTTGTGCGCCACATGAGCACAAGGGGAGGCCAAGGGTTTGCATGCCAACATCTGCAAACAAGCTCAACCGGCTGTGAAGTGCATGGATGCTAATACTGTCGAAACCCTCGCATCTCTTTTCTTTTATTAAAATGTACATAAAAAACAGATTGGAAGCGCATTTTTTGGAAAATGTGATTGTGAACACTTGGACCAAGATAGAGGAAGCCTTGTGTGTGTCTATTTTTCATAATTTGATTTTTCTATTTGTATGAGCACCCTGGAGATTAGAAATGTTATAACTTAATATGATCCATTTATATTTATTTATGATCACCCATCCTCTCCCCCTTTTCTAGTGTGTGTGTCCAGTAGACACTTAAAAACAAGCAACCAGAAAGACATCTGTAAAAAGTGATTTTTATTGGCATTCTTAAGCCAAGTGTGAAATCATAACAACTCGTTTCAACAAGAGCCCCCTTCTGTTCAGAAGCCTTGCTCAATCCCTTATGTAAACTCAACATTCCCACAGTTGAGCTGTGGTGGCTGGGCTCACCTGTCCTGGCAGGAGTTGTGCTGACGACAGCGCGCGCCACTAAATGATGCGCCCTTTGTTTTTTTGTTATCTGGCTTTGGGTTGCTATAAATGTGTTACCAATACACTGCGTTACCAGGGCTCGGAGCAAGTACCAGAAGCATACAGTAAAAATAATTGCTGGGTAGAGTGAACACTGTGGGGCATACATCTGTGCCTCGACAGTTTAAAGAGTGAAATCTTCCAACACGCTGTTGCATAAGACGCTCCCCAGGTCCTGCAGCTGCAGAGTCGGAGCATGCTGCAGAGTGGGGCTGGAGTGGTCAGTGCAGCTGCATGCCGTTTTCCGGGCCTCCTTATGGCTGCTTCACATTACGGTATTCCCTCATTCCCCACTGTGAAATTTGTTATCTATCATGTGACTGCCTGGATTCTATTAAAGCTCTCACTTCACTCCATCTTTCCTCCTTTCCCCTTCTTCTCCAACTCTGTTGCTGATGGGGGTGGTGATTTAGGATGCTGAAAGATGGTGTTTTTTCCTCCACATTTGCAGATCTGGAAGCACATTCTTTTGTCTCTGCAGGAGGTTGCCTGCTATCTAGAAGTGGACTGATCAAGCCAAATATAGAGTATTGATATCCTATCGAATATTGATACTACCACTATGACCTCAATACTTTGTTTCTATCCTGTTCTATTATTTATAGCCCATTGCTGTATATAGCTAAATAACAGGAGCTGACCCACAATGTCAACCCCCGTTAACTAATTAATGCAAAAATAAAAATCTGGCTGCCTTTATAGGTTAAAAGTATCGGCATTTAGGTGATACTAGCATGTGTGTACTTGATATTGGATTGACACTAAAGTTTGCAATATTGCACAGCACTACTGTGCCTCTTCAGTCCCTGCCCTGCTCCCCATGAGAACCTGCATACCTCACACTTGTATGAATGTACTGTGTGTCTGTATCTTTAGCAATGCCGAGCGAAAAGCTGATCAAATCAATTCAGAGTGTTCCAGGATATAGCCTAATCTTATCTGTTGTGATTGGTAGAGTCATACAGTAGGTATGTAGTATTGCACATTTATGATAACCCACATGTACACAAGCCTATTGGCCTCCATGGGCCTGATAACAAGTTGGCGCCGCAGCAAAAAAAAAAATGATATCAAATGACAGAGTGAATGATTGGAAGAGAAAGAAAAGCGTCTGTCAAGCATATGACCAGACAGATAACTCCACCGTTCAGTTAGACCTCCATCATTCACTCTGACTCTTTATCAACCCCAACCCCCCTTGCCTGTTAACCCCCTCCCCCCAAAGGATCTCCATCTCTGTCCTCCTCCGACTCATAGCTAGGGGTGACTGCTGTGCTGCAGCTCTATCCTGAGGCCCGACTTTACACTGCTCTTTTGCCAGTGTCAGGGTGATGGAGAGGGGTTATCAGCCCAAACACCTCCTTTTTCTTCCCCTTTGCAAAGAAAAAGGCCTGGGAAAGAAAAAGAGCGAGGCTGGAGGGAACATTTAGTCTGATGGAGTTTTTTTCTTCCTGTTCTCTGGCAAAATGTTAGCCTGAGACAACGTGGAACACTGATATCAGTCAGATGAAGGCTAAACAAGAGGCTCCTTTACAGTGATCCATCATATTTGTTCAGTATGGCATAAGCAGGTTTCTACAGTAGCTTTAGAGTACACTCTAAAGTGCTATACATTTTAAGCTAAAATCCTTTTTCTCATACTGGAGAGAAAAAGAAAAGAAGACAAATAGCTGGTGACCTCAGAGAAAACCTAAAATGCAACAATGCTATTAGTTTAAAACGATAGCATTTAAATGCCTTAGGTTTTTTTTTGGTCAGATTGCTCAACACACATGCACACAGACACACACAAAGGTCACCCAGCTGTGAAAAGAAGCCAACATACACTTAACTAATCTTCTTGATCTAGCAATTTATTGACGAGAAAAACTTCAAAAGGGCTGAAACTTGAGCTGCGTGCGTCCACTAAACCATGGCCAATGCAATTTTCACTGGCAGGCAGGCGGGTGTGTGTGTTACGGTGGGAAGGACCTGACCAGTGGATGGAGCTTTATTGGATGCATTCGACTTGGCATAAAACTAATTCACCCTCGATGACAACCCAGAGCGAATGGGCGAAAGGCGAGACACATTCTTTTTTTTTTACCCTCCTCCCTCAGCTGCCTACTTTATTAGCTGGCCCCTCTGTGACAGAGCTATTCATTCTCTGCCCTACTCTACCCTTTCTCTCTGACACACACTATGCACATGGCTCTTTCATTCTCGCACACAAACCAACCAAAACATGTTATATTACCGTTTCAGAATTACAGTGAAAAAAACAAAACAATAATACGACTCAGTCGGGGCACAGGTCTCCAGCCCTCGTCTGCACAGGCACGGTCTTTCATGGCAAGGCCCCTCGTATAACCAGAATGCGGCCAAAGCTGCGACACATGCAGGAAATTAGAGCAGGAAAGTCCTGACTATCCCACATCATCTGTACACACGTGCGCAAGGAAAGAAAAAATCAAAAGGCTCTTTATCGAGCATTCCCGTGTCTCCACGAATAGACAGAAAAATGAGCATTCTGGGCATGATGGCAGGACATTTATCTTGGTTAAGTAATTTATTTTTATCCTTTTGAAGGAGTAAATTATTGCTGGTTCAAAGCCAAACATCCCGTCATTTGTTAGCTCTACCTCGAACTTGCCATCACTTAGGCACATAATCATAACTCTTCATGAAAAGCTCAAAGTCGAGGAAGATAAACTGCCGTTAAAAAATAAAAAACGTCATTCTCGGTAACACCTTCGCCGACATACCAGGACTGGAACACATTGCAGATCTTCCAAAGATCCAAAGAGCTCCATGTTATTCTGAGGTACTCGCAGCTCCAGCCGGGCTTCACCCACAGCCATGCCTCCAGCAGTTTTGCAGGCCTATTGGGTTTCCCTGATTGTGGGTCAGCAGAGCTCTCCTGGTTTCACTTAGAGCCCTGTTTCATTATTTCAGATTTATCACTGCCCTGTTTGCCAGTTGCTATGTTTTCCTTCCATATGGTCCTAGTGTAATTCATAGCATCTAATAATGCACAAACCCAAGACATTTTAAGGGACTGCAAGCTGGACTTGTTCCCAGGCTGTAGGGATTAGGGGCTCTAGGGGCTGCTGGGTAAAGTGGTGAAGTTTTCCTCAGAGGAGAGAAAGGCCAGTCCCAGTGGAGAAAACAATGCTGGATACGTACTGAGCCTGGATCTGATGACGCTCACAACAGCAGACCAGAGAATGGCTTAATGAACAAAGTAGTGCCGTGAATGTTTTTTAGATCTCAGATATCGAGGACGAACATCATTAGTGTATCATTATTTAATTTGCTATCAGAAACACACAAAAAAGTGAGCTCACTAAACTATTGTGATGAATTGAAACTGTTTGGGATGCAGACAAATATCATGCACTGTAAAGAACATTTTACTACAATGTACATCTACAGCAAGACCTTGCTTCTGATTTCTTAGAACTCTTGAGGCCCTTTAACTCCTGTTTTTTTGTGCTGGAAGCTCATTGGTGCTGGTGTGAGGAGAACAGGCGACTCGGAACTGGGATGGAGCAAGGAGGAGACGAAAGCTGGGATTCATCCGAGATTACCATAATAGAATTACCGTGGCGAACAAAGCAGGCATTAGTGCGCCCACGGTGGCATTTGGAGAAGATCCATCTCTCTTTCCTCAGCAGGCCAGCCCTCGACGCTTAAAGAAAGAGAAAATCTACCCTTCAGTCCCCCTTTCAGGAACTTTTGCCAGACTGCATCAAGGGGCATAGTAGACACGCACGCACAAAGACCAGCACAAACACAGACACACACATTTGACGTGCTAGATGTACATGCTCCGATGTGTACTGAGTGCCAGCATTTGCGCTTCCAAGGCTGGCTGGTGCCTCAGAATTCAGCAGGCAGTTTGACCTACCCATCAGAAGGGATTACATCTACATAACTCCTACAAAACACTGTCAGCACCCTGCCCCTCCCTCATCCACCCATCCTTTCACCTCTCCTGTCATCTGCCTTTCTCCCCGCTCGGTCTCCTCATCGCTTTTTCAACTTGCAGACCTCCTCTCCCGCCTCTCTTTCTTCTCCTTGTCTGTTAGACTTTTGTCCAGTATGATGTAATACATTATCAGAACGCTAACATTTCTCCCAGCTGTGCTGAATCGAATATCACTCAAAGTCCAGCCAAGATTGAGCTTGAGTGCCAGTGAACAGTGACCTCTAAATATTCATCACAAGACCTGAGAGGGATTTCTGCATGGAATAGCTGCTGTGTTCATTCCCAGATAAGCGAACATGCAGCAGCACTAGTGTTAGATTCTCTGTTGATATGGGGGGGTGGGGGGGCATGGCGCCACGATGCACAAACACAGTGGGTTGTTATGAAACGGACCTGCAACTTTTCTTTGCCTCGTTCTACTTGCACAACTTATTAACCCGCACCTCATCCTGCTGCTTCAGATGCCGTGAAGGGACTATTTTTTTCCTTTCAAAAACAGAAAACTATATCACATATGTGGACGACACTTGAAGGACTAAATAATGTGTTGAAATAAACACTGGTGCATTTTAATTAAAGGGGATGATGCTGTGGAATAACTTGCTGGCAAATACATAACAGTGAATATATGCATTTGGCCTCTAAACTCCAAGCTTTTCTCATTTCTTGTTTATGTAGAGTACTTTTGGTAACTGCATTTGGGGAATCAAATCCATCTAATCTAAAACTGGACTTAGATTGCACAAGGGCCTCACTGATGCTCACTTTTCACAGACCTCTGCTGCCTCCTAGTGGAATTATGGTAAACATCCATCCATCAGTTTTCTTCCACTTATCCATTTCAGGGGTCCCTGGGGTGGGGTGGATGTGTCAGGAGTGGATTAAGTTATGTGCACACTATGGCACAATCTAATGGACAAACAACACTACTTTAGCACTTAGCTCAAAACATGAATGAACTGTAACATGCTCAGGGAGTGATTTTACTTCAACTACAGCCTGAAACAGTTAGACATGTGTTGATGAGGAGGGTGAAAGTGACTTATTACACTGTGAGACCATCACCAGACTTATTAATCCTCTTA
Source organism: Rhamphochromis sp. 'chilingali' (assembly GCF_963969265.1). Classification (NCBI taxonomy): domain Eukaryota; kingdom Metazoa; phylum Chordata; class Actinopteri; order Cichliformes; family Cichlidae; genus Rhamphochromis; species Rhamphochromis sp. 'chilingali'. The sequence continues at coordinate 8,729,168 of NC_137947.1, read as the reverse complement.
TCTTTGCTGAATCTACTACATACACCAGACAGTTGTAGACTATAAGGGGTCAAGAGTACTTATCCCCATCTGAGTAAAGTCAGGAACTGCAGCTTTAAAACAAAGGCTTTGCACTCCACACTGTAGATATGACTTTTCCATTTTTGATTACCAGCCCAACTTAAAGGAACGGCGGATGTTTTCCTTTTAAATCCATGGGGGCGAAAAATCGAGCCTGGACCTGGTTCTCTTTTGGCAGCGTAGCACGTGCTTATCCCCAGGAGTGAAAGACTGCACGGGTCGCAGCAAAACAGCCCACCCCTCCAGCGACCCCCACAGTTCCACTCTGGCAGACACAGGGCCCAGTGTGTCTGCTTAGACTACACGAAGAGGAAACGCATATACTACGCTTGGGTAGAAATAAAAACACGCAGCTCAGCAAGAGACCCAAACACAGCAGCATTGCCCCTGTGCACTCACAGGAAAGAGGCCACGCGGGCTAAATAGGGAGCACTCTTGTACTTTCTTAAACTGAGCACAAGTTCATGCTCATATAAACACACATACATGCACATATGCAACTAGGAAATGGGTCGAGTGCGGCGCAGGTATCCTTTACATCCTCTCCTGGCTCCCACTGTAAGCCGGTGAAAGGGAATACTCCCCACTCCTGAGTCGGGCTGGCCTCGTGCACAGCAGCTTATAAGAGGCCATTTCCTTCATAATCGTCCCTGCCTTCTCCAGCTCTAATCTCTCAAACGACAGTGGCAATTAGCCCAGCGAGGGCCTCACTGTAGCTAGGGCATCTGCGGCATCTCTTTTACCCCATGACCCTCAAATAAACACATTAAGAGCACCTACACGCACATTTTGGGGTCAAGCAGAGGGGTAGTGTGGATTTATAGTGTTCTTCGAGACATTTAAATGCATACAATAGTCCAGGCTTAACTTTGTCTCGTCCTTATATACATACAGTTTGGTTAATTGTTCCTTTAAGCCTCTTCTTTCTTGATGTCTCACCACCTTATTGTTCACTTGCCAGGAATTTACTCCGCAGCCAGTGTCTATTTGCCCTTTTTTCTCTCATAAAAACACAGAAATGCAGTCACAAAGGGTCTGGATGTGGTTTAAGCTTTGTCAACAACAGTGGGGGAAGAGATCTTTCAACTGTGTCTGTCTGGCTTGTTGACAGAGCAGTGTGGATTTCCTATTATATTTGGTATTAATATCATTACATGAACCTGCTATTCCCAGTTTGGAAATTTCCCCACCCTGGCACAATAGGTACGTCAATGCAAGTTGAAATCACGCACCTCTTTCTGAAACTACTAATCCCGATTATTCAAAAGTATCTTTGGCGGATGCAGATCGCACTGCCGCGATCGGCAGAAGTGGCTTCACGCTCCCGACACAATGCGCTCAGAGACCGCTTTCTTCTTTTTTTTTGTAAATAACAGTCCCCGACCACAACCTGCACACATGGAAGCCACAAAAGAGCTGCTTTAGAGATAAGGGGAGCTTTTTAAAAAAGATTACCCCGTCCACAAGTCATTACCGGGATGCGATAAGAGTTTGTCATCATGTGGTAATGCTCCAGAGTTCCTGTGGTTCCCCTCTGCTGCTCCTGCCTGGCCCCCTTGTCCCCACTTTTTTTTTCTTTTACTGTCTCATTCATGCCCTTTTTCTTAAATGGGAGAGTGTGGTGCTGTGTTGAGGTGAGGACATGGTCTGCTGAGCACTGTGGGATTCATTCAAATGGAATCAGATAAAGCATGGGGCCTGAAGACTTGCAACATAAACATCACCTGGAGCCTCCTAAGCAGAGCCCCCAGCACTGCTCCAAAGCCAGTCAGAGCCCGCAAACAGAGGGTGAACAGTGAACTCGACCAATAGCAGCGACTGAAAGGAGGGAGGGAGGGAAGCCGCCTCCTTACCAGGAAAGAAACTCAGATGAGATCGAGCCTGTGGGTTCATTCCACGCCAGGTGATACCCCCAGATGTGGGCGATGAGAGGTGATGTGAGAGGGAGGGGAGGCAGATTGTTTGAGAGAAACAGATATGACCTTTACATGTATAGCTCGGGTTTCCCAAGGAGTGGAGTGGGATCACAAAAAAACAGTGAGGCGAAAGGCAAGAAAAGTGGGCATTGATGTAGAGTGGGCTTTAGTATTCAAGTCAGCGTCCCGGAAAGCTGGCATTTTGTGGAAAGGTTAAAAGGACATCACTGAAAAAGAAATAATCATGCCCATAAAAATAATTATCCTCATAAATGCGGCAGCCACTCAAACCCCAAATTATTCCACTACCTGGGGTGTGAGCTGCCTGAAGAATGCTCAGAAATGTCTGGGGGAGGTTAAGAAAACAATGGAAGAAAGGATAATTACACAGAAAATGAGGAATGAACTCAGTGGTAACCCTCAGCGAGGAACGGGGATGAGGGAGAGTGAGGGGAAAATCTCAAAACATCTCACACAAATGAAGGAGGAGTAAGGGATACAAGCGAGCTTGGACTTGCCCATCCTAGATAAAGCTATCTGTCAGGATAACAATAAACAATTAACAATAAAAATGATTTTTAAAAAAAAGCTAAAAACCGACAAAAATCCTGAAAACCATGAATTTCTCACCCGAGCCTCAACTCTCGTGGACCATACCGGTCCATGGCCCAGGGGTTGGGGACCTCCTAAACCACACCCCCCACCAGCAACGGAGTGAAGGGAAACGAATGTAGACTGGAGCCAGAGATTGAATGAAATCCAGTGGGTCACATTGTAACAACTTTCATAATGAGGAATGAAGATAAAAACAAAGTATCGATCCTATAGCGCTGTTATCGATACTTTCGATATCAATCCACCCACCGTGCCGCCTTGGCTTTACCTCTCTGCTTGCTGCACACACAGGCCCCTGTTCCGTGGCTACTTATACAGATGATTGAAAATGAGGAACAGCAAGAGTGCTGCATATGATTGATCTGTAGCTGGCTGCTAATTCTTGCAGTATGTGCGTAAAACAGTGGAGGCGGGTAATTTCCAGTGCTCCTCACGGCTCCGGTTGCTAACAACCCCTTAATATTGTGTCAGCTGAAACGGCTTTGAATTTTATTTAGAGGAAAATGGGGATCCAAGAGGTGAAAGCTAAGCAGCAGACGGAAACAAGTCTTTCAGGAAATTAGTGGAGATGGGGAGCAGCAAGAACATGAGTTGGCATGAGTTTATTCTGGTGAAAGAAGAGTGAGGGAGAGCATGTAAAGTGGAAACTGGGAGTTTGGGGTAAGCTGGGGTGGCAGCCTATGTAGAAAGCAGTGGAACAGCAAAGAAAAGCTGCTGCGAGGCCCCGCATACTGATGACCTGGCTGTAACGGCTGGATCGGCTCTCCGGCAGTTATTCATTAGGCCATTAAAAGGAGCACAACCAAGGCGCTTGTGTGGCCCCTCTGTTCCAGACTGTTTTTCTTCCCTTTGTGTTCTGGGCTGTGTGCAGGACAGAGAGAAAAAGCAGAATACACGTCAATGAATAAATCTGCGACGAAGAAAAGAGTGAAAACGGTTAGACCTGGACACAGAGCTGAAGCCAGCTGTTGGCCCTCCTTGTGAGCAGAAAGGGAGTAATTAATCGCGGAAGTGGCTGAAACAGGAACTAATTAACTTTTAGGACAGCTTGATGAATGAACGAACGCTCAAATTCAATCTACCTGGGTTGAAATTAAACGAGGAAAATTAAAAGGAACACTGGCTATAATGGATCTCTACAGAAACCAGTCACCCTGCCTCCTGAGGGATTAAAGCGCCCTCTTGTGTCTTCAGATCTGTAGCAACACACAGAAAACATGGAAGTTAATATCGATTTATTGCCATCCATATATATATATACACACATACATTTCTATTCTCTTGCAATATCTATATAACTTAAAGCATTAGGGTCACCGTGTAAACCGTGATCAAAGAACAATGAGGGAGAGGAGAGGGGCCACTAAACTTTGACACCATTACAATCATTTCTTACAAAATATACTGCTAAAGGCACGTCTCCCATCTACATGCCTCAATTTTCAACTATTTTATTTTGTTGAGTTCATCTACATATAAAGAAAAGCAGCAAGTGTTAATCAAACCAGTGCCCGATCACAAATGGGCAGTACAGTACACGCTGCTTCCACAATACCTTTACGACTGGAAGAAGATGACACAGCTTCGGGTCAGCTACATCATAACGTTGTCTGTTGGATTGTGCGACTCTACGGGATCCTACAGCATGTTATGGGGAGGCCGTGTGAAAATTGATATACAGGAAAAACATGCAGTCCCCCCCCCCTAAAATAGGACTGGGTTGCCATAGTGACACAGCCTGGGGTTTACTGTAACACAGGAGAGAAAACGGCACTGACGTGTTTATGAAACACAGTAACGCACTACAAGGTCCCGTGGATGAAGTTGCTGAACATAAAGCAAATTAAACACACAGTCACTAAAATCTTTGCATTGTTGCGCACATTTCGTTTTGTTTTTTTATGATCAGGACATTTTTACCATGTAACGAGGTGAAAGCAAAGCAAAGGAAAGCTGGCGGCGTCTCAGCCAGTGTGTCGGGTTCTGTGATTGTGATGAGCAACAGCAGAAGCAGCACAGAGTATTTGTGTAAATGATCCAGAGGTCTGAATAAAAGGAGTTTTGACAGCTCTTCTTGTGACACACATACACACTAGAGAACAACTTCACTACACAAACATCAAAGTACACATGTTGCAACGTATCCTCACAATTCTCCGTTAAAAATAGAAAAGATTTTAAAAATCCATTTGGATTATTGGATTGGATTAACAAACAACCCTCTGCACACTCTAATTAAATGGTGCTCAATCCCTCAGGTGGCTGCGGTCAGACTCCTCTGTCCTTGGCATCAAGGGAGATAATATACTAATAAGTGTCTAATAAGTGCAGGGTGGGCTGGCTGTGCAATTTTACTGCCATCCAACTATTACAGCTGCAGAGGCGCGTGCAGCAAGAGCAGCAGCAGGCTTTGGTCAATTACTTATAAAGCACCACCACCTGCTGCAGAAACCCCTCCCCCAGTGTGCTGTGTGCCTGTCTACAGCAACATTACTGTACATTTCCAAGACAGTCAGGCAAGTTTTCAATCAAAATTATGCAGCTTTTTGGTTATATCAAATGCAAAACAAACAAAACAATTGGGAATGTGTCACGTCATTTGAAAATGGACTGTCACTTTAATGACACTTTCAAATGATTTGCATTTTTCAAACAGGAATAGAGAACCTGTAACTTGGAGAATAAATGAATTCTGCCACTTTCAATTTCAGCAAACTAAAGGCAAATTGAACATGCAGAGCTACAGCAGTTCTCGGAAATTAATACAGGCACGGAAAATAAGGCTTAACAAGTAAACTGTAAAAAAGAAAAAATCCTTTGAATTTATCAATCAATCTACCAAAACATATACAGATTTTTGGGGGATAAAGGTAAACAAGGGAAGTGTTTCTTTTGGGGCTGATACATACAGACAGAGCACAGACACAATGGTCTCACCAAACATGACGACATTTCAGTCTGATTACTGTCACAGACAAACCCACTGACTCAACATCAAATTAAACTCCTCATATTGATGTGAAGATGACGATCATGATGACGATCATAATGCTCCTGGATGCTTTGAACTGTTAACTAACTGAAGTTAGACTGAACGGCTAACTCTCGATAAACACCAAAGAGCGGGCTGTCCGTCGTCTTCTCAATCTTCCGTCTTCGAGGTCACTCTTTGCTCTCCAGGCCCAGCTCGACGACCTCTTCGCCGAGAATGGCTTCCGGTATACCTCCCTCTCCTTGAAAAAGCTCCTCCATCAGCTGCTCCCCAGCGCTGCCAGCCCGCGACGCCCACAGAGCAGCACCCTCCCGCAGGCCCAGCGTGCGCAGCAGCCGCGCGTATTCCAGAAATGCAGCTTCGATAAGTTTATGTGCATAGTGAGTTAAGGAGATGCCACAGCAGAGCGACTTGAAACTTTTACATACTGGCATCTCATCTATAGAAGTTCAAGAAAGATTAATCAAGTGTTGGTCTAATTATATCACTGAACCAAATCCAAAAAGGTAACAAATAAAACAAAAGCGTTTAACTAGAGAATAACACAATAAATGCAGGCGCTCAGCTCAGTGATACTGTTAGCTTCCTGCCAGTGCAAAGTGTGCATTACATTTAAAGACACTTTGAGTGCTCATGTGGAGTACAAAAGCTATATATAAGAACCAGTCCAAAGCAGACCACCCTGTGTGAGCATGCACTTGGCGACAGTGGGAAGGAAAAACTCCCTTTTAACCCCTGGCAGAAAAAGGCTCAGGGTGGTCCATCTGCTGCTTATGTGGTTTCCTGACATCCTAAGGACCTGCCAGCATCAGGGTGATAGAAAGGATGGAGCTGAGGGTTTCTATGGTTACCTTTTTTACTACCGTTTGTGTTTCCCTGCTCAAAATGTTTTTTTAGACCAAAAATAAGATCTAAGCTTCTTGAAAGGAAGATTGGTTGGTGCACTGCACTGATTTCAGCTACAGTAGGATGACTGCATTCGCCCTCTTGCACATTGTACATTTGGCTTATGTGATTACTAAATTTACAAAGATTAATTGGTCTCTCTCAAACACACACACACACTTGCTCTTTTGTGTGGGCCTAACTTCTAGGCAGTGTTGGCTCATGTACTCACAAAGTCTGAAAAATAGAGATATTTTTACTAAAAAGCTGTTTGACGTTATTGTCACTTCTCCAACAAAAACCTGCGCTCGAAGAGAGCCTGGCTTGATCTGGTCCTCATGAATCATAACTCGCTTTGTGGTTAAAACACAGAGTAAACACAGCTTTGACAAGACAAACAGATATCTTATTACACAGCAGAGATTTCTAGATGAAATATTGCTTTTAGGTGAATGTCAGATTCTTTTTCTTCTCTCACAACATACTCAGCGTGTATTAGATAAAATAGAGATTGTGCAGCACTGTGCGCATTAAAAATGTGGCTGATAAAAAGAAGGGTTTGGTAGGACAGATGTAGACATAAATTCTTGTTAAGGGTTACAGGTTATCTCAGTTGAGTCACAGAGGAGCAGGGGAACACTACAGGATACCATACTACTTGAGTTAGATGGTAAATATATTTAAATCTTACAGATAAGAAGTATGTGCCAAAACTGTGCCCATAGATGGTGATATACAATAAGCTTTCAAAGTTTAGGTTGAAAAAGTTTTCCAACTGTTCTCTGTGATCACAGTGTGTTACTGGCTAATGGGAAAGTGTGAAATAGAGCTTGATGTGCTCTGCAGAGCATCTAAATTGACCTTCACTGTGAAGCTGCCTACTATCAGGTGCATACTTGTAACGTGTAACAATAATGGGTTTTCAAAAAGGATATTGGACGAGTCGTTGGCCTCCATCACCCCATACTTCAGACAGGCTTCGATGAAGAGGGCGGCACGATCAAAGTGTCTCATGCTGTCCGGGAGATGGAAGGAAGAAAAGAAAGATACAGAGAGAAGGAGGTGAGAGGGACCATCAGAAACCAGCATCGTCCCTGCCTTGATGCCTGTGTTCCTACAGAATACATCAACCTTGTCGTCCTCATGTCTCTCTAATTCTCTCTGAGAGCTTTTTGCTGCCAGAAGCATCTCGGAGCATGAGCTGTTAAGGAGGGGGGACCGGTATTCTCAGAGGAGATCGATGCTGAGGTAAGAGACACAGGTACAGCCCACACCCTACACTGTGGTTTGTCCTTCAGTGTAATCAGGACGAAAAGGACTGTGAAAATGCAACGTCTTAGAACAAAAAACTTTAGTGCAAGAAAGGGAATCTCATTTTCGAGAAGAAAAAGTGAGATAACATATTTATACATCCATGTATTTTATTACAGGGGATAATTACAAGAGTCTTATCTTCCCATTTCTGAATCTATAGCTTGTTCCTACCTGTGGAGCATCTCTCCTACTTTGTAAAAGCAGCCCAGTGAAAGCAGCACCAGAATGGCTTTGGATTTATGGTTGACCTGTGGGGAGCAGAGGTGTTCTGCCCAGCGCTTCAGCACATCTGCGCTCTCTGCTGGGTTCAGACGCACCTGGAAGCAAACGCGATACGCAAAGGCATGAATTATTGTTCTTAGTTGGAGGTTTGTCACTCTTCTGCTAAAACACACTGCGTGCACAATTATTAGTCAACAAAATATAAATTTTAGTAGTGAACAACTACAGCACTCTTGGTAAATCCAAAATGTTGATGATATATGTGAGAATTGTCCTGTATAAAAATCAGGATCTTCTGAAAAGACGCAGACCTTTTCCTGTATGCTGCTTCAAGAAAGTGTCTTCTAAAAACTAGCAGTCTGTTTGGGAGTTGAGTTTGAGGCTATCTTCAACCCGAAACGATACATTAGCTCATCTTTAATAATACCAGCTCATATCAGTACCCTACCTCCAGCCCCACCTGATGTCTGCTTCAAAGTGGAGTTTAGAGTATTTAATGACATATGTCTGAATACAGACAGTGGAAAAATGTCAGTCTTAGTTTTGCTGGATCTCAGTGCAGCATTTGATACAGTTGACCACAACATATTACTCAAACGACGGGAAAACTGGGCAGGTTTTTCAGGAACTGTACTAAACTGGTTCAAAACATACTTAGAAAACAGGAAATACTTTGTATCAATAGGTAACTTCACATCTGAGCAGACAAGTATCACATGTGGAGTTCCCCAAGGTTCCATCTTGGGACCCCTTCTGTTTAACATTTACATGCTCCCATTGGCACAGATTATAAAGAACAACAAAATAAACTATCATAGCTATGCAGATGACACACAAATATATATCACAATGTCACCAGGAGACCGTGGCCCTGTACAGGCTCTTGGTAAATGCACTGAGGAAATTAATGACTGGTTGTGCCACAATTTTCTCCAGCTAAACAAAAACAAAACTGAGATAATAGTCTTTGGTGCCAAAGGAAAACGATTACAGGTCACCAGAGAACTTCAATCTATACACCTAAAAACCACAAACCAGGCGAGAAATTTGGGTGTAGTGATGGATGCAGCCCTACACTTAGAAAAACACATTAAGACAATAACAAAATCAGCTTACTTTCACCTCAAGAATATATCAAGGATAAAAGATCTGATGTCTCAACAGGACCTGGAAAAACTAGTCCATGCATTCATCTTTAGCAGGCTTGATTACTGTAACAGCATCTTTAAAAAAAATCAGTCAGACAACTACAGCTCATTCAGAACTCTGCTGCTCGAGTCCTCACTAAGACCAAAAAAGTGGACCACATCAGTCCAGCTCTGAGGTCTTTACACTGGCTGCCTGTCCGTCAGAGGATAGACTTTAAAGTTCTGATGCTGGTCTATAAAGCTCTGAATGGTTTAGGACCAAAATACATCAGTGACCTCCTGACCCAGTATCAACCTTCCAGATCCCTCAGGTCATCTGGATCCGGTATTTTATCAGTTCCCAGAGTCAGAACCAGACACGGAGAAGCTGCATTCAGCTTTTATGCTCCATATATCTGGAACAAACTCCCAGAAAGCCTCAGACCAGCTGAAACACTCAGCTTATTTAAATCCAGGTTGAAGACTCACCTGTTCTCAGCTGCATTTGAATAAAGCACCAAATCCACACTTTTAAGCTTAAATTTCAAATTTCAAATTTTAATCAAACTTAAATCATGCTTTTCATTGTCTTTGTTTTTTTAATGTCTCTGTAAAGCACTTTGTTGTTGAATTGTGCTATATAAATAAACTTGCCTTGCCTAGAGCCGGTTACCGATCCATCCAAAGGCCCGTCTGTGTGGCCTGACAACAGTCCCTTCCATCTGATCTTTAGATATTTTCTGGCACAGTACTGAGGTATTAATTTATGTGTCTTGTTCATTGGTGGTCGGGTTCAGCCTGTGGCTGTGTCTCTGAGCACTGAACACCTTGCACTGCAGGTAGGCTGCCTTCTAGAATATGGCAGCGCTGCAGAATAAGGGATTCCTAACAGCTTTATGTCTGAGTCTTCTCAAATCTTTGGCAGTTAATTTGACTCTTTTTTCCCTCAACACGTATCTTGTCTGCGTGTTGACTATTTACAACAATAAGTTTAGTTCTGTCATCATGCCCTAATATTGTAACAATTTCTGCATCTCCTTGAAAGATTATTTTAAAAATAAGTTTTGCCCTTCAAAGTCAGTTAAATATCTTTTTGTGCCCATTTTGCACGAGGAAAAGAAGCTGATATAGATTGCTGATCTCCTTAGACCAGACCCTCCTTCATTACACACATCACCTGATATGCTTCAATCCAATAAGTCATTCAAGTTTATAAAGCTTATAGCTGGAAAATATGCATAAAAACAACGATAAGGTCAAAATGTTTGCCTAATAACTGTGCACACAGTCTATGTTTGTATAAAAGTCTAGGGGAGCATAAATATGTGACCACTACGAGAGTTCCCTGATGTGCAACAGCTAACAGGAAAACAAACTTCAGAGAATAAATCGTGGCGCCATAAGCGTCACACATCCACAACTCACATGCCCACAGATTTACACTATCCAAACATTACTCAGTATCTGATCTTCATCCTGCTGATGGATCCCGTCATGCTGAGTTACCTTAGCCAGCCATGCGGCTCGGTTCCACTCCCCGTAGGTCTGCAAGTAGCGGCAAGCATCTGCTGCCTTGTCAATCAAACACAACAGCTGAACTCCCTCTGATAAACAGCAGAAGATTGACAAGTCATACACACGTGTGAGACATCATAGCTATCAGTACCAAAGGTGGCCAACTTGGCCCTGAAAGCAGCAGAATGGTTTCATTACACAATGCTGCTATTAGCCAAATTGATAAGATAAGCATTATTTGATTTATTGATTGATTCCAATATAAATCTTTCCAATTTAAATTAAAAATAAAAAGATCCCAGGTGTATGCTATACAAATAAAAATGTTCTTTCTGGTATCAGATATAGAGGAACACTACCTGCAAGCTTGCCATTAGCTATCATATTGGTGGCCACTAGCTTGATTGTAGACTGCGAGGGGCCTGAAGAGGTGATGGTGGTCACTAGGCAGGCCTTGAGTGAATCACAGTAGTAGCTGGGGTTGTCTGCGCTCGTCTCCAACAGTAATTGCACCGCCCGGTCCGTCTGAGAGCAACAACAAAGAGATGAGAGCGTAATTACCGTGGCAGCAGAGAGAAACAAGGCATTAGTGGCTCTGATAGGTAACCACTGTGCACGAGCTGAACAAGACAGAGCTGCGAGGGGAAATTATGTTTATTATCATGCTTTTCATCTGGTGTAGATGAAGGCTGGAGCTCGTGCTGGGGTCAGCACCGACCGGCCTCTGCCTGTCTGCCTGCTGGATAACTGCACCTCCAGCAAACAGCCGGCTGATTGCAGCTTGTGATTAGAAGGAGAGTGGTGACATTGAGAGGTGAAAGAGGTGATGTCAGTCCCCGCAGGCTGTGAAGCTAGGGAGGACAGGAGCAGCGCTGATTTTCTTCACTGCGATATGAACTATTTATGACTATGACATTTTAGCTTGCATGTATGCACAGCTAAGGAGGTGTAGATTTGTGTGGTTTGCAATGGAAAGTGTGGTGCATAGTCTACCAGTTATGCCACATGACAACTCACAGCTATAGTCTCCATGCAGATGCACTTTAACTGTGTAGGTGGTGTCATACTTACCTGACCCAGAAGGAGGAGCTGGTCAGCGCATTTCTTAGTGTGTTCATAACTGGAGCGCTTTACTTCCTGCAGGTGAACTCGATCCAGCTGGAACTTCTGTTAAAAAGAAAAACACAAGGAGCAACAACTTAAGGAGTAGTAGGAATAAGTTTTTGCTTTGTGTAACAAGTGCTTCCAGAAATCCATTAAACTTTGTGTCAGAGAGAGACAGAGAGGATATGAGTTAGTACGCATGCATTAATATAGGGAGAAAGTGATGGATTACATGAATACATATACCAGAGATGGAGAGTATAATTATAATGTCTTTAAAAACTTCACAAGTTTCTTGGGTGTCAGTGCTCCCTGTACTGTATTTCATTATTAAGTCTCTGTTTCCCAATTCTTGGTGACAGGAGATCTCATTTTTTCCCTGTCAGATACTTCACTTCAAAGATGAAGTCAGTGGAAGAAATACTCTGTTTGGTTTAGGTTAAGGTGCTCCTGGACAAGACCACACAGGAAACACAACGCACCATCCACTCGCCCACTACTGTGAATTCAACTTGACCTGCTCCATTCTCACATGGGTGAGATCACGCCGACTTTGTACCGGGATGAGGCAGGTTAAAGCCTGCTCAAAGTCTGACATTTTTATTCTCATGTGCACCTCCACCATGTAATGTATGGAGAAGTTTAGAGCTGCCTTCTTCATGTCTTTGAGTGGACGGTGACACCTCTTCCATCTGTGGAACAAAGGCTGAATGAGCAGTCTTCACCAGATGCCAGCTTCCCACGTCCAGTTAATGCATCATGCTAACTGTATGTGGGAAGTAAACAAGACTAGTTCTTTGTTCACTGATCACGCAGTGATAGAAACAAAAGGTTTCCACAAAATGATGTCTTTCTAACTGCCTTGTGTGGACGCATCCATCAGTATGTGGTCACTTCTTGGGGACTTTAAGGGTCATCTCTGTGGAAGAGATACAGCATGCTATCTTAGGTTCGCCAAACATGACTTCGTGACTTTTTTTTATTTTTACCTACACTCTATGGCTCAGAAAGTCACTCAAACAGTCCTGTCAGTGGGAAAATGATGCAGCTGTCATCACTGCAGCTGCTGTTTCAAGGCCATGTCAGCTCTGTGGGAGTCTTGGGGCGTGATGCTATATCCCCATAATGATGTGTAATACTGACTGTACTGACACAAAGGGAGCTGGAGGACATGGAGAAAAATCACTGATGTGTTGGTGAAAATGTCTCCGTGGCTTCCCCGACTCAGTCAAAAATTGTCTCCCTGGGGGAAGGATAGACGTTCAGGTCTTCACTACCCTGGGGGTTCAGTGAAGGTGGCGTTGGATCTGATATATTATTTAAGGAGGGCAGGGCGTCCCATGCATGTCTCAACAGGCATGTTAAAAGAAATTCTTCAGGTTGGTTTCGCGTGGGCTCAATCTGCTATACTCACTGCAGGCATCGAGATTGTGTGATTGTATGTACTGACTGCACTCTGTTCAATGAGCAAAAGATAGGCAAGAAAAAGAAAAACAGCAGCTGATGGACAAAAGACTGAGTCATCAATTTTCGGGAGAGATAGCAGCATAGTAGATTTCTTTATAAGAATGGCTACGTGCACACATTTATTGCGTCTACATCTACAACAGAGGCTTCTTTTTTTGGCTTCGCTTTATTTTGATGAATTCTTCTGCAATTCATAGCTGTGGGTATACTTCCTTGCGGAGATACCAAATGAGTTTAGTAATTTCAGAGCTGTGTGCTCTGTACTGGAGTCCGGGATATTAGTAATTACATGCAGGCTGCTGCCACTGAAGTCGTTTTATGACAACAGGAGCCAAATGCTGCTGCACACTGTCTTGGTAGCTCTTTGAAAGTCCTAACTTTGTGATCACTGCATGGCCCCTCATTAGCAAGCAGCACAACTTTCACAAAAACGGAATGGTGCATAATCCATTAGAAAAAGATGTTAAGACTTTTTAATTGGAACTATACTGAGTGAAATTAGACAGTACATTTGCTTGTTGCTACTTAAAACCTTGAACTGAAAGGTCTGGGGCACTGTTTTCAACTGGCTAAATCGTCTTTTATCAAAAATGGAAAAGGTTTTTTCCTCATTTTACTTTCTCGGGTACACGGAGGTTGGCACAGTGGGGGGAAAAAAAAACGGTACAGCAGCCAAAAAAAAAAAAAATCCAAAAATCCATCTAGAAATTAAGTCAGTTCACAGATACAAAATAGGAAAACGATGGAGACATTTGAAAAATGTTGCTCAGTGTGCTGAAACACGTCTAACTAGTCTGTTAACTGAAGATGAAAAGAGAAGAGTCATATTTATAAAGACCTTGGATGCTGATGCAAGAATGTCTTCAGCAGGATGCTACGCAATCAGACTGCACAAACAAATTAGACATTTTTAAGAGGGCATCAATAAGGGCTTGAATCACTCAGAGGAGAGGAAGGCATGGAGTTGACCTTAAAGGCTTAAAAATGTGGGCGAGAGTAGATCCACAGCGTCATTAGTAACAGAATGCACTGTTTGACCGAGGTGATATTGACACCGTGGACGATAAGGGACAGGCCGTCTGTGTTTGTTTGTGCATAGTCTGGCTTGAGGACATCGACTGTCTTTGGGATGACTCCTGGGGGGATTTTTTTTTTTTCCAATGTTGGCTGAAACTTATCTGTCTTTACTTTCTCTGCTCACCAAAGAGACAGCACCAAACACAGGTAAACACTTTCTCCATTTTCTCTTATTATACTGACCTGGAAATAAGAGGTTTCACACAAGACATCGTGGCAGATGTCCAGGTGGCTCTGAGGTGACGGTTGGACTCCTTCGCTTTGGGCCTGACCCTCTGCAGCGGACACAGTTAGCTGACGAGCCTGTGCAAATGACTGGATGTAGTGGGATGCCACCGTCCAGAAGTGAAGGTCTGACTCGTCCCCGAACAGCCTGCAGTTTGCCACAGAAAAACAAAAACGCATCACCTGAGTTCAGTGTTTGTCTCTGGACTAGTCAGATTCTGCAGCCTGAATCATCATGGCACCTGGTTTCCCTACTCGTTTGCTCATTAATGACCACAGTTCCTCCATCATCCAGCCTACGCTTTGTCTGTAAGTGAGCTCTCCCCCTCCTCCTCCTGCTTTACTTTCCTCAGCCTCCTTTAACATATCGGCACAGACACATAGCTGTTGCTAGGTTACCTTATGACATTAACAATGGCATGGAAACTTGAGACAGCCAGATGTAGAGACATAATCGTGAGCTCTCACTGAGAGTGCAGCCAGGGTGTTCAAGGAACAAAAATGATCTTTTAGACTTTCCTGGTAAATCATGGCATTAATAACAGGATGCAAACAGGGGTGGGATGATATGATATTGCCTTTCTTTTCATACTGGCTGCTCTAGATTTGTCAGATGCTCGAGGGAAATGAAGGCTGAAGCAGAGATGAGATGAGAGTTGCTGACACAAGCACAAGTCTCATACTTTTTTTGTGGTGCTTCAGAACTACACTTTACAGTTACAGCAAGTATATGCTCTTTGGCAGTTAATTTAAATGTTTCAAAAACAAAATAATTTGCTTTGCTTGATAATTTTACACCTTCTGGCTCATCTTTCCAATTTGTTCTAAATTAAGTAGTTACATGTTTATAATTATTTTCCTCCACAAATAACTAGAAATCCCTGCTAAAACATCACTTTACAATATAGTAGAAAAATGAGCCCAGCCTTGTGTAATAGCAAAGCTCTCAATAGCAGCCTCATTTCTCTGTTGACGAGTACAGTATTTCCTCTACTATTCAAAGCAACAAAAAAGCAAAAACTTTCTTAAAAAACAGCTTTTGGAGGAGAAAGGAAACAAAAACCTTCCTGCAAAAGGTAAAAACTCAATGTAGCACAAGCCAATACATCACTGACAGTCAAATTAAAAAAATCTGTGATCACTGAAACCAGACTGACAATTGACTCTGCAGCATGGCTCCATGAGGAAAAGAAAAAGCCAGGGAAAATGAAATTTGATTGTGAGATTATAAAAAAAAAAAGATGGAAAAGGACACAGGATGATGGGGAGACGGGCCAAAAAAATCAGTTGAAAGAAAGTTACAGCAGTAATCAGAAGGTATTGAACGAGATACAGAGCTGCAGTGGCCGGCTGGCTAAAATGACAGATGGCTACTTGCGCAATCTAGAGCTGAAAAACAAGAGTTTAGACTAGGCACAATGGAAATTCACGTTTCTCTAGCAACTGACTGCATTTATTTGACTTTTCTAGAAACCATGAAGATAAGCCGGAATACTGAGCGTTATTTGGTCAGACGAGACCAAGACAAGTTTGTTAGATTAGATGAAGAGGCAAGAGCACAAATAGCACTGCAAAAACCTCTGTGAACCGAGAATGCATAGTCCTGAGAGTGATGCACCAAGGTGAGAGAATACGGCTCTTCAAGAGTGCAGAAGGAACCGGGGAGGTGATAATTATAGGAGGCACCATGTATGACTGTGGAGATTATGGAGAACAATACTGGCTGATGAGATCACTTTTCATCTGCAGAAACTGGGCAGGAGAAGAATATTCTAGCATGCTAACAATGCAAAGCATACCACCAAAAAGTCACGCAGGAGTTTAGAAAGAAGACACAAGCTATGATCTGGTCAAATGTATCATCATGGGCCACTCTCTGATCTTAAGTGGGCACGATCACTAAAACTACATGATAAATATGTAAAATTACAGAAACGGTACTGGTAGCTGCCCAGATTGTACTGTAATTTTAAAATTATGAAAAAAATGAAAGGAACTCCTGTGTGTTATTTCAAAGATAGAAAGTCGCCCTCTTCATCACCGAGTAGCTGAAATAAGCTCTCTAAAAGATGGCTGCAATATCTTTTAAGATTGGTATGCTCCATCCTGAGAATGTTTAGTCTGTCATACAAAAAATGTGAACATAGATATGAAAAAATATTAAATCCACCCCAAAAAAGCCCAAGGTGCTTTTCTTGCACAATGAGGGCAAATATTCACTGTGCAACTCATGTAAAGTCAGAATTATTATTTTTATTAGAGAATATCATTAAGTTAGTATTATTCTCTATATTAGACAACTTTTTTTCTTGTCCCTTATACTCTGATACTTCTGTTGGAACTCTGTAACCAAGGCTTTTATGAGTCTTTGACATAGATACACTGTCTGAATGTTAACAAAATAACCGCCCCAGGGTACTAGCGAACGCTCACGAACACGGTACAATCTGCGCAGAGACAAACACTGGCAACTTCACACAGAGCTCGAACTCACCGTGAGACGAGGAGGCAGCGCTGCAGAAGACTGAGCTCTGGGTCCTGTAGCACACTCTTCATATCACTGGGGGGCCAATCAGAGACAGACAATCAAAACACAGCCAGGGCCAATTACACTTCTCTAACACAGCAGGCCCAGTGTGGCTGTTCCAGGAGTTTCGTCTTATCTGTCAACCCACAGACTACATGCTCTCTGGGCCCGCTGTCTAAGCACTAAGGAAGGACTTACAGTTTCTAACTGTAAAACAACCCTACATGAACACAAACTGGAATCACATACATGCACTGTTATTTGGTTGTTAGTGTCTGTGCCATTACATTAATATCGAGTTATCACACGAACTTGGCATTAGAGGACAAAGCAACAGTGCAGTAACTCACTTTGATAATGAGTTGAGCTGCTCCTGGATTAGGCCTTTTATCTCATCTTTCTCACTGTAGTCTCTGAAACAGAAGGAAGGATCAAAGCAAGTCAAACGGCTCCTTTAACATCTACCTTAAATAGAACCTGACCTGATATTAAATGGAAATCTGAACACTTTTTAAGAGAAGTCGATCTGCGGTGTCAAGCGAAGTCTATTCTAACATTTAAGCTGAGGATGGGTATTGCCTTACACACGCTGCTAATATAGCTGCTTACTTATGATAAGGGAGCTGTGAAGCAGTGAAATACTCAGGGCTCAGTTAAATGGGTTTGTAACTACATCTGGCTTAAATAGTGTCCCTCTGGACGGCCTCTGCTGAATCCCGCGTTGAGCTGTTTACTTGTTTATACTGGTGATTTTTACAGACAGTGTCTGGGTGGTTGACAGAAGCTGTAGTGGTAGATGAAAAAGTAAGAGCCTAATCTTGCAGACATCTTACTTAAAATTAATTACATTTTCGATATTTATATTTTCAGTTCTCATTTTGCAAACTGGGTGAAAATTCTAACAAAGTTTTGTAAACACAGCTACCTATGAAAGAAGATTAGGGCCACTGGGGGGGGGGGGGAAGTGTGCTCGACTTTTTTGTTCTTCTTTTCCAGAATTCTGAGAAAAAAAATCTGAATTCTGAGATTAAAGTCAGAATTCAGACTTTTTTCTCAGAATTATTTATTTTTTTAAATTCTGACTTTAATCTCAGATTAGAATTCCGAGGAAAAAAAAAAGGTCAGAATTCAGACTTTTTTCTCAGATTTATTTATTTTTTTAAATTCTGACTTTTTTCTCAGAATTCTGGAAAGGAAGAAAAAAAAAGTGCCCCTCTTTTTTTTCCCCAGTGGCCCTAATCCTTTTCCATAACTACTTTTTAACTGTTCTTAAAACTATTTTTTGGTTGACAGACATAAAAATCATCCTTCAATGCAAAGTGAAAGTAGATTAAAAATGGATGGTATTACTAAATTGTAACCAAGATTCGCAATCAGATGATTTTTATTTCTCCTCAGAGTGAATCAGTCTGAAAATAGGTCAACGTTATGAATTAATGAGGGGAAAGTTTGGTTTTGAGATAGCAGAGTTGAAAACCTTCTCATACTCATTCATTAGTTTTTTGTAGAACATACTGTATGTGGGGAGATGAGATCAGTCTGTAACTGTAAAAGTAGCACAGTTCAACAGAAGATGGCTTATTGGTCTTCCTCCTCAAATAGAGCAGTACACAGTACACATGTTTAAATGCAATTTAACCTAGAGCATTTCACACAGATTACTGACCGAGGCTGTGTGGATATCAATAATTGAAACTACTGACAACAATTGATGTGCTGCTCTGCTCACTTACAACCGCCTGCTTTCAGGGTAGGAAGCAATATTTCATTTTTATTTTTAAAAACACATCAGTAAAACCCATCTTTACACTGCTCAAACAGTTTATTCAAACATCATATGGTCACAGCTCATACGGATCTTGCAGACAACCTCAGGTCAATTCATGAACTTCTACTCAGTAAGTTGCTTTCTCTTACTAAAATGTATCTGCACCCTTATGTACAAGAAAATGAGAAGTAAAGCTTCTGATCACGTCAAACCAAACCTATTCATAACGTTAAATCTTGTTGCTAGTTCCTTTAGCTCAGCAGCACTTTGTGAAAGTTAAAATCATCCTCAGGTCAAAATCAGTTAGCCTGACTAAAAAGACATGTAAACAAGGAGACGATTTCACAGTGAACACTTGTTCAGAGGTGAGACTTACACTTGCGTGACGTCCATGGTAAAGGTTCCTGACCAGGGCTGCAGCAGAAGAAAAGCCTTTAGAGTGAGGGCAGCTCGGGGCAGCAGCAGGTAAGGGCACCACACTGGATCTGTGCATATTTACCACAGATAAGAAAGAACACAATATTAGACTGTAGGTTTTATCAGCATCATAAACTGAGTGACTACAGATGCCAACCTGTAACTGGGTAAAGGAGCTCTAATCCACAGCTACACCGATTAGCCATAACAACCACCTGCCTAATATTGTGTCAGACCACCTTTTGCTGCCAAAACAGCCTTGACCAAACTGTGCTGCGGTTCTTCCCATATAGTAGCATGGTGCCAGGTGTTCCCTAGGCATGCGATGCACACACATCTGGCCATCCACATTATGTAAATTTAAAAAATAAAACAGGCCACCTTCTTCCACTTCTCTGTGGTCCATTTACTCACGCGCTTATTATTGGCGCTTTTGGTGATGGCCGGGGTCACCATGGGAACCCCGATTGGTCTGCGGCTATGCAGCACTATACACAACAAACTGTGAGACACTGTGTATTCTGATTCCTTTCTACCAGAATTACATTTTTCTGCAAACTGAGCTTCAGTAGCTAATCTGTTGGATTGGACCACATGGACCAGCCTTCATAAGAGCTGCAGTTTAGGAGATGTTCTGACCCAGTCGTCTTGCCCAGTTTTCCAGCTTCTAGTTCATCAATTTTGAGAAGAAAAGGCTTACGTGATGAAGAGACAAGACAATCAGTGTTATTTAGTTCACTTATCAGTGGTAATAATGTTATGCCTGATCGGGGTATATGCAACCATTTTTAGTTGACACTTAACAAAAATCAACAACAAAAATCTACATAAACCTTTTCTTTTCAGTCCTTTATGCAGCATAAGGATCCTAGCTCACCAGTCAGGTCTTGTTCATCCATGCGGTAGCTGGCAGACTTCATGGCCATTTCCAACACTCTGATACAGCCATCGTCGGATGCCAGGACAACCTTGTCTGATGTGCACCAATCGATGTCTAAGATGCGGTAGTTCACATTGCGACCAATGCGCATGCTGCTGACCATTTGAACCTGCAGAAAAAGGACATCCAAGGTGATTGATTTCAAATTGCAATCTAATTGCTTCTTTTATTTGTAAGGACACAATATGGAAAGGTTTTTTTTGATCAAGTAAAACAGGAAACAGAATGATGTTATAGGCACACAAGAAAAAAAAATAAAAGTACAGTAAATACATGTTTGTTTTGGTAACAAATAGATATGCATGTAACTAAACTGTTGTGAATTTGTATGTGATAGCACAAGATCCCAAATGGCTCATGTGCTTCCCGCTTCAGCTGCTGATTAGCTCATTGGAAGCTGGGGTTGAAATTCTCTTTTAGATTTCGAATCATAATTCTCATGATTTGTTACATTATAGCTTTTTCTTGTTTTATTCTACGGCTTGACTCATCTACTGTCTGGCTTTTATAACTGGGGACCATAAATAGGGCTCCACGATGACCATTTTCTCTCTACCTCGCTCTTCATAATAAACCAAATCATCGACGCGTGTGTCATTTAATCTGCCAGTTAATATCTAACACTGATTGCTGCTGGGTAAGCCAACAAAAAATGTAGAATGGATACAGATAACAAAATGCAGTGGATGACATTAGATCAAATAAAAAACTGAAATGTAAACAAGCCAGAAGGAATCTCGGGCAAGATGAAAAGTAGACTGCTCAGAGGGGACCTTGTGGATGTTGATGACTTTGGTAAACAAAGCTAAAGATGAAGCAGGGATTCGAGTCGCCTTCAGAACTCACAATCATCCATCCTGCTATGCTTGAGCTTTTACATGTCAAGAGAAAGCTTTTAAGAACTGCGTGTGTACCTATACAACACACTGTAATGATTTGTCAACGCAACAGCAGAACTGCAGCAGTTGTATTATTATTACAGTGTTAGCTTCAGAAAGGACATTAGTTTAATGCACCCCATAGAAATACTGTCATGCCCCAGTGAATGCCGTTCTATGAAAACCCATTAAGTGTGCCACAGTGAGCCCGTAAACCACTGCTATGAACCTGAAGACGACTGTTGCTTTTTTAACTTATGAGCTACGCAGTGCAGTGAGGGTATGCATGCTGGGAATTTATAGCATCTCATATGCAACTACCAGCATGTGGAGTTACTGTATAGAGTCTTACCTCTTTAGTGTCCCAGACCTCTGCTCCATCTGTGTACATGACCAGCAGCTTTTGGTTACCCTTCCCGGGGGCGAAGCGAATCTTCTTCACCCAACCACGATGTGTTGGTATCCCCCTAAAAATGTCAATTAATAATAAGAAGAAATGACCTTATTTACTTTGTGGATTTGACTTTTCAGCTTCATCACTCACAGGTTCATTCAAACATGCTCGTGAAAATGAGCCTGTGTGCACTACATGATGTACTTTGCACAAAATCTGAGAGCACATCAAAGGCCATATAATCCATTTTATGTGCCATGTATTCAGAGCAGGTCAAAAGTGACCCATGTGCGATTTCAAACACGAAACCTACAACCTCTGAAATGGGCTTTACTGATCGATTTGCTCATAATGTTTACAATCTATGAACCGTTTCTTTAACAAAGCATCAGAAAGCAAAACTGGAGCTATCATAAGGTTTTTCAGTCTAGCTGTTACCTCGACAAACGAGCTTTGAGATCCCAGAAGTTGAGATTGCCATCCACATCCCCAAGCACCAGGGTGTCACCTTTCCAGGCAATACAGGCTATACTGCCCATGCTCCCCTGCAACACAGGAAGAAAGAAAAAGGTGTTAAAGCAAAGATGATAAAGTGCTAGCCTCACACGTGAGTCGCTCTAGCTGTGTCCTCTGAGTTTTAAGATAAATTGCAGTTGAGTCCATGATCCTTCAGACATGCAGTCTGAAGTTTATGATTACCCATCATATAACTGGAGATAGACATCAAAAGGAATTAGGTTATTATGTTCACAAGTCACGTCTTTAATGCAGCCAACCATTGCGTAGTTAAAAAAACAAAAACGCGCAATTCAAACAGCATAAAAGCCATCCCTTTTCCCTCTGCAATAAAACATCTCGCTGCCAGGCATTTAATGTCAGGGCATGAAGAAAACAAGACAATAAATTGATATATGTGTGGCAGCTGAGTGGTAAACAAGCACAACATCTGAGTTTTGAATAAGGCCAGACTATGCTGTGAAGCAGAGTGCCAATGTTAAGATGTTACGTGTCAGCTCATCCTCAGTATGTGATAGCCCAAAACTTTTTAGAAGACTTTGGCTCAGTTCCCTGACAGAGATATGAAGATCTTCTATCATCCCGAAAAGACTGTAAAACCTTTGGGGTATGCAAATCTTTGAGAAATAAATCTCAAAGCCGTCACAAAACTAAGGCTTTAAAATCCCCAGGTAAACCGCCGGTATCTGTCTACGTGGCGGAAAGCAAAGCATTGAATAGGCAAACAATCCACCGGTTCACAAAGGAAACTAATATATTCCATAGGTTTCCCTTTAGAAATGCTACACGAAGTGAGATAAATGTTACTCAGTTAAATAATATATTAAATGATAATGAAAAGATATGAGATTGTGCCATCTTCAGTGATGACAAAGATGTGGGCAATCAACACCCGACAGCAGCAGGTGCTACACTACAGCGTGACTAAGCTCTAAACAACTGCAAGTTTGAACAAGGTAATGAGTCCAAGAAAGTCAAAGTCCTCCAAAAGAAAGGGAGGCTTAGGTAACTGAAACTTTCTTAATTAACAATCCGAAGCGTTCTTTGTTAGGGGTGACATGTCCACTTGTAAGGTAATCAAACCATCCTACAGTCATGATGTTACCAATGCATCCTGGATTCACCCGGGTGAAAAGAAATCCTGTCTTCAGTAATAGCTCGTTTCTTTTTACAAGGGAGGACACTTTGCTGTCAGAGCGGATTAATAGCTAGGTTAACATGTACTTGCTTTCTTTTTCCTGTAGCCTGACTCATTGCTCCCTATCAGTGAGGTGAACATTTGCTAAACGCTATCTGGGACAAACTGATGACACCGTCAAATTCGCAGACATTCAGCTGGCCGTTTGGTTCCCAGGGGAAAAAAAAAAGAGAGAGAGAGAGAACTGGCAAAAAACATAGCGCTGTACAATTTATCTTTGAAACCTTTACTTTGATTACATTTAGTTTATGACTGAAAGAGACATTAGGTTGGCAACATTTTGTTGGGGAGCCAAAATCTATATCATCCCCTGCACAAGTTCTCACAAATAACCTGAAGGACACAGGATTTTAAAGAGGGAGTGGTGGCATTTACTTTATCGAGGGGAAAATTGGGCAGACACTGCCTAACAACCGGAAAGCAGAGCTTAATTCTTTTGAGTAAAGTGACAAGACAGTGCAGATATAAAGTAAAACACATAACACCAAGGAGATATTTAGCCTCTAAACATAAGAGAGCCCAAAGTAGATGAAGAACATAAAAAGAAAAAAGAGCACTTATTAGCCTTTGGCTAACAAAATGACTGGAAGTGATGGATATGGTACACAGCAGAGGTGGGGGAAATCCAGGCCTCAGGGGCCATTGTCCTGCAGGTTTTAGATGTGTCCTTAATCCAAGACAGCTGATTTAAATGGCTAAATTACATCATCAACGTGTCTTGAAGTTCTCCAGAGGCCTGGTAATGAACTAATCATTTGATTCAGGTGTGCTGACCTGGGTGATCTCTAAAACCTGCAGGACACTGGCCCTTGAGGCCTGGAGTTCCCCCACTGATTGTATACAGTAAAAAAAACAACGTGTGTTAGGAAACAGAGAGTAAATAGATAAACAGATGGTGGAAGGTGGGTGATCAGTAGTTACACTGTCAAAAACTTCCTGAAATGAGCCCTTTCAGGGGGAAACTACTGTGAAATGATCAGCAATCAAAGGATGGCCAACAACATGGGTGTGTGGACACAGCCACAGCAGGTTGTTGGAGCAATATTCAGAATCAGAATACTTTATTAATCCCGAAGGAAATTAGGGATTCACTGATTTCATTGGCACACAAGAGGAAGTGAGTGCACAGTAAGCTCCTCGTAGGCTATGCTAACCTCTGATGGTATTGCAAACCTGGCCCCAAATTTGCCCAGACGGTTAGGTGACAGAATATTTTATTCTGCATATACACTATTTAAAGAAAAGAATGCACAATGGAATGTCACTTCTTTACTGTCACCAGTATCTTGAAAATGCAAATGTTTCAACTAAATTTTTAACATTTTTCCTCACAACTTATTACAGCAACAGAAACACAGAGAGAGAAAGCACACAGTCAGAAGGAAAAGGAATGACAAGAGAGACTGATGTAAAGGAAAAACCTGATTATGATCTGTGTGTACAAAAAGGATTAACATGATATTAACAAAATGAAAAGAGGTCGATATAAAGCGGGGACAAATAGCTTTGTGCAAGGATCGGTGTGGACGACCTTGAAGCAGTACAAGAGCTTATAAGGTAAAGAGACGAGGAAGAAGGAAAAAAAAAAAGACAGTCTCGGGACTCACATCAGGTGGAATTCTTGCACCATCTTTGACTGTGTTGCCCTCTACAGTGATGTGGTACACTTGCCCATCTGTGTCAGTGAATACAAAATGCTCTCTGGCTGAGATAGCCTGGCTTGTCTCCGACTTGCTCTCAGCATCCTGCAGGAGACTGTGGGGAGAAGAAGACAAAAAAATGATACTGACTATTCTCCCACCTAAGCGCTCGTCTTTGTTCACACTTTCTCGTGTGAAATCTTTTGGTTGGACATCTTGTTATTCGGCTCCGCACTTTGACAGGGCTTTACGATTATGAGGAGCCTAGTGATTCCCCAGCAGGGGTGGTTGTACCGCAGGAGGCACCTCTGCAGTTGCCAGAGGGGGTGAAGAAAGACTGTCAAGAAGCTGAACTAATATGAAAAACTAGACACATATATGCACATATATATATATATCAGCTGTTACACATGAGTGCTACATGACATGTGGTTGAATTATTTATTCTTTATTACAATGTTTTCTCAATGAAACATAGTAAGGACTAAGGAATTTGTTCTGGACTGTCTGTTCTCTTAAGTTCTAACATTGGGACCATAAAAAGTAAATACGATCTCAGCCAGATGGATTTAATGCTGGATTTCATAAATGTCAGTCAAAAGGCTTCCAAGATTCTGGAGCTCCACAGCACTCACCTGATTACTGAGGATTCAACGCTACTCTGCTCGGCATCTGACACAGTCTGCCGAGCCATGGCCTCCCTCGCAGCCATCTGCTTCTTCTTTAGACTCTTCAGGTTGTGGGATGGGGACCATTCCTGTTGACATAACCGGGGGATTGCAGTTTTTGTAACAAAGCCATCCGTACAACACATTTGCGGACACAATAGCAAACAACTGCAGCATGACCCGCAGACAAAGACAGACTGAGAGAAGGGAGATCTGCACACTCACATAAATGAAACTAAGGGAGGCAGGAGATTTGTTTTCCTCAGCCCTCTTGTCTACATTCTGGTGCACTGTGGCTACAAGTCTGGGTGAGTCGAGGTTGTAATCAATATGGAAATGAGACAGCAAAACGGTGCTAGGGGAGGCCTGCATGTATTATTAAGGTTACTGCCGTTTTTATTCACACTGTGGACGATTTTTACGGCCTCACTGTAAAGTTTGTCCAGCATAACTCTTGTTTTATGAGCATTTCTCTGGCCTAATGAAGCCACCGCTGTTTGCTGAGCTTGGGGAAATTTTCCAGACTAATCCTTCAAATGACCCATGCAAACACAAGGCGAGGATGGGCCAAAAAGTATG
This sequence comes from Rhamphochromis sp. 'chilingali', assembly GCF_963969265.1. NCBI lineage: Eukaryota > Metazoa > Chordata > Actinopteri > Cichliformes > Cichlidae > Rhamphochromis > Rhamphochromis sp. 'chilingali'. Next base: position 8,703,124 of record NC_137947.1, on the reverse strand, counting down.
AGACTATTAACGCAGGAAAGAGTCAACAATGGGTGTTTGCAACACTTTGTAACACAAGTTAAAATATAAAGTGTGGAGTTAAATGAACATTTAAAAGCAGAAATGATACATTCCAGCATGATGATGATCTGTTCTCTTAGTATTGTGGTCGACTGGTCGTCGTCTTTCGGATGCTCACCTCAGCAGATCATCAGCCTCACCCTATGCCCAGCATCCTCCTCTGTATGTCCTTCTTGACTACATCCATGAATGTTTTTTATCATCATCCTCTTTCTCTCCTCCCCGGCAGCTCCATGTTCAACAACTTTCATTCAATACATCCACTCTCTCTTCTCTATACATGTCCAAACCCTCTCAGGCTTCCCTCTTCTGACTTTGTCTCCCAACTGTTCAAACTGATGTGTCCCTCAGGTATACTCATTTCTAACCCTGTCAGTCCTGGTCACTCCCGATGAAAATCTTTGCATCTTTAAATCTGCCACTACCACCTCCTGTCTTTTTGTCAGTGCCACTGTCTCCAATTCATATATCATAGCAGGTCTCACTACCATCTTGTAAAGCTTTTCTTTCACTCTTGCTGCTATCCTTCTGTCAAAAATCATTCCTGACACTCGTCTCCATCCTGCCTGGACTCTGTTCTTTACTTGGTACAAAATCTAATTTTTATTAGTGTGTAAATGTGTTTGTACCAGTGCAGTAACAGTGGGGAAGTTCTTAGCCATCTCCCGGAGAAGAGTCCCAGTCCGGATGTCCCACAGCTCCAAGGGTTTGTCTCTGAACACGACCACCAGGTACTGCCTGAGGAGGAAAAACACAAAACATACATTCTGAACAACCAATATAAGGCTTGTTGTGGTGTAGCATAAAGTAAGAAGTTAGCAATGTATGGCTAAAGTAATGATGAAGACACGAGTTGTTTTCTTTATTATGCAGTCTAAGACTTTTTGTGTTTATATGGTACAACAACTCCTTTCTATTCAACTCTCCATATTATCTTCTAGCTTAGTTACACCACTGTTTACAGTGTACAACAGATTAGACATTCTGACGTGTAACCTGATGTTTATCAGACTAAATCCACAAAATAATCACTGTCCAAACCTGTGACCGAGCTAACAAGCTGTTGTTCTACTGTGCAATTACACAGAAGCCAATATTTAACCTTCAGCTGCTGTACAGGAACTTGAGCGTATGAAAAAACATTGTCTTCTTTCACTGTAAATACAAACAGTAAGTAATAATTATTATAAGATTGTGCTTTGTGGCCTCCTGTAAGATGTGATGAGTCTCCCAGTAATTGTACTTTTTTCTCCTCCCTATTATAATCACCTCAGTAACACACAGCCTAGCTGCCTTTTAAAGTGAGGCTGTGCAGATTTGGAGTAAAAGAAGCAACTTTGGAAATAAAATAAAATACATTTTTAAACTAATTTTGCAGAAAATCCCTCAAAAATCAAAACGTGGTATGAGCAGTCACAGATGATCTTTTAGAGTGAACTCAGTTTCAGAGGCCAGAAAAACAAGACACAGATTGTGAGTGCAACTGAAAGAGGATAGTCAACATTTTCAGAATCTTTTCCAATGAATGATTGATTATTGAAGAAAAATAACTAAAATATTTGGTGCGACTCTAAGAACGTTCTTCAGCCTAACATCTTCAACAACACTAATCGGCCTGCAGTTTGTTGCTAACCACTTCGCTATGGCGTTTGTTGTCGCTTGTCCTGCTTTTGTTTATCTATCCTTCTCCCACAAGTCTGCCGAATCCTCCCGCCACTGTTTGTTTGGGTGGGTGGGTGATTTGGGCATCAATAGCATGTAATGTATTTAAATGATACTTCAGACTTGAAGTACTCCGGTGATAAGTAAACTCAACTTTGCAGTGCTTTACAAATAGCTTTAGTTCTATCAACACTGCCGTCTGCAACAGGTTTAATATGTCCATGCAAAAGATCTCCACCTTTTCTGTCCCTGCACCTTTTTTCCTGTTTCGGTTCATGTGAGCGCTGCAGCATAGGTAGGCCCACCATTAAGTTTCTTTAATTTCTCTCTCTCTTTGCAATTGCATGTCATCAGCCAACAGTAAGCATAAGCCTTATAAAATGGTGGCAGTAGGTGAAGCAAAGTCTTGCAAAATTAAACAGAGACTAGCTACTGAGGTTGACTGTGTTTGGCTTGTGTCAGCGCTTCGAGTTTGAGTGTTTCTATATTCATTAAAAAGGCGATGTCTAATCACTCTGGGTTCATTCTCAGGCCTATATGTCCACAAACTTTAGCACACAGGGTTTGATTCTGTTCATCTGGATGTAGCGTTTTCAGTTGCAGAAACGTTTTGTCACTCATCCAAGTGGATGTGGACCCTAATTTGCTAGGGTTCATAAATTAGGACTAGGGCTGATTAAAAGGAGAGCAATAAGATCATGCACTGGTCAGTTCAGACTGAGACAAATGTGGGTTTACTGCTTGTTACTCAAGCTTTGAAAGCAGTTCGTGGAGAGGATACAGTTTACTTAGTAGAACGCCATTAGGAGTACATTACTTGTCTCCTCTTGTGTTACAGCTTGTGATATCATATATAACATTCTTGTGGGCATGGCTTCTGTACTGACCCTTACATTTACTGCCTCCACTTTAGCCTGTTCCTTTCATGAGAGGATGAGAAACTTGTTGCCACTGGCAATAAAGTAAAATGCGCTGTCAGTAGTCGCCCAGTGTGGGCTGAATAATTAGATGTCACCTTCCATTACAATACATTACCTACCTTATGCCATTCGTAACGTATACACGAAGCTTGACAAAAGATGTTGGCCTTGAAAAAAAAGATGAAATGACTGTCTCCCAGAGAGCAGCAGAGTATGCAATAAACAGCTGCTGTATGAAAACCTTGTTTATAGTTTCATTTTTTTAAAAATGTGTAATGACTGTAAATGAATGCTCTATTTTTTTCCACTGAATAACACAGCCCCTTCAAAAGATAAGGCAATGAAAGAGAGAAAATGAAGTTTCCAAAATGCTGCACAACATGAATAAATGAAGGTCGGGGAATAATTACGAATGAAACAGCAAATTAAAGACAACTCTCAGCTTTAAAGCCCTTTTCACAGATTTCTATTACAATTGGATCCGAGTATGGCAAAGCCACAAGACCACTCACACCTTTGTGTGAAATGTACACTCTGTGCTTATGAATGCAGATCTCAGGTAGAAACATCAGCAAGTGTGTGCCTCTTATTTGTATTTACTTTTGTTGGTGTTTTGGAGAGTTGGTGACTTACTTGAGATGAGACACTTTAATCATCTCAATGGGTGGCTCATCATTTCCGCGCTCGCCTCTGAATGCAAAGCATCTGCCTGGAAAGCACAACAAACACACACCGAGAGGGAGAAAGTGAGAGGCTGAAGGAGAGGAGGTGATAATCGAAGACAGAAGATGGTATCTTTCCTTATATACCTGTGAAAAAGCTGATCCATCTCATTTTCTTTTTAGTGCCAGTGCATCCTGGTTTTATCTCTTTTGTCAGAGCCAGGAGAGAAAGCTGTACACAACTTATTCTAACCATCTGCTCTAATCCGTGCTTAACACTCGCAACTTTCCGGTCACGAAATTCGACATTATGCAGAGCATCAAAGTGGCCCTGTGAGCAAAACAAGAATGCCCTTCAGGTGCCCTGCATCACATTTGCCAACGGAAGTGCTTATCAGATTTCGCGAAGGGCACTAAGGAAAGGTGGCCTGATTGAAATGTGCAAGTGATAGAGGTGCCTGTTGCAAGTTTAACCTACAGTTGTGTTGATGACGGCAGGTGAGAGCTGTGGTTCACTAGAGGCTTATGAAGCACTGCTCACCATTTATGCCTTTATTTCCTTACTTATATAAAGTAGGAAGAATCGCATAGGTCAAATGTGCATTTACAAAAACACACATCGCAACTACGACCCAGGGTGGAGCAAACACAGTAACAGAGACACCAGAAAGGGAAATTACATTCGACTTCTCATTACCATAAAAACTGTCAGAACCTGAAGCGCTCCATGAATGGATTCTTTTTGGAAAGACAAGTCAAAGGGTTGATGCCTGAAATGATCATGGATGTGTAAGTAACAAGTAATCATCAACATTTATGCAATAAATTTTTACATTGTACACGAGGCGTTTCAAACTGGGTGCACAGCTTATCTTTACTGCACCTTAGAAAAATCCTTTCACAGGAAAAACAGCATATCCATTTAGGACAGCTGCTATCACTGCTGCAGAAGCCAAGTACCACCACAGCTGACAACGTGAAGACAGTTTCCCATCCATGAGTCTTCAACTTTATCAGGAAATGCTGTAAACGGCATGAGTTGCCCTTTAAGTGGATTAATGGGTGAAGTGAAAACATTTAAGAGCAGAACACACTTTTGTGCATGTTCACTTTCCCTGATTAACTGAGATGAACACACATAAGCTCGAGTAACAGAAACAAATCTGTGCGAATCTGACTTATAAAATCTAGACCATAATGTTCAGGAGTAAACGTAAAAGCTTCACTGTGTAATTGTTCTTTTAAACATTAAAAAAATGTCAAATTTTCTAAATCTTCTTTAAATGCAATTTAAATACTGTATGGATATTGTTTAGACTTGAAACCCGTGAATACTAAATTCACAGAAGCATAATGCATTCAGTTAACAAAACAAATAGTCCTGTTTTTCTGAATCAACGACATCATTATCTCAGAAACTCAAAGAAAACTTTCTACTGAAAAAAAAAATATATTGCCCTGTTTTTCAGAACTTAAACTCCCAAAACAGGCTCCTAACTCGAAAGCTTGATTTCACGAGTAATAATGGTCCGACTGCTTGGTTTAATACAGGGAGATACTGTCGATTTGAATGCATTTCAGATCCTGGAGAAACGCTGCAAAATCCAGCACATATTACTCGAGTCATGAAATCAATCTCTCAAGTCAGCAGAAGCTCTTTTGAGATTTTAAAATATTTTTTTAAATTAGAAAACAGGGCAGATTTGTATTAATTTTTTTTTTGTTAAAAATGTTCTCTGAAAAACACATGTGCATTGAGCTTTTGTAGAAGTTTAGGTTGTAATCGGTAAATAAGATGAGCTGAGTTAGAGAACGGTATGTTTTTATAATTTCATTGGTCTTAGGGAGCCGTTTTCCTCATGAACCTAGCGCCATGCTAGGCTAAACAGATGAAATTAGCATTGATCTTTTCCATCTAATTCTTGGTAAGACAGCCAAACAGAACATATTTTCCATAATATGACGGACTAAACTGCACAACAGAGATGTAAACCTGGACAGCGAAGGCTAAAGATCCTGTCTGTACCTCCAGCATGTACAGGTGGATGACAAATTAAAGGAAAAACCCTTGTTTCAAACTCTGTCACGAGTGATGTGGTTTCTTCAAGCATGTCATTGTGAACCATATGCTACAGCCTTTGAGGTCAATATAAATGTGGTCTTTGTGAATTGTTACACTGACACGTTACACAACGGTGTCCACATACACATTGATTTTTTTTCTTTTCTCTGCGTCTCTTTAAACCTCTTAAATCCAGAGACGTAGAATAAATGCTAAGACACATTGATGCTATTCTGGCAGCACAAGGTGACCCAGCACCTTTCCTTTAATTTGTCACCTGTCTTTAAATTTGTATTAAAGAACAACTGAATGAAAAAGTGTGTTGAATGGCGTGTGGTATTGTAACCAAACGTAATGTCACAGACTATTAACTTTGACGATGCTGGTGCTTAAGACAGTTAATAAAGTGTCGTGCTTGCTTTGCCATTGTCCTAATGAACACAGGGCAAAGGCTCAGTAAATGAACCACCATAGTGACCATAATTCTTTTTATTGCAGCCATAAAAAAAACCCTGGAGGAATTGGAAATATTTGACCAAAGCAGAAACGACTTATGGAAAAGAGGAAAGTTCTCATCAGTTCTTTGCATCTAAAAATTGTGTCTGATTTTCTAATATTTTAAAAAGAAGTAACAACAACACATATTTTTTAAAGTTCCACTGAAGCCATTAAACATACTTTTCCTCATCACCCGAGGTTACAGAGAAATCCTGCTTTCTTTCAGCTCAGAAAATCTAGCATTTCCCATTTCCACTCCTGTGGGAGGCAGAAACACAATAATTCTATAGACATGTAAGAAATCATGATGGATCTCACTTTCAGAGCTAAACTTCCTTAGGTGGTGCCCTAACACTGTTTAGTTTGGACCTTAATTTGGATAGTGTGCAAGTATTCCCTGGAGGGAAAATGGAAGTGTCTCTTTGAGAACCACACAGACAAAGAGAGACAGATAAAAGAGAAAGTCAGAGCGACAGAGACTGAAGTCTCTTTTTTTTTGTGTTGGTAAGGGTGCAGAAAGCCAAAAGAAAACTCTAAAGAACAAAGGATAATACAAAAGTTGTGGTTGGTACCCTCAGGTATAGATGATAATATGTGCGTGTGTGTCTCTCACCAGTAGGCAGGTCGACATGCTGCAGTTCATTTCGCACCAGCCCCATGTTGTTGGGTGCAGAAGTGGCAAAAGACAGGAAACTGGTAAGACTCACCCATTCTATCCCCCTGTGAAATAAATCAATGCACACACAAGATTTTTAGTTAAACTAAAAAAAAAAAAATAGTGCCATCTAACAGATGCAGCCTAGCTGTAAAACATTCCCATTAATACATCCAAGCGTGGTGTGAGGTAGATGGGTTTCGTTAAAGCCCAAAACAGATCGGGAAGGAGCAAAATGAAGCTAGAGAGTGTGAGATTAGGATATTTTTCGAAGAAGCTGGCCCAGTGGAGGGAGCACAAACTCCACAGTAATGAGATGGTAAATAGCCACATGATTAATTAGTCGATTTCCCCACTAAATGTAAATGAGATGCTGAGAAACTGGGCTTCTTTCGGCATGGCTGTGCAGGGCAACGGCTGCTGGACTCATCTACATAAAGCATCTCTCCTCTCCCAAACTCATAAAACACACAGCTTTAAACCTAAGATTGTACATCACAGCACTGCACTGTGTTCCACCTGTGTCTGTATATGAAGAGAGAAGAAAATATCTATTTATATGATAAAAAAAAATGCACAGGGGGAAACATCTATGAGATCTGTTTAATACGAGCAAACGTATTTAAGCAGCGGACAGGTCAACGGAATACATATTGTATGCTGAGAGCGCAGAGCAGTGTTTAAGGAGACAAATTACAAGCGGATGAAGACATGAATCCTGAGTGTCACTGCTGAAGAGCAAACTCTCAGTCACCAGTAACCAGGCAGAAAAAGCCACTGCCTCATTTCTCCCTTTAATCCTTACATACACAGAAGGCGTTTCAAGTAACTTCTGCTCGTGTTGCGCAGCTCATTAAACTTTGCTGAAGTTTTGTATTTGTGGATACCAACTTCTCTCATTAAAGAAACCCTGGCTCTGCTTGAACGGATGGTGTTTGCTCCCAATCAATCTCTTAACAGTATTAATTGATTCAATCTTGTGCTTAATTAATCCTGGTCAAATAGTTTTGCTGCTCATTAGAGAATGCTAACTAATGAAGCACAGTTGGCTCTGTGCTGATGTCTGGCGGTTGCATTGTGGGGCAGCTTTCTACACAAAGACTGTAAATAAAGATAGGGCCTTTATTCCAGTGTGGCTGTTACCTGCGGAGCAGGTTAGGAATGGGACCAGGAGCGTGCTCGTCATCTTGTCAATATGCATAAATTTATGCATCGTGAATTCGTCCTTCACTGTGTGACTAACAATGAGTTCTGTTTTATATTCTGAGGCAACCAGGCGGAAAACATTCAGCACAAATCACCTGAACTGTGACTCGTACGATCGTGTGCTGGCACGCAGTACACTGAAAAGTTTTTTGGCCGTGCCAGCACATTCACTCGCCGCTTGCCCAGCTCAGATTTCAGGTTCAGTGGCACACTGGAGATCCAAAGTGCATCACAGAGGTAAAAGTGTCAGAATGGGACTTACACCGAGTGATGTAAACATTAAAAAAACAGCCACTGTGTTGAAAACACAGGCACAGAGGACTGGCAAAATTTAAATCTGGTATGGTTTTTGATTTTTATAGACCAATTCAAGGACAGTTTTGATCACATCTTGTACATTTGAAGATACAGCATGTATCGCTATCCAGATCTGAAGAAGTGCATTAGGACAAATGAGTTAAAAGAATAGGAAAACTGCACTGAAACACAGTCAGATTTTAGTCAAGAACATCACCCCAATCTGTCTCCTAATTAGAATAAACAGCCTGAACACTTACTTGATATGAATTCGACATGACTGAATGGTGCCCTTATAAATATGTAAAATGATATGTGATGTGGATTCAGCCCAGCAAGCGTTCTGCCTAATGTGTAACCAGTCTTACAGTTTTATATCTCTTTCTGAGAAGGCACAGAGACATACACGAATGCAGACAACGCACTGCTTTCTCCCTCCCTGGATTTCTCTGTTACACCAACAACAACAACAAAACAGAAGGACGAGGTCTTTTCAGCAGCTCCCTTATTTCCCAAGAGGTCGCAAGAGTGGATGGATCCACACGTTTGATCTGGCACAGATTTTACACCGGATGACCTTCCTGACGCAACGCTCCCATTTATCCAAGCTTGGGACAGGTATTAGAAGTCCACTAGCTTGTGACCCTCCTCCTGAGGCTGGGTTTGTCAATTGAACTGAGAATCTTTCCCATGTAAGACAAATGCATTAACCGCTACGCCACTGACAACAAGGAAAAATGCAACAGAAAAAACAAAACAAAAAACGTTTTACTGTTTTATTCTAGCTTTTTATTGTGTTTGTAGTGTTTGAGTTCCAATTAGCAGAAATGTCAACAGCTTCTTACTGCATCTGTTTTTAATGATCACTTTCCTGGTTAAAATGCATAGTTAATAACAGAGGGAAGAAGCTTCCTAATTTAGATTACTGCTCTTTCCTGAACTGCCCCTTTGATCTGTGATTGACAGCCTAATTAATTAACTGCTTAAACTTCAGGCATTGGTGTGTGTTCAGAGCTAAGGGTGCCACAACATGTCTGAATACTGGTGTTGAGTTTCTCCCTCAAATAAGTAAATTACTGTAAATGGCAGTGGGAAACCAATAAATCACTTTTTTTTTTTTCAAGATTTGGTTATTGTACTTAGTTAAACCACCTCACTCTAATAAATACTTGAAAAAAAACATATAAACCAAATAGGGAATGATTTCTCGTAAAAAAAAAAAAAAATGGGTTGACATTAATTGTGTGACAGTGAATTGCCTGAATCCACCTCAAGCTGACTGGCTCCTGGGATTTGTCTAACATGTCATTTAGCTGATGTTTCAGCTAAAGACTGCCATGACTTCATATACTTGCTCATTACTGAGACTGAACTGTTGAAGTGTAAAAAAATAAGAATAAAAATTTGTACACAATAACAGAAACAATAGTCTTACCTGACTTCACATGAGTGAACGCTGAGTTCTTTGTGGAGAAGTCCACTCGTTAGGTTGTAGACCAGCACAGACCCGTTGCTCGTGCCTAAGCAGAACAAACGGAAACAGAGAGCAGGGAGTAAGACATACGAGCCAGGCTGATGCAGAGAGGAAGAAAGGTCACAAGCCAGAGTTACATATCATAGCAGCATCTAGCCTCCAGCAGTATCAGAGACACGATGTGTCAGTGTGACACCCCTGTGTTCCCTGTCACTGCAGTAGGTGTGGAAAGAGGCAACACATCAAACCCTGTGTCATTCAGCTCACAGCCTGAGAACATCAGTTTCATCTGCTGCTGAAAACGACACAACAGCTCGATCCATCCCTAAACTTTACCTGATTAAATACCGCAAGTGACAGTCGACACTCCCACAAACTCAAACTTTTTTTAAAAACATTTGTTCATACTCATATTGCACTTTTAAATGTGATTTTCTGAGGTTTGCTTATGCAGCTAAAAAAAAACCCCCCAAAAAAACCATTTTTTGAGCAAATACAAGAAATGTTTTTTTTGCCCTGACATAAATTCATACACAAAAAAAATCAAACTAAGACAACTGAGTCGTCACTTTGAATCATTTGCATCTTCTAAGGATGTGAACAAGTTTAAGTTCTAAAGCCTCTATATCCCACCTTAGCTTAATTTACAAAGTGGAATGGCATCATGCCTATTGTACATATGCAAAAAACCCAATTTCATTTTCCTATATATGCAATAATATCCTTTATTTGCACTCTTTGCTTTAAACCATAGACTATGAAAAACTACCAAGTAGTTTGAAAACAATCAGGAATGACAAACTATTATTTAAAAAACCCAAACTCTGCGGTGCATCTAATATCTAATGAAGACTCAAGTTTAATGATGCCTGGAAAGCATTTAACTGGGTCTGGGGCATTCCTTCTGCAGGTGCAGAAACACATTTAGTTTTTGCAATTATATTGACTGTGACCACAGTGACTATGATCACATGCTGACAAAACATCTGGAATCGGTGATAGGCAGTGTGGCATGGGTGTTTGTGTATCCTCTTCCTTCTCCTGGTGCTGCTAATAGATGGCATGTAGTGTGGGCACAAAGATGCTTCAGCAGGATTTGAACAGGGAAGGACTGAGTGGAGATGACATTCCTGCAGCGTGATTCCTCACAGCCAGTGTTTGTTTACTTTATGCAAGATTAGTCAGGCTCTGTACCTCGCAAATTATCACCTTATAGCTTCAGAGATTGTTAATCTATTAAAAACACATGTAAAAATGTCAAGTTGTTGTTTTATGTGGATCTGGAATACACTTCTTGGCTCAGCATAATGACTCCAATGCTTTAGCTGCTTGGCAAGGTCACTGGAAGAACAAAACTGAAAGAAGTCGCTCCTTCAAGAAATATATTAGTGAGCATGCCTGCAGAAAGGCCAGCCAAGCAAGCTGTCTTTCCTAGTCCCAGTGTTTATGCACAGTTAACCAACAACTGGCTGTAGTCTCATATTAACCACACAGACATGAGAGTGTATACGTCTCCTCTAGCACTTGCTCAATAAGACCACACTATTGTTTATTTCATGTAGAATACAAATACGATGTTTTCTGACCAGCTATTTCTATAGTGCTAGTGGTAGTGTCGGCCTTGCAGTTTCTATCGAGACTAAAATAATAAGAATATCTCAGAGTTTGTATGTCTTGGGTTGTCAGTTCTATTTATTTGTCCTGTAATAAAATAAACTGATAAACCATCAAAAAGACCACGGGAGTTAACTATTACAAAAATGAATCATTAATTTTAATCAAAACTTCATCCTTTAAACATTCGGTTTTGGCTTGGGCATGGATAGTACTTGGCGATACAGCCTCGCTAGCGTTTACTGAGGATTTCAACACAGCAACAAGGTCAAGGCTCAGATCAGCCAAATGCATTAAAAGTCATTGGAAAACATTTTAGCATTCAGCAACATAGCACACAGTCCTGAACAAATGGTCATTCAGATGTTATCACAGTGAAGAGTTGGGATCAGTGGGGACGATGCAAAACATTCAGCCAGGTACAAGCTAAAAAAATATTTTAGTTTTGTGTCATCATACTGGCATTTTATGTCATTTTCATGTAATATACTATAGTATTCTTTTTTTTATTGCTGGTATAGAATGTGCAGCAAAATATTTCATTAATAGCGTATTTAGACAGATTCTTGCACCTTCCCATTTAACCTCATGAATTCCTTGAGAGTACCAGAAATCATTTTATGCTAATCCAAAAATTAATGTTTCAATACCAAGTGATGACAGATCTGAATTCCATCTGCAAATGAACCCAACAAATTATGAGAAGGGGGAAAGATAGAAAAAGAAAAGAGACATAAAGTGGAAGCTTTGAATGGATTCTTTTGTGGGCTACAATCCCGATTCCTCTCTGACAGGCCACTGGAGCTGATAATTAAAATCCATCAATCCGATAATTGCTTTGCTTTCTGAAGCACAGTAGCTTTATTTTGTATATTTGTTATTGATAAATTTAGATTTTGCTTTATTGATACTTTATTTAAATCATCCATTTTCTCTGGTTCAAACCACACAGTGGAGTGTAGCTGTCAGGAAAGTGTGGATAAATAAATATTAGAAGGCTGGGAGGGATATCAGTCTGTCAGTGTTTGTACAAGCCACTGAATAAGAAGGGTGTGGGCCTTGTACCTATCAGTAATGGAGCTGTCAGATCCCCCAAGGCTTACAACTCTTTAAACAGGAGACCAGACAGCAGTGATTTTGGGAAGCTCCTTGGGTGCAGAGCTTCTGTAACCTTTCCTAAGAGAGGAGAACAAGAGCAAAAAAGACTGGCAGAGGGGAAAGTGAGAGACGGAAATGAAGAAAACAGAGTTGGGAATCCCTGCACTTTGTCTAACTGTGATGAAACTGTGGAAGGCAATTTCAAACCTCAGTGCTTTCACACCATCAGCAGTAGGTGCATCTCCTGCTTTAACTGCACTAATAGAAAGTGTAAAAAGTCTGTATCCTTAGCTGTTCCCCTGACTAGTGTCTCATAACTGAGAACTCAGTGTTTCTCCTCTTTAACTTGTGCACACATTAGGGAGAAGCCGAATGCCGACTGGAACAGAGGCCAAGAAAATGATACTGCATGTGCCAAGCACTCATGCGTGAATCAATCTGGATTTACTGATCAGGTAAAATATACCAACACCCCCTAGAATACCTGCCCCAGTGCCAACCGTGGCAGCAATACTGAGGAGGTGAGAAATGCTACTGTAACTTTGACTCATTGATCATTAATGATCAAGGAACTGACCTCACAGCCCATTGTTCATTCAGTGGACTGGTTTCAGTTATTGTGCAAATGTACTGTTTATAAGGTTGGGGAAGCCTGCAGTCAGCTGAGACAGAAGAATCACTTGGATGAGTGATGAAACATTTCTCCCACTGAAAACGCTGCGTCAAGATGAACAGAAACGACTCGTAAACAGAAACAACCTGGGGATTTACTTACCTGGATGGTTGAGCGCGCATCAAGACAACGTAACCTTGACTCGTTTTGCATTTGATGATAGCGTAAGTAGGTAAAGTAAGTTTAAAAAGTTTATTTATTAAGCACATTTCAAATTCACAAAGTACTTTACAACAGGAAACAGTAAAATATATTAGAAAACAGACACAAAAAGATAAAATAAAACCGTAGATTGAAAAAATCTTGACAGTGAGATCTTGACTCGAGACAGACTGTTTAGTGCTTTGTATTTGCATACAGGAATTGTATATATGACATTAGTTAAGACATTACAGTAATCTGAGCGCAATGACACAGCGAGTAACAGGCTCCAACTCTCCAAATGCAATATTTAATATTATTGTAACTTGTACTTTGTGTGCACATTCCCTCTAACTGTACTAATAAAATAAAGTGGCTATAAATGACACGCATTAGCCTCAAGATACCATTTTAATTAAACATACTTCAGCTTCTGAATTATCTGGACGCTGCCTCCACCTTTCAGCGGAGATTGCGATTCTCCTTCTAAATCCTCGGTGTAATTAGCCAGACCTTCAAACTTATTATTCACAAGGCATTTCACTGGAAGTGGAACAAAAGACACATTTCAATAATGCAGCTAGAGACTGTTTAACTACTTGACCGTGCAAGATGACAACGGGGATTTGCCAAATGATGTGCAAAGAAAACCTAATCATCCTGTTCTAGCTTTAGATTCAAAATGCTACCGAGAGCCAGCTGTGCCAAGTCACCCCACACCATCTGCAGCAGGACGAGCAGCCACTCCAATCCCTTGTTAAATTGGGGAGGGAGGGTCAGTTTTTCTACTATTGCTACCTCTTCATTCATTTCACTCCTTAACAAAAACACACACACACCTAAGACAATTTGCTATTAACAGTTTTAGGTTTTCCCCTTAGCTCTTTTAGAACTATTGCACTAATTAGGCGATAATGTGCAGTGAACTTAAGAAAGTTCTGTCTTCCATAACTGTGGACCTGACAGGTGTATAGCAAAAGTAAACAGACCAAGAAAATGGTTGTAAGACGTAGAGCTTGAAGGTATTATTATTCATCTGCCTGTCTGTAGGTATGAAGGAGGCAATGTATCTTTAAGGTATGATTAATTTATGTGTCCAATGTCAGGGGACAAAGTGTAGCCTATTTTTCAGCCTGACAACTAAACTGAAGGTTTGCTGCAACAGGGAGCGAAAAGCAGCCTGCCTAGACTTAAAATGGAATTTGGCACAGAACCACGAGTGTGTGTGCGCGCATGTCTACACACATGAAAAGCAATGGCAAAATGAGGGGAAAAAAAACACAATCCTGCTCTTAATTTCCCCTTCAAATTTAGACTTTCATAATTTTATGTATCATTACTGTAGTGAGGGAAAACAAAATTGCTATGCCGATCTAAAACTAATAAATCCAAACTTTGACTGCTTCTCTCTCTCTCTCTCGCTTTTGCCTGGCAGCTGTCTTAGGAGAGTAATAACAGAGGATGATACTTCAGATTAAGTCTATGCCTTGTGCCATCGTTTACAGAGACCGCACAGTAGAATTTGATGGCCCGCTGCTTACTCACCGTCTGCCTCAAGGACATAAATTACAGCAATGATATTGCATATTCACAAATCCTGACATGCACTTCATTTGAAAAAAATCAATTTTGAGTTTTTTTTTTCCAGCTCAAACTTGAGATTGTGTTGCCATTTGAAATAAAGACCTGTTTAACTTGCTTGGCTTCATATCAGCTCTGTTAATTTCCTGTTAGGGACAAAAAAAAATGATGACAATTTGAATAGCATTCATTTTTGTGTGTGTTTAACTTTGCAGCAAAAACTCTTAAGGTGACAAACGGAATCAAATTTATGTTTATATATTTTTTGAGTCAACTGGGGGGAAAAACAAAACAAAACCCTAGAGCGTTAACAAAGAGTGTCGATGTGCATGAAATTAAAATGCGCAGCTGCAGCTTATAGCTGCATAATCATTTCATCTCGTCTCCCTCTAAAGCATTCTTCACTCACTGGATATTTACAAACAAACTTTGATAAAATCCAACCAGGCTTTTCCTCAAACAGATCTGTGGTAGTTACACACGACGGCAAGAACGGCATAGATGAGTCAAATTTAATAAACATAAAAACAAAAACGAACCCTTCTGTGCGGCGAGCCAAACAGTTGCTGATAAACATCCATTTGTGTCTTCCACTTGGCATTCTTTTAGAAATCAAACTGCTGGCAGTGCACCTCTATACATTTCACTGATCAATAAGATTAGAAAAGCACTATATAAATGCATTGCCTTAACTATCTATTTATCTGTTAGAGTTAGCCTCGTCTTAATTGGCTTTCCTACACAGCTAGAAACTATAATTTCTCCAGACACCACGTCTAAAGCTGAAATTGCACTGTTGCTATCGGTGGGACTTCATTTTATTTTATTGTATTTTGCAGCCAATCGTTTAATGGAGATTCTTAAGCTGTTGGGAACAACAAATAAAATCATCACTGTTTGATATTACTCATTTTATAAGTCCATTTCCCCCCTTTTTAGGCTACAAGCCACTCTTGAACAAGAAGAGAAATAAAAATAAATATATATATATATATATATATATATACACACACACACACACACATATATATACACACACACACACACACACACACACACACACTCAACAAAAATATAAACGCAACACCTTTGTTACTGCTCCCATTCACCATGGGATGGACGTAGAGACCTAAAATTCATTCCAGATACACAATATAACCATCCCTCCCAAACAGTGGTCACAAATCAGTCCAAATGTGTGGTAGTGGGCACATCTGCTATATTGAGATAATCCATCCCACCTCACAGGTGTGCCACATCAGGATGCTGATCTGACATCATGAGTAGTGCACAGGTGTACCTCAGACTGCCCACAACAAAAGGCCACCCTGGAATGTGCAGTTTTGTCTCACAGCAAAATGCCACAAGCAATGAGGGAGCGTGCAATTGGCATGCTGACAGCAGGAATGTCAACCAGATCTGTCGCCCGTGCATTGAATGTTCATTTCTCAACCATAAGCCGTCTCCACAGGCGTTTCAGAGAATATGGCAGCACATCCAACCGGCCTCACAACCGCAGACCTCGTGTAACCACAACAGCCCAGGACCTCCACATCCAGCAGGTTCACCTCCAAGATCGTCTGAGACCAGCCACCCAGACAGCTGCTGGAACAATTGGTTTGCACAATCAAACAATTTCTGCACAAACTGTCAGAAACCGTCTCAGGGACGCTCAACTGCATGCCCGTCGTCCTCATCGGGGTCCTGACCTGACTCCAGCTCGTCGCCGTAACAGACTTGTGTGGGCAAATGCTCACATTCGATGGCGTCTGGCACGTTGGAGAGGTGTGCGCTTCACGGATGAATCATGGTTCACATTGTTCAGGGCAGATGGCAGCTGAGAATGTCCCAGTTCTTGCATGGCCAGCATACTCACCGGACATGTCACCCATTGAGCATGTTCGGGATGTGCTTGACCGGCGTATACGACAGCGTGTACGAGTTCCCACGAATATCCAACAACCTCGCACAGCCATTGAAGTGGAGTGGACCAACATTCCACAGGCCACAATTGACAATCTGATAGACTCCATGCGACGATGTGTTGCACTGCATGAGGCAAATGGTGGTCACACCAGATACTGACCGGTTCTGGGTCCCCAGACCCCCAATAGCGCAAAAATCTGCACATTCCAGGGTGGCCTTTTGTTGTGGGCAGTCTGAGGTACACCTGTGCACTACTCATGATGTCAGATCAGCATCCTGATGTGGCACACCTGTGAGGTGGGATGGATTATCTCAATATAGCAGATGTGCCCACTACCACACATTTGGACTGATTTGTGACCACTGTTTGGGAGGGATGGTTATATTGTGTATCTGGAATGAATTTTAGGTCTCTACGTCCATCCCATGGGGAATGGGAGCAGTAACAAAGGTGTTGCGTTTATATTTTTGTTGAGTGTATATATATATATATATATATATAAAAAAAAACAAAAAAAACACCCAGCACGCCCCTGCGGGCGGTTTATCCTTCAAGCTCGGGTCCTCTACCAGAGGCCTGGGAGCTTGAGGGTCCTGCGCAGTATCTTAGCTGTTCCCAGGACTGCGCTCTTCTGGACAGAGATCTCCGATGTTATTCCCGGGATCTGCTGGAGCCACTCGCCTAGCTTGGGAGTCACCGCACCTAGTGCTCCGATTACCACGGGGACCACCGTTACCTTCACCCTCCACATCCTCTCGAGCTCTTCTCTGAGCCCTTGGTATTTCTCCAGCTTCTCGTGTTCCTTCTTCCTGATATTGCTGTCATTCGGAACCGCTACATCGATCACTACGGCCGTCTTCTTCTGTTTGTCTACCACCACTATGTCCGGTTGGTTAGCCACCACCATTTTGTCCGTCTGTATCTGGAAGTCCCACAGGATCTTAGCTCGGTCATTCTCCACCACCCTTGGGGGCATCTCCCATTTTGACCTCGGGACTTCTAGGTTATACTCGGCACAGATGTTCCTGTACACTATGCCGGCCACTTGGTTATGGCGTTCCATGTATGCCTTGCCTGCTAGCATCTTGCACCCTGCTGTTATGTGCTGGATTGTCTCTGGGGCATCTTTACACAGCCTGCACCTGGGGTCTTGCCTGGTGTGATAGACCCCAGCCTCTATGGATCTTGTACTCAGAGCTTGTTCTTGTGCTGCCATGATTAGTGCCTCTGTGCTGTCTTTCAGTCCAGCTTTGTCCAGCCACTGGTAGGATTTCTGGATATCAGCCACCTCCTCTATCTGCCGGTGGTACATACCGTGCAGGGGCCTGTCCTTCCATGATGGTTCCTCGTCTCCCTCCTCTTTCTTGGGTTTCTGCTGCCTGAGGTATTCACTGAGCACTCGGTCAGTTGGGGCCATCTTCCCAATGTATTCTTGGATGTTCCTTGTCTCATCCTGGACTGTGGTGCTGACACTCACCAGTCCCCGGCCCCCTTCCTTCCGCTTAGCGTACAGCCTCAGGGTGCTGGACTTGGGGTGAAACCCTCCATGCATGGTCAGGAGCTTTCTTGTCTTTATGTCAGTGGCTTCTATCTCCTCCTTTGGCCAGCCTATTACCCCAGCAGGGTACCTGATCACGGGCAGGGCGTATGTGTTGATGGCCCGGATCTTGTTCTTACCATTCAGCTGACTCCTCAGGACTTGCCTGACCCTCTGCAGGTACTTGGTGGTTGCAGCCTTTCTAGCGGCCTCTTCATGGTTCCCATTTGCCTGCGGGATCCCCAGGTACTTGTAACTGTCCTCTATGTCTGCAATGTTGCCTTCTGGTAGTTCAATCCCCTCAGTTCTGACTACCTTCCCTCTCTTTGTTACCATCCGACTACACTTCTCCAGTCCGAACGACATTCCAATGTCATTGCTGTATAGCCTGGTAGTGTGGATCAGTGAATCGATGTCTCGTTCACTCTTGGCATACAGCTTGATGTCATCCATGTACAGGAGGTGGCTGACAACTGCTCCGTTCTGTAGTCGGTATCCGTAGCCAGTCTTGTTAATGATCTCACTGAGGGGGTTCAGGCCTATGCAGAACAGCAGTGGGGACAGAGCATCTCCTTGGTAGATCCCGCACTTGATGGTAACTTGTGCTATGGGCTTGGAGTTGGCCTCTAGTGTTGTTCGCCACATCCCCATTGAGTTCCTGATGAAGGCTCTTAGGGTCCCATTGATCTTGTACAATTCTAGGCATTCCAGTATCCAGCTGTGGGGCATTGAGTCATAGGCCTTCTTGTAATCAATCCAGGCAGTGCACAGGTTGGTCAGTCTGGTCTTGCAGTCTCGGCTGATTGTTCTGTCTACCAGTAGCTGGTGTTTTGCACCTCTGGTATTCTTGCCAATTCCTTTCTGTGTCCCGCTCATGTATTGACCCATGTGCCTGTTCATCTTAGCCGATATGATGCCTGACAGGAGCTTCCATGTAGTACTGAGGCAGGTTATTGGTCGGTAGTTGGAGGGGACCGGTCCCTTCTTGGGGTCCTTGGGGATCAGGACCGTCCGGCCTTCAGTTAGCCATTCCGGGTGTCTCTCGTTAACTAGCAGCTGGTTCATTTGTGCTGCCAGACGCTCGTGGAGTGCAGTCAGCTTCTTCAGCCAGTAGGCGTGAACCATGTCGGGCCCTGGTGCTGTCCAACTCTTCATACTGGAGACCCTTTCTTGGATATCTGCCACTGTGATGGTTACTGGACCCTGTTCAGGGAGGTCGCTGTGGTCTGCCCTCAGATCCACTAGCCACTGAGCATTGCCGTTATGGGTTGCATCCTTCTCCCATATGCTCTTCCAGTATTGCTCCGTCTCCAGCCTTGGTGGTGCTGTTCTCTTATTGTTCCCTTGCCACTGAGAGTACACCTTTGCTGGTTCTGTGGAGAACAGCTGGTTTATTCTCCTGCCTTCTATCTCTCTGGTGTACCTCCTCAAGCGGCTGGCCAAGGCTGTGAGTCTTTGCTTGGCAGTTTCCAAGGCCTCAGGTATGGACAGCTTGCTGTATTTCTTAGGCACCTTATTTGTCGCACCTTTCTGCAACTCTGTTAGTTGGCTAACCTCCCTCCGTGCTACTTTGATCTTGCCCTCTAGCCTCCTTCTCCATGGAGGGTACTGCCCCTTGTGGCTGTTCAACTTGTAGCCAAGCATCTCACTGATCACTGCTGCCGTATTGTAGATCAGCTTGTTAGTGTCGGTAATCGTGGTTGTAGGTATTGCCCGTAGTGCTGCATTAACATCATCTAGCAGACCTTCTGAGGGTACTTCACGTAATCTTGGTAACCGGCTACGGGGGATCCAGGTTTCAAGCTTGGCCATGATCCTATTTTTCAGGTCAGTTCCTCTCGCACTCAACGATCCTTCTCCTATCGCACTTGGGGCTATGTACCCAATCTCGGGTGGGGGTGATGATATCGCCCCCCTGACCTGGCGTCCTGACTCCTCCTTGCCGTAGCATTTGTGTTGTACCTCGTCAATCTCTAGCTGTGAGAGCAGTCCCTTCTTTCGAATGTTGGAACACTGAGCTACTAGTTGTTTCGCCGTCATTGTGGATGTTGGGTATCGAAGAATCCATAGGTCCCTCATCCTATTCATGTAGCCCCTTCCGCCGGGGTTACTTGCGTAGTAGCATTCCAACAACGCCCTGTTTTCGTCCCTTGCCCACCGATGCCTTCTTGTTCCAGTAGCCCACTTTTCGTCAGGGTGCCCTGGTTCCTCAACACCTGACGCGGACCTTGTTGATCCGGGCGACGTCCGAGCCGGCATGCCTTCATATTTATCTGTCTCGCTCATGTCTGCGGTAGGCTTGCTTAGCATAGGGGGTCTAGCCTTAGGACCCTTACTGGATACAGACGCCCCAGGCAGGAATCGAACTTGCGATCCTCTGTTCCAAAGGCGTGTAGTTTAACCACTACGCTATCCAGCTGCTCTCTCTCTCTATATATATATATATATATATATATATATATATATATATATATATATATATATATATATATATATATATATATATATATATATATATATATATATATATATATATATCTGCTGCTGTATATATATAGCTGTATATATATAGCTGCTGCTATCTGCTTAAACATGCAACAGTGAGGTGACATGCATATTTTGTGCTAGTTTGTGCTTATCTTCAGGTCACTTTTGATCAGGACATGTCCTTCAATGAGCATATTAAGCAAATATGTAAGACTGAGAGTGATGCCGTAAACCTAGTTCATTCATGACTTCTAGGCTAATCAATTACAATTAGACTATTGTAATTCATTATTATCGTCAGGTTGTTCTAAAAGTTCCATAAAAAGCCTCCAGTTAATACAGGGACAAGAGAGAAGGATCATATTTCTCTCAGATATTTTTTCCTGTTAAATCCAGAATTGAACTTTAAATCCTTCTCATGAACTATCAGGTCTCATCATATCTTAAAAACCTCATTGTCCTTTCTTAACCAAGCACTTCGCTCTCAGACAGCAGACTTACTCGTGATTCCTTGGATAGTAGAATAAAAGTAGAATTGCCTCAGCCTGATAGCTGAGGCAGAGGCTTCAGCTATCAGGTCCCTCCCCTGTGGAGCCATCTCACAGTTTGGATTTGGGAGACAGACACTCTCACTCTCTATGTAAGAACAGACACACTGAGCACTTCTCCATTCACCTCTTTTCCCTTTCCAGGTGTTTAGAATGGAATGAAAATATTATTATCCCACATTGGGGATTCACGATTTTCTGTTGTTGTTGTTTATTTACCACTGCAAGATGTCATTACTTTTTCATCTTCTTTCTCTCTCAGTCTGTGTTTTGCCTGTCTCCCTATGCTTTGTTTTTTTTTTTTTCCTGCCCCCCCGCCCCAACCAGTCACGACAGATGGCTGCCCCTCTCTGAGCCTGGTTCTGCTCAGAGAGGTTTCTCCAGCCCACCTTCACGCGGTCTTTGCACATAGGGGGTCATTTGAATGTCTGGGTTTTCTCCAGAATGCTGTAGGGTCTTTACCTTACTGTGTAAATCACTTTGCAGTGACTGTTATTGTGATTTGGTGCTATATCAATAAACCTGAACTGAAATGTATTTTCTTTATTAACTCAGAGTTTGAAAAATACAAGCAGTGGAAGCATTTGGCACACTTGCTACACTTGTGAGGCTGAGCCTCTGTGTGAATAAGGTGATAACAATTCCAATCTCATAAATACAGGGAACTTTCCCACATTGGTTACAGCAATGCTGTTTCTCTAGAGTGTGGATAGACTGATCCAGCTGTTATTCACTGAAAACATCTTCACACTCATCATGAGGTCTGTCCGGATATTTTCAGCTGTGGTTCTGTGAAGCAAACAGAGATGGACAATTTAAAAAAAAAAAAAAAAGCCAGTCATAACAGTGTAGTAAGATTAGCAAATCACACAGGAAGAGGTCTCCTGACGCACAGAAAAACTGGGCATGGTAGAAGTGAAACATTAAGTCAATTATCTTTTGATAACCTTTTGAAATTTTCTATAAAACTAAAAGAATGTCTGTGCCCGTACCTGACAGTAGCAGCAGCTACATCCGAAATGAACTGAATAAGGGGCTTTCTGTCTTAAAAAACAGAAGAAAAAAAATGGCACAGTCGGATTGTGGAATTTATTGCTCAGGGCAGTTCTCAGGGGTTCTGAAATCACAATATTATATATATATATTACTACTCATTCTGGACGCCTTATAAATATAGGCAGGTACACACTGGTCTCTAGTCTGTAGTATAAAGCGGTATATAACAACTATCACTTAAGATTCTGTGAATAATAATAATAGTGAATAAGAGCTTTTTCTTTAAGTATTAGCTGCTTTAAGGAAATACGAGTTATCTGTGGGATGCAATCAGTGCACTGGGGCCAAAATAAGATCACTTTAAGTGTTACAACTGCTGTTGAGCCCTTTTGTAATGACATTACAATAAAATGTCTTTATAGCTAGGGCTGGGTATCGTCACTGATTTCTAGAATCGATTCAATTCCGATTCACAAGGTCCCGAATCGATTCGATCCACGATTCGATTTAATTCGATTCGAATCTGGGAAATTTTGACAGTTAGAAATATTATAATTCAGATCAGTACATTTACATATTTTTGTATCTATTAAAAGGAAGCTGACACACGCAAGACTTTATCAAAGTTGTGAGCATCACAGCAGAGGCCTTTGTGTCAAAGTAGCTGAAGATAAAACACAGAAAAACATGAAGGTGATTTTCCTGGCCTGGGATTTTATAAAAATAATCTGCAGTACATCAAAAACGAAAGAAAACCATTAATCAACACATGAACATTACCTCTGAAGTTACAGCAGTTTTATTACAGACACGGCTAAGCGTTTTGCATTTTGCTTAATTTTAAAAAGTTTAAAGTTGTTCAATATTGAACGGCAGAAATCAGGTTTACTTTTCGGAAGTAAGTAAAAGGGAAAAAAAAAAACGTCGGCTGACAGCGCTGTAAACAACGGTAGACTTGTGCGTAACAAGCAAGCGAATAATGCAGGAGAGAGAGAGAGAGAGAGAGAGAGAGAGAGAGAGCCAGCCCGCGGATCAGAATCAGCGAGCTGTCGGCTTTCAGCCCCGACCGTCAGCTGAGAAAGGCGACATCTCACTGATTCTGATCCGCGGGTTGCGCTGTGTGTTTACGTCTTTGTGCAGAAGCCGTGTACCTGCTCTCATTTACTGTCTTAGCTGTTTGGTGGTTGTTGAAATTTTGTGATCTTTCACCTGAGATTCTGGCATTTCGGGCAAAATAAATTAATATTAAAAAATCGATTCAGGATTTTAATGAATCGATTTTACGTTATCCAAGCCAGAATTGATTTTAATCGATAAATCGATTATAAAAACCCACCCCTATTTATAGCTACTAAATGCCAACAGAAGAAGCAGAGATGGAAATTTTACACACAGTAAATATTCGTTAAAGAACTTACATCCGTGAATTATATCTGTTTTTTTTGTTGGTGTGAGTCTTCTATCAGGCATTCCTCCATCTTTAAATCCCCTCTGGCATAAACAAACAGAAATAATAAAGACGGTAAAATGCTAAAACACTACAGCAACAACGGCAATTGCATTAAAAATCATCACCTAAACATGTCAATGAAAATTCATCTGACCTTTATAATTGAAAAAAACAAAACCTAATAATGAAAAGATTTTTGTAAGTAGCAATAAGAAAGCTAATCCAGGTAAATAGTAAACAGAGAAACAATACATAGGCCTTCTATCCATTTTCTTTTTAAATAACTGCCGCTTGGAAAGGAACCACATTTAGAAAAGAATACATAAAAAATAAAACTATTTATGCCACTTTTATGCACTTCTACGGTAAAGCCCTCCACGCTATAGAACATCAATTACAAATTAAATGAACTAAAGAAAGCTTGTTTTCTTCTTACCATTCCAGTTTCGATGATGTTTAATTATCGTCTGCAGTCAACATGCATCTTCACACAGAGACGGGAGGTTTGAAAAACGCAGCACTGGTTTCCAAGGTAACCAAAGGTGAATCCGGTTTGAGTTACAGAAGCGTTTTAAAAAAAATGAACAAAAGCTACAAAGGAAGAATATGTCCCCGAATAATAGAACCAAAGTCCTTTTTCGCTCCTCAGTGGGCCGCGAACTCTGTCTCAAATACCAAAGTGCTCGTCAACATTAACTTACCCAGCTTGACAATTACTCACAATACAGTCAATGTTTAAATGTTTTGCCACCATTAATTTACAAATGCTTTGACATCTAATTCACTTGGTTGTGTATCAAGGACTTGTCAATAACAGTAGGTAATGATGATAAAACAGTAGCAGTACTGTGTTGAAATCTTTTGTGGACTTGTAGGACTGCCAATGTGAACTCAAAAGAAAGCAAATCGAACGTATACAGTTCAACAAAAACAGGACATTTAGACTAGAATTCGCTGCATTTACAGTTTCTGCAGAATTTACCAACGTCCAGTTAAATTTACTGTTACGTGGTTGTTAATGATTAAATAATGATATAACAAATCAATAGTTTTTGTTCCCCCCCCCCCAGAAAAACAGAAACCTCATATGCCAGTGGTAGTGACTCATTTGTCATAAAGTTTTGCAGAATTGCGTGACTGTGAGTAACTGGTTTCCTATTACCTACCTACAGCCAGAAGGGGTTGATAGTGGTTGATATTTTTGGTGGTAAGAGGTGGACACATTCGGATGGCAAATGGTGGCAGTGGCAGACCAGACAGCAAACCGGTTAGCAGGAACTTCAGCTGGACTTCTTGCTGGTGGGAAGATGTAGGAAGAGTCTCACCGGCTATCAAGGTCTGACCTGGAGATGGAAAAAAAAAAAGATAAAATAAAAAGACAAGACGTCAAGTGTTAAGTTGGACATAATGTGAAAAACTACCTCTTATTTGCTCCTTAAATAATGAAATAACAACAGGTTAGGAAAATCTAACCAAAATCAAGACTTTCTTTCATTATCACTGTCACCATTGTATTCTATCTTATACAGCTCATATGTAGAAGGAAGGCTGTCATTCTGTAAATCAATCACTGTATAACGCATAGACAGCAACAGTGGGTGCTACCATCTGTATGAATATGTTCAACGAAGAAATAAACACAAGCAAAATAAACAAAAAGTCAAAAAAATATAAACCAAATATAAACAGAAGCTTCTTGAGAGCAGCAACATCAACAAGTGAACTGCAATAACAAGATGCTACATTATGTGAAACAAATAGTGTTTGAATACTGTGCAGGAAGTAAATCATCCCAAATCAAGACTGTAGACACCTCGTACTTGTAAGAAGCTTAATAGAAGTCTTTTGAATACAAATTTCAACTTGGCCTTACTGATCTAAAACAAAGCACATGTTTGTCTGAAGTGGAAACGTTGTACACAATGCAACTACAGCTGGAGGCAATAGAAAAGAACTAATATTGGTTATTTCAATGAGCTGTGGGCTTAGTTATCAGGCTGAGCAGCTGTAATTATCATAAGAATTTAGTGGTATGTTAAAGCACTAAAGGCAAAGAGTAGCTAGTGCCCTCATCAATTTTAATCAACAATCAATTTTAAATATCAAGAAAACATTTTGTTGGGATGTGGGTGGGCCCTCCGTAATGCGAGTGTCACGACTGGCAGCCAGCACTGGAGTAATGACGTAAAAGTCTCTGAGGTAGCTGAGGAAGCATTCCAATAGTAAGACACCACACTCATGTTATCAGAGAACGGGTGTACGAGATAAGTAACAGCAAGTTTCTTCAATACTTTAAAATCACAGACCGAGACATAGATGTGAAGGCGATTCGCTTAAAATAATTTCATTACTGCACATCAGACTGCGCATTTTAATGCACTGTGAACGAATAATTCATCTTTATCTGTGTATCTGCTGGAGAGCTTTAGTATTCCCCGAGGAACAAACCTTAAATTGTCATTAGCACTTGTTAAATAATTCATTTGGTTTTCTTGATTTCTTTACACTGGAGATGTTTTGTCTTTCAGCTTGGAGTTAGATTCTAATCTTATATTATTATAACTACAAATAAAACAAAAAAAAAAACCCAAACAAACAACACTGTGCCTACCATAGATTGCAACAAAGGAAAAATGGTTTTCTAGTTACCAGCTCTTTCCACATCTCAGTGTAATAACAAGCATGTTTTTGTTTTACAGACTATAAGTAACCTGCATGACAGTGATATTTCCTCATAACAAGAGCTTTAGTCAGCAACTGTCAAACAGAGCTACTGCTCCAGGCAGTAGATGGCTTCAGTCTGTGTCTGTGTGTGTATACATATCTGTATAGATATAGATATATATAGATTAAGGATGAGACAGAAAACCCCTCCCTTCTAATGCCATCCACCTCCCACAGGTCTACCTCCCAATGCAAGTTAACTCTCACTTAATACAAATGACAAACCTAACACACACAAAAATCATCCTATCACAATTTTACATTTACATTCATCTTTTGACAGGCAGCCTTAAATCATCAGGGAGGATAAAGAGAGAGGGTGGAGAGGAAAAAAATAATTAAATGAAGGAGAGACATCATAAGCAGAAAAGATGAGACAAAAAAAAAAGGGGGAAAAAGGGAAAGAGAGGAAGGGCCATGCATCTATGGGACTCTTTGTGCAGAGCTGCTCAACAGGGGAATAAGGCTGGCTTGTGAAGTGCACAGAGGAGAAACCAGCAGTCACACATTAAAGCAGAAACTGAAGGGGTGCCTTGAGGCCCACTCAACTCGCAGAGGTACAATAAAAGATACACTAAGACCTGCAGCATCCACACACAATAATCTAATTCCCTTCATGTTTTTGAGTTTTCACATTTTCTCTCAAAAAAATTACAACCATCCTTCTATGATGAGAATGAGAATGCTTCAGCTGCACCAAGATGTGACATGTGTGACGTTTTGCCTTCCAAACAGCAAACTATATTGTCTGAGATGCGCATTGTAGTGGAGTGTTGATGGTGGTGGTGTGTTTAGGCATACCAATCATGCTGTTAAGAGACAGATCCTGAATCTTTTTCTGGTTTGGACCCAGTGGAGCTCCACAAAATGACACAGGGGAGTAGAGCGGCGACAAACCCGAGCTGTCGTGGAGAAAGAGAAAGAATCATTCACCACATGAACTTCAGAGTGACATAAATGAATAAACACATGCGATATTTCATAAACTGCATACTAATTATATGCATTGCGTCTTAACCTTCCTTAGTTAACTCAGCTTTCCCTTTCAAAACCACCTCACTGAGAATATAATTTATGTCATTATATCAAACGTAAGCTAAAAAACTTTTTAGGAAACATCAGACTGTCAATTTAGAGCACCGCAAAAGAAAACTTCTGCAACTCATTAGCCGTGAAACAGAAAACCCACCTGTCAAGCAAATGAATTCAAACAAGACTATAATAAGAAAATTCCTCACATACTGACGGAAAGCAAAAACTTTTCATCCCTTTTTCATTTAATGCTGTAGATTTCTCTTGTTTGCCCACATTAAATTGGCTTGTTCACAGGCAGGCAGAATTCACTCTGTCTCACGTAGGAACCTGACTTAAGAGAGAAATACAAAACTGTTCTCGACAGCAGCGAGGGAACGCTCCATCAAACGAAAAGACACGTCAACGACAACCAAACCCCTCTGCACAGCCCACCTGCGCCAGTCACGATGAAGACTACATTTAGGTCAGAGGATTATTATTTAAAGTCAGCTTGAGTCACCTTACAAAGTAGTCAAACTTTTAACCATTACGTCTAGCTTTCAACTGTGAAATTGTAATGTAACTTTGCAGAATTATTTGGCTTTCTGCATACGTGTGTGTGTGTGTGTACCTAGGATTGGCAGCTTTGCCGGTGTGGGCTCTGAGCTCCCACAGCATGGCTCTGCCATCGCTGACCATGAGCGCAGCCTTGTTTTCATTGACGGGGCAAATCACCATGCGATATGGTCGGACGGTCTTTGTGACTCGGATGGCGTCACACTGAGAGCGCAGGTCGTACACAAGCTCCTGGACACTCTGTTCTGGGTCTGGGAAACCAAAGGAATAAAGGAAAAATACGACAAAGAATTAGGAAGAGAAAAAATGTACAGCGAGGTCGACATGCAGGAAGAATAGTGGCAGATAAAAACCACATGATGGAAATTGTGGATTGAGAAGGACAAACGAGAGGAAAAAAATACAAAATGTCAAAGTCTACAGAGTAGATGTTCATAATACTGACAACGGAGGGGGAAAAAAGGAAGAAGAATAGGAGTATATACGATTGAAAGAACAATTTTGAGCACATTAAAAGAAAAATAGAGAGCATAGAGAGCTTTACATAGATTTAAGGCAGTAAAAAGAGTAGGTGAGAGATACAAGAGGAAATTTCAGGGAAAAAAAGGAAAATGGGTATAGAGAGATGTGTGTGGAGGAGATAGCAAGGAGAGTAAGTGAGGAAGAGAGAGAGATTCAGCGAGACAATTGCCTCCCATTGGCCTATCACGCTAAGCCAAAGATAAATGAGACAGTAAGGGGCTAAATGCCCACTGGAGCATAGGGAAAAAGGCTACAGGATCCAATTGCAGTGCAGTTGGCTGAATAGATGATGACTGGGGGATGGAGCACTGAAGTGAGGAGCAGCTTAGGCGCTGAAGTGAGGAGTGAGTAAAGCACAACGGCTATGTGCAGATTGTGAGTGGATACACCATTGTGAAAAGGTTTCATACCCGCTGCTTCCTCAGTGGCAACCGTGGAGCGACAAACTCGTAGTGTGATACAACCATTCTCATGGAGACAGTAGAGGGCGTCTCTCTGAGCACAGGGAATCACCTAAACACAGAGGGAGTGAAAAAAAGGGGATCATGTGTGATTGTGACTTTGCCAAATGTCTATTTGAGACTTAATGTTGAACAGGTGGTGTTTACATTTGCTCTAAGCACTGCATGAATTTGCCAATGTATTTGCTCCACAGCATGAGAACCCCCTAATACACTCATCAAAACCTACATGTGTAAATTTGTTTGGCACAAACAGAGGAAAACAGAGCAGGGGCTAAGCTTCATTAGCTTGTCAGATCTCATGCTAGTCTGAAAAGGAGGGATTTTTGCCAAAGGCTGCTGAGACATACTGATGACGTGATTGGGAAAAATATTATTGTGCAGACTTAAGATGTTATGGCATAGTCATGTTTTATAAATATATGGACAATAAGCTAAGAAGTTGGGAATTCAAAATATTGCCGACTACAGCAGGCAAGATCTATTATCATACAAAAAAATTATCCTGATGATGAGTTGTGCAAATATACAGCAGAATTCATTACAGTTGTACTTCAAGTAATTATTCTACACTTTTACTCTCTCCCCTCACCCCTAACCAGTCGTGGCAAATGGATGCCCGTCCCAGAGCTTTTGTCGTGCAAAAGAGGAGTTTTTCCTTCGCACTGTCGCAAAAGGGGTCGTCTGATTGCTGAGGCCTTCTCTGTATTATTGTCGGGTCTCTACCTTACAATATAAAGCACTTTGAAGTGACTGCTGTTCCACATTAGCGAGGATAGAAGAAAATTCACATTTCTCGGAGCACAACGGACAACAAGACTGTCATCAAAAACACTGAATGACTTGTTTGCATTTAACAGCTCTGAAAATAGTTTTATCTGAAAGTGCAAAGAAGCAGCAGCATTTTGGGGCCAGTTCTAGCGTTGTATAAATATCAGATCCATTTCTGTGATCCTTTGAATATATTTATTGATGTGTGTGGGCATGTACATCTGTTATTTTATTGTGTAATTCTCCGTTTCATGTGCAGCAGTTTGGTTAACTTTGTTGTTTTAAATATGCTGCATAAAGAAATTTGGACTGGATTTGAATTTTGTGTGTAAAACTATAACATAATAACAATGAAGTGTTCAGTTATTTAAATCTATCCATATTTTGTATGACAAAAGCCCTACCAGGGCTCTAGAGTGCCACCAATTTGGTCGCAAATGCGACCAAATTTTTCAGTGGTGCGACTAAAAAAATATATATATATATATTTGGTTGCACCTGTGCGACCAACTGTTAGGGTGGCAAAAAAAAAAAAAAAAAAAAATCTGCAACCTTCCCTGTGGTCAACAACAGACACACATTTTGCCCCTATCGTGGACTAAACCAATCAGAGATAGTCAGGGGCGGGACCTCTCTGATTGGCCGTGGTCCAGTTGAAAGTGCAGGTGGAAGTGGGAGGTGAGTAGCTTGAATAAAGCGATATCAATTCATTAAATCCTGAATCAACTTTTAAATATAACTGTGTTTTGCCAGAAACGCCAGATTCTCAGATTAAAGCTCACAAAACCATTTCAACAACAACCAAACAGCAAATGAGAGCAGGTACACGGATTCCACACAAAGACGTAAACACAGAACGGACCGACGCATCAGAATCAGCTTTGTCTTTCTCGGCTTTCTCACCCGCCGGCCCGCAGACGGACACGCTGTCGGAGCTCAGCGATCCTGATGCGTCCGGTCCGCGCTGTGATTACGTCTTTTTGCGCTGATTCTGAGCTGCAGGTTTTGTCTCTCCAACCAAAATTCACCGAGCCAGCAGCAAAAGAAGCAGCAAACTGCGCTTCACATTTGATCAATGTCGTCATGAATTTTGCTGTTTTGCTTCCACGACTATTAAAATCACACTTCATGCACAGCTAGCTCTCTCTCTCTCTCTCTCTCTGTACTTCAAGAACAGTTTCCGTCTCCAATCTCTGTTTTCTGTATTATTCATTGGCTTATTACCCACCAGTCTACCGTTGTTTACAGCGCTTTTTCTTTTTCACTTAAATGACCTCGGACAAGAAAGCCTATTTTTTCTGTTGTTCAATACTGAAGAAATTTAAACTTTATATGCAGAACATTGTAGAATATTTTTAAGGTTTTCTGCTTTAAAAAGCCAGACCAGGAAAATCTCCTTCATGTTTTTCTGTGTTTTATTCTCAGTTACTTTCACACAAAGGCATCTGCTGTGATGTTCACAATTCTGATGAAGTCAGTGCTGATAAATGATCAGAATTATAATATTTCTGACTGGCTGAGGCCAAGTTGAATCGAATCGGGACTTTGAAAACCGGAATCGAATGGATTATAGAAATCAGTGATGATACGCAGCCCTAACTTTTCTGTTAAGGCCTGATCCTTCTGAAATTCATAGCCAGTGCTCTGACACGGTGTCATCAATCTTTGAATGCTGAAAAAGCACAGTGTATCCAGAAAAACACATTATATTATATCAATTATTATAAAATTTGTGTGCGCCTAACTTTTGTGCCGGTACGCCCAACTTTTTAAAGTTAGGCGTACCGGTACGCCCATGGCAAAAAGTTAGTCTAGAGCCCTGCCTACAGAGCTCACCTGGTATGATCTGTAAACAATAAATTCTATTTCAGTGCAGTTCTCATGTTTCTATACCTTATTAACTCATGACAGTAATTAATATATTAACGTTACAGTCACTGGTGAGGCTACATCACTGAACTTTTTTTTGTTACTTCTAACAGATAATCAAATCAAACTACTACCGGTAGTTAAATTCATCTTATTCACAAATATGTGCATTCAGTTGTGATTGTTATTTTGACATCTTCACATTGCTTCTTTTGTTGGCTTTCTGAACGTCTGATTTCATTGAACATACTGTACATTTTAAAACACCTCACTCAATTTATGCCAGTGCACAAAATATTCCAAATACTGAAATGCAAAAACTGCAAGACATCAATCTGCAGCCATTTGAAATCAAAGTAAATCAGCACCTTGTTGAAAATGAACAGATAAACAACAAATTGATGGATTCTGTACTAGTTTGCTATTGATAGATGGAAAAATGACTGTAGGCCATGTTGACCTGACAAACTGGCAACTGCACACTATGTATGCCCCAACCTGACAGTGGAGCCTCTGTACACTCGAGCATAGACCTTTGCCACATAGACCTGTGTCATCAGTCATGCAAATTGGCTGGAAGACAAGCACTTTATAACACTTAGAGAAAGGAGGCGTTGGTCAGACGGAGC
This sequence comes from Rhamphochromis sp. 'chilingali', assembly GCF_963969265.1. Lineage (NCBI taxonomy): Eukaryota > Metazoa > Chordata > Actinopteri > Cichliformes > Cichlidae > Rhamphochromis > Rhamphochromis sp. 'chilingali'. Next base: position 8,671,010 of record NC_137947.1, on the reverse strand, counting down.
CTAGGCAGCTGAGTAATACCCCTTTGCTTCTGCCCCTGGTGACTTTAGATCTTACTCCTTGACTACAAACGCTCATTCTCTACCTTTGTGTTGTTAAACCATAGAGACGTTTATTAAAACAAGATCAGTGACAACCCAAATAAAGTATGATTTATGATAGGACAATAATACAAAGAACAGAGCGCAATTTCACAGAAGCAGAACATGTCATCGACTGCAGAGATGAACTAATAACTGCAAACTGTTCCATGCATGTACATTCAGGCATGAAATTCAACGAGTTTCAAAAAGGCACATTAGGTCTCAAATACAGTAGAACCACTGCCGTGAAAAATAAGGAGAGCTACTCTGTGTAATGACAGGGCAGCACAGTGGTCAATCTTTTGGAGACGGAGAGTAAGTATAGAAAGGGGGAGCGAACGGTGCAACTTTAAGACAGTTTCTGTTCAATTACTGGCACTGGAGCTGTGACAAATCCTCAGTGTAATACCCCCACGGCATTCATCAATTTCCAATTAGAAATCCAGACTTTAAAAGAAAGTGAATTGGCACCTAAAGGTCAAGTCTGTTGCTGTGGAGAGGCAGTATAAAGAAAGGGGGGACTTTTTCCCCCTTTGTTGCTAATGACTACACAGTCCTGATGTGCAGTTGTCACACCCAATGAGGAGAAACAACTGCAGAGGCGGGTGCAAAGAGTTAAGAACTTTATCATTCGTGGCAGGAGGAACTGTCTTCCTGGAGGAATCATCCATAAAAAAGACAGATTTCAGTAAAGCTCTTCAAGTAAGATGTTGATATATGAGGTTTGTTAAAGCCACATAACACAGCCATCCTTTCACCTAGACCAACTACGGTGTCAGCGCAAAGCAGTTTAAAAAATGTCCTGCACATAACGTCAAGAGTAAGTGATTGGTGAGAACTCAGAGCCTGAAAATTTAATGCTGTTTTAAGGTTAACTTTCATCTCTTCGAGTTTAACCGAGATCCATATTAAAGGGATTTTGCTGCGTATTTTTGCAGCGTGCCTCACCTGGATGAAGGGAACCCCGGAGCGCTCGATGGCCACCACACCCACCGTCTGACTGAGCTCCAGGTCCAGGATCAAAATTTCTCTGGGATAAAGCAGCAGCATGTGGTTTCTCTTCGAAGGTAGGTAGGATAGCTGCAGGCAGTCGTTCAGTGTCACAGCCTCTGCCCTAAAGCATCAGAGAGCAGGGGAATGACAACAATGAGAACAGGAAGTTAGTTAAAACGGGCTGACACTGAAACTGAGAACAAACTAGATGGAATGGTAAATAATAAACTATCAATCTTTATTGACAAAAAGACTTTCTTTAATCCAAGGATTAAGCATGTCCTGGAATTGCCTGTTTTCTCGTGTTGTTTACGGCGCAATTTAATGGACACAAAAGATGAAAAATGCAAATTACGATGACTAGAAATGAGGGTTAGATAATATACCGCTCAGTAAGTCAGTCTTATTCTCCAGATAAATCAGGATATAATGAGACTCTGCTGTAACAACAACACATGCATATGAAAAATGCAAATTCCATGCAAACCAATATGACGCTAGATTTAAAATTCAATATAAAATATAAAAATCTCATTTCTAAGGACAACTTGATATTTATTCATGTCTTCCCAAATAGAAGCTAGAATGAATGACTTATTATTGTTGGTTGGCTGATGAACTAAGCAGGTACTGTAAGAATTGCAAAGAATTTCCTTTACGTTACTTTTGGCTGCTCTGATTTGTTATTCACAGCGACTTCTTTCATGTGTGACCAAATTAATGACAGGTACTATTATCTGTGGCGGCAACCAGTTTTGATCTCTCCGTATCACAGCAAAGCGGTCACAGGTACTTCTGTTCAGTACAGTTCACTCAAGAAGGAAAAAGAGACGATTTGGACTGAACTTACGAGCAGGTCTACAGCCATAACTCATTCCAACAGCTGAATTCCTCTAGGTCACGGCAAGATCAAATAAAAGAGAGACAAACCTTATAACACAATGGAGATCATTATCATCTGGGGAAAGTGTAACAGATAAAATAGACTCAGTAAGGGAAGCTTTAGGAGTTATTGAGCTAAATTACCGTAATTGTCGAGCTATAAGCCGCTACTTTTTGCACAAGCTTTGAACCCTGCGGCTTTTAGTCAGGTGCGGCTTTTCTATGGATTGTCCATGATTTTTGTCATATCGTAAGACGATTTGTTTTGTTTGTTCCGCTGTTGTACGGCACTACGTTGCCTGGCGGAAGGGCATGTGATCAGACACACAGTATCGGGGTTCAAGAGTGGTGTGTTGGTCACGTGTCCATCCGCCAGACAACATAGTGCCGTACAAGTAGCGCGAAAAACAATGCGAAAAGCAAGTTATGCTCAACTCCACCGGTGGAATCTGACAGCGTGGAAAAGTGTGAAAACATCAATGATCACCAACGGATTTCGAAGGGCTGGACTGCTGCATGATGGAGAGGAGGACACCGCCACGGCCCTTCTGAGGGTGTTCGACTCTGACACTGACAACGAGGATTTCTTTGGTTTTGAAAGTGACAACGAAGGAAAGAAGCTGAGAGTGGATGACGAAGCCATCCTGAGCCTGTTTGTATCCGACACTGGAGAAGAGGACTTTGGTGGTTTTAGTGGGCAGGAAGATGGTGGTGAATGACTGACTTTTCTTCTTGTTAAAGCTGTGTCACTGCACCTGAGCCTAAAAGGTAGTCCGAATCTATTTTTCTGGTGTGCTGTAGGTTACTGTTATGTACTACATTTGTTACTCATTTATGAAGCACAGTACATGTTTCCTACTTGTAATTACCGCTACTTGTACATATACCTAAAAGGTTATGCAAATATGTACCCATAACTTGTTTTTCAAAATATTAATAAAAGTGATGCGTCTCCAAACAGCCATCTCTTTCCTGACAATTCCCTTTGTGCATATTCTCTTACATATGATAAGTCAACATTGAAACACCTGCGGCCTTTAGTCAGGTGCGGCTAATGTATGTACAAAACAGGATTTTCCCCTGATTTTAGCTTGTGCGGCTAATATTCGGGTGCGCTTTGTAGTCCGGGAAATACGGTACACTTTTAGCAGCTTACTGAAGTCAGAAAAGAAAGAGATAGAGGCTAAAATGTCTGAGTCACCAAAGGCAGAACATCAGAAAGGAGCAGACCTTAGATTGCAAGCAACAGATCTTCAGAGAGAAATGAAAAAAGAAAAAAGGGAGAAAAGGGAAATAAAAAAAACTGCAGCCCTCAAATATTCAGCTCTCCAATTACCAAAACATCACACGCCCTTCTCGCTCTCTCAGTCGTTGTTATGAATAAGACATGAAGGCTACAGCGGTCAGAGGATCACACACAGTTACATATTGCTAAGTACATACACATATGTGTGCTCACGCAGTGAGTTTGCTATCAAAGACGCAGGACATTTGATAGCAAAGGTGGATGCCTTTATTAAAGTTTTAAAGCACTCTCAAGGTTCTATTATTTAACTCACCCAAAGGACATTAAAGTCAAATACTGTCTTTATACAGCAGTCACACCACCTTGAGCTTGTTATCTACACAATACAAATTCAGTTTACACGCACACTGGCAGCTGCTGGAGATGATACAGCAGAAAACTGAACTGATGCTCACACTGTGGGACAAAAAAAACAAACAAACCACAACCTAAAATACTTCTATAACAAAACCTGTCCATTTCAGTTGGTCACGTCACTCCATTACTGATCACTTTTGTACATGTCTGTGAATGACCGGGTTCTCTTTCATGTTATGTTGTTTCTTTTTCGATTGCTCTCACACTACCTGCAGCCGAGCTTCAAATAAAACTCGAGAGTTTGTAGTGTTTGGAAGCAGGTGTTGCATGTGTACATCACCACAGTACAAAGCCATAAATCACACCTCTAAGACTGAAGTGAAGACTGAGCTTGAACAAAAGTCCTCAATTATCCATTTATTATCCAGCCACAGCTGCCCTAAAGAAACAGTGTTGGGAATAAGTGGTTGAATGTTTGCTTGATTAACCTCTGATTTTGAAATAAGTCCAGTGTGCAGTCGCAGGGCAGCATCATACTGCCCTGAAACCAGCGAGCCGGCATTAACTGTGCATTTGTCGGTGTGGGTAGCGACTGTTCATCGAATGTGTCCAAATCAAGAGATTCAGTTTCATCCATTTTTGATCAGCATTATGAAGAGCAGCTACAGTCAGACAGAACCCCCAACTCATCGGTAAGATAATTAACTTTGCTATTCCCTGTTGTGTGGAAAACTACTCGCTCTGCACACAACATGATTTCAGATGAAGCCATGAATTTAAAAAAGGCCTGATTATTCAGACTTACTGCTTTTATCAAAATCATTATGATTTTTTCATAATCATAAGAACTACAACTTCAAGCGTCTTAGTGAATTATTTAGATTTTTTTTAAAATCCAACTTATAAATATTTCTGTCAGTTTAAAAGAAAACATACATTAGTCGACATTGCTCTGTATATGTAATAGTATAGCTGACTTCATTTTGATATATGAACCAAATCTCTAGTGGCTAACACCCAGATTAATGGCTCCCTGATGGGACACTAATGCACACAATACCATACTGTATTCAGTAAGTTTCTGATAACGCTGTGGGAGAACAGTCTTGTTTAAATCCTCCATTTATCACCCACAAGCAGACAGAACCGGCGAGAATAGAGACTGTAGACAAAGGCGAACTGAAGGAATACAGCATCCTGGATAGCAATTACACACAGTTAAAGGTGAGGAAGGAAGTTGTCACACATGGATAGAAGACTAAAACAGACAAAATGAGAAAGGCACGAGAGAATAAAGACAAGATTAATGGAGTGTTTGTTATCAGAACTGGCTTGGTGGGTGGACAGAGAGACTGGGGCATGCTGCTATAAATAACCTGACAGTCACAACCACTCCAGCAGGAAGCTGCCAGCACATCAAACACGTCTACAGCTCATGCAACTTTTTCTAAATTAGCGCTTATACAATTTATCAAGTTTGTCAACTAATGGAATAAGAAGCCAGAAGAAGTACATCACTACTTCTGCTGCATTTCAGAATTAAAAATCAATGTAGCAAATATGCCAAGTGATCAAATCCTTCCTTATTCTCTTGAGAAATGCTTCTCCCGGACCCTTGACTTGATTTAGCATCTGATCTAAGTTTAAAGAGGAATCTCACTGCTGTGCTGGAGAGACAGTTACATCAAAACTAGGTCATCTATGTAGTGAAAGGTGCTGTTCCTGTTTTGATTTTTTTTTCTGCAATGACCAAAGAAAAAAGAAAACAAACCAAACATAAAAATAGACCGTGTTAGTCCATACTGCTGTCAACAAAAATGCTCCGTGACCTGCTTCTTACAGTGTTGCTTGTCGGGCCATTTTTATTGGTTAGGCTTGAAAAAGTGTCTGGAATACTTCTCCTGTTCACATAATTTGGAGGAGCTTTGCTGTCGAATGAACAGGGAGGTCTCAGGTCAGTGCGGAGTAAAATATACTCTACAGAAAGACCAATCGGCCACAACATTAAAACCACTGGCAGGTGAAGTCAATAACATTGATTATCTTGTTACACTGAGTAAGGGTGTGAGAAATTAAACAGCAAGTGAACTGCCAGTTCTTGAATATGATGTCCTGAAAGCAGAAAACGGGCAAGTGTGATCTTAGTGACCTTGATGGGGGCAAGAGTGTGATGAAAATAATAATGCTGGCTATGACAGAAAGGAGGCAAAATACAGAGCTCACTGTATATAGGCATGCATAACAACAGCCTGGTCTGACTGCTCATGCTGACCCCTCTTCACAGAAGAATGAATGTGAGAACTGGACTGAGGAGAAGTGGTTCTGGACTCACACGTCAAAATTATTTTAGATCAGGAGCTATTAATATTCCTCAAGCTGTCATGTGAGAAACTACATCAATAATATCAGACAATAAAAATGTGAAATAGGCATAAGAAGAGAAAAGACTTTATCACCATTTAATCAACATTTCCAAAACTAAGTGTGAACAAAAATGCGCATTTTTGGGCTAATGTTGTTTAAATTTGTATAAATCTGTTCACATGCGAGGGCAGATCCAAAGAGAACCAACATCTTCTCTGACAATGGCTCTTTTTCCTCCTTGAGAAAATACAAACAAATCCAGGAGTAATACTGATTTAAAGTGCTCTCCCAGCAATGAGTCAGATTGAGCAGGTCAATCGCTGTTTTGATCAAATAATACATATATAAATAAAACTTAATTGAATTTCACATTCTTTTGATAGCTTTCGTTGTAAACCTCTTCACAGATTAAAATATAAAAACTCAAAATAAACTTTCGTAAATGTAAAATAACTGGATAAAACTTTACAGTCAGTTTGATCATTCAGTGTTTTGCAGGTACGACAGGCACTGACTTGATATTAGGCAGCTGCTTTTAATGTTGTGGCCAAACAGTGTATGCTTCCAGCCCTGTACATTACAAAGACTGGTTAGTAACTGAGATTTAGTTCATATGACAGTAAATAAACCTTGGTGTTTACTTAGAAATCATATCATACGTTACAATCAGAGAAACATCACTTCTATCATGTAACAGTGATAACTATGACTGCCTTAAGTCAGTCCTCTTAAACCAGCCTTTTTTGTGCCACGGGCAGGTTAAATGTCAGACAATATTTCCACGGACCGGCCTTTAAGGTGTCACGGATAAATACAACAAAATAAAATGATACGACCAAGACAAAACCTGTGGTATTTTTGTAAATATAATAATAAACGCAAATTCACTGTGGAATTGTGTAACTTTATTAGCAGCATCCTCCTGAAATGCATCAACAACATTGAGAGTAACATCCTTCTCCTTGCCCCTAATACTCTTTGGTCGCTATGGTAACGTGTAAATATTTCTTTCAAAATAAGACACACAACTACAACACGGGAAAAGACCCAGAGAAACAGAGTTAACGATAAAAAAAAATCCCGAAAACCATAAATTTCACACCCGAGCCTCATCTCTAGCGGGCCTGGTACCAAACAACGGGGTTGGAGACCGCTGTCTTAAACCGATAAGACTTTGTAGTTTACTTTGAACAACAAGAGACAAAAAAAGGGAACTGAACAACATTGAGCCATAGCATTTCAATAAAACATGACACTGAAAGGGTGACATAACCTACAGGAAGTTTGATTTAAAAACTGACTTAACTATTGAAACAAATATATTCCACAGATTATCCTTTAGCACCTACATAAGTGTTGAGATGAAATTCAGACATTTATTAAAATATTAACATGCTGTACTGTATGAAGATCTTGGCTTTTCAGTAAGTAACGTCTTAAAAACCATACAATACATAAGAGCTTCATTAGACTTGTTAAACTTGAAACAACAGTCTATGTGTCTAAAAAGAAGGATCCAAAATATTTTAAAATAAAGTCAGGGAAGGAAAATTAATTTAATTTCACTCACGTGGGCTTTTCATTGGTAATCAGCACTTTGACCTTGTTAAGGGCCTTCTTGGCACCAGTAGGGGCCGGAGCTGTTGCAGGTGCAGGTTTGGTATGCGCTGGGCTCGCATGAGGACTGGCAATGTAGACCTTTTTGCCAGCGCTGCCTGGGGGTTTGGAGTAAGAAAAGTCTGTGATGAAGACGATCCCTTCACTGGTCAGCACTGGATAGGAGAAAAAGGACAGAAGAATATTATAAAGATTCATTTGCCAATAAGAGATGGTCAGATGTCAATATTGTTTTCAATTTGCCATCTGTTATTTGTGAAAGTCTCTGCTTTGACTTATCTTTTTCCACAAAAAAAAAGAAAAAGAAAGAAAGAAATACCACTGGTTAAATTGTTGGCATCACAGAATACCAGTCACATGCTTTCAGATATAAGATATGTTCAACCATACTGCAATAAACAGTAAATTTAAGAGATGAAGCATGCCCTGTGTATGTGGGTGGCAAAGTGAAAAATTCGAAGGCTTCGTTAGTCTTTTGGTAAGTATTTTGTTCACCTACATGCCATGTTGGAAGGGTCAAAAGGGTCAAAAGAAAAGGAGAGGATATTCTCAGCGTAGCTTTTTTTCCACAGTTTGGTGCCTGTGTCTCCATTCCACAGAACAATGTAGTTGGGAGGATGGACAGCTAACAAGAGATCACGAGATGCATCCTGATTCCACAGCCACTCCAAGTCTGACAGAGGGAGCGAGCAAAACAGAGAAGAGGAGGTGAGAATGGAAGCGTAGTGCGCACCAGCAGGAGTGGCAGTAACAGCGTCCTAATGAAAACAAATAGTCAACAGCAAACCATCGGCTCAGTGTCTCTTCTTGGCAGGACTGCCACTGAGCTGACAAACATGTTTGGTGTCTTGAAGCTGTCTTACCCCCGATAGGTTTGGAGTGCTCCTGTATCTCACAGTGGGCTGTGCCGCTGACCACATCCCACACTATAATCTTCCCCGAGGCATCTCCCGAGGCCAACCGCAGACAGTAGGGTGAGCTCAAGTTGTGGTAGTAATTTTCCCTGGACCATTTTACCTTCCAACATAAAACACTAATTGAGTCTCTGGGAGGAATATCAGGTAAAGCTGTAAGCCTTCTACATTTGTTGACAGAATGCTCAGAAAGTCAACAACAGAAAAGAAAAAAAACAACAACAATAACAGCAAGGTCTGAAGATGTATGATGAATTTCACTAAATGCGACATTGGGGAGAAAAGAGAGTAAAGGACATTATAGGAAATGCATAACACTGAAATAGGGCTGTTCAATATAACGATATAGCACAATAAAGCTCAAGATCCTGTTGAGACTTTTCAAAATAAACTGAATCACGTGAAAGAGCAGATTATTTACGGATGAGAATTTAAAAAAAGAGCCGCCAGGTGCTAAAAAATAAACGTTAGAACAGGCTTTTCCCCGCAGCACGCCGTGTAATAAATACTCACAAAGAAAACGTTACAACTTATGTCTAAAAATGTATAGTTTCATGCATCGGTTAAAACACTCGACTGCAGCTACATGACTCGCAGCTGCAAACACTTCCCGCAAGTTGAGCTGCCCGAGATTCACAGAATTTACAGAAAATGTTACATTTTTATGATTTATATCGTTATCAGACGATAGAATTCTTATATCGGAATATGAGATTTTGGTCATATCGCACAGCCCTACACTGAAATGCACATTTTATATGTGAAATAACAAATTACTCCACATACAAGATGGTGTTTAAATAATTGATTATGTCTGTCTATTTGCTCCCAGGTAGGCATGCCCTTTACTGTAGGTACTTCTTTTTCTATTTCCCTTTTTCCTTCATTCAGCAAGTTCTCTTATGTCAGGCTGGGTGGTGAGGAATAGCTTGTTGCTGTGGCAGCGGTGCTTTACAAGATTAAAGTGTTCTTTATAGTGAAGAATGAAAGGCCCGGATTGAGCCCAGGCACTGATAATCACTGTAGAATTTATTGCCCATTATTTACTCTTCTCTTCTACAACACACATGCACGCGCACACGGACCCAAACAAAATGACTCTCTGTCAATGCTCTATCTGTGTTGCAGGTGTTGGTTTACAAGAAGCAGAGAGAGCCAAAAGTACTCCACTCAAGGTCACACAATGCTAACATTAATACTGTGAGACATAAATAATACAACCCCACAAGGTGTGTTCACTTTGTAGCCTCATTAGTGTGCCTTTTCTCCAACGGCTTAACTTAGTGGTATATATTAAATCATATTTTGAAGTCTATGGAGCAGAGGCGCAACAGTGAGTCAATTAATTTGTGTAATTAAACAGCAATTATGTTGTGGAGGGAAACAATTAAGCCAATTTACTTCTCAAACTCACCTTGACCACATTTGCCTTGTGTCTCTCCAGCACCTGGATGGTCTGGGCGGTCTTAGGATCAATTATGAGAATACTGGAGTGACATCCCTGAGCTATGAGCCCCTGCCAGCCCCTACAGACCACGTTAGCAAGGCAGAATAGGAGGAAGAGGAAAGAAACAGATGAAAGATACGTGAAATGGTTTGGGATGTGAGACATTGATGTACAAAAGATAACATATGATTCAGACTGTGAACTCTGGACATTATGAATTTAAACTTATGTTTCCAGTCAGCCTGACGCTTAAGTGCACCCTCTCCAGTAAACACAGAATTATTCAACAACTGTGTCTGCATTCTGATTTCTGTGCTTTCCACTCCATGTCTAAATTCATCTTCTTTCCGTGTCCGTACAAGACGTGCATGCATATTTGCCTGGAGTGCATCCAGACTGCAAAAAAATCAAAGCTCAATGACACAACAAATTTCAAAATTCAAACATAACTTGAAGCTAAACTTTCAGTTCCAATGACAAAAGCTGCCAGTGCAGAGACTGTACTATATGCTACAACTACACAAGGTAATTTATCTCATATGATGCGTACATAAAGTTAAATATTCACAAGGACAGTTCTCTTTTTAAATATGTCTGGTGAAAAGCAAAAATAGCTTTAGAAGCAAATGTATCATATTTAGGTTCATGTATGCGAAATTAAACTTTGGCACTATGCTGCTCTAATCTAAAGTTTGATCACGCGAGTCCGACTGCCTTGACAGTCTCTGCTGGATTGCTGTGGAGGATGAGGCATTAGAAATTCATCAGGCCCGACAAAATGTCACATGACATTGCACAAGAAATATATACCCCGCATGTTTGTGAGCTCAATGACAAATTATCAGTGGCCGTTCACGCTGACAACTTTACATGCAGCAATAAAGACAAGCCACGAAACTGACACAATGCAAACATCAGTTCCTTAACGTTATCTGTCAGTCGCGTATTCAATTAACCAAATTATGCTAGCAGCAGAGAAGCGGTACTCACCAATCTACGGCGGTTTTATTCTGCAAATTGAGAGTGCCAGTTAACGTCCGAGCCGCGAGTTTAATGTTGACGGTGTAAGGAATCATTGCTCTTCCTAAGAATTTCTGCTACGTTAACATTTAATGAGTAAACACTGCTAAAATTAATTAGCTTATCTGTATCGGCTCTGTTGTGAATATTAACAGGAAGTGAAATGGTGTTTCTAAATAGGATGCCGTGTAGGAACAAATTCCAGCAACAGAGTTCCGCATTGAATACAACAGTACTATCCCCCACCCCACCACCGCCAAAAAAAGAGAGAAAAAGCGAAAAAGAAGCAAAAAAAACCCAAAACAAAACCCCAAAACAAAAAAAAGTTGTAATATATGTAAATAATAGTTACAGTAAATACTGTAACTGAAAAACATACGGGCTACATTTATTGTTTTAATCCTCCCAAGATTATAATAATAAAAATAAGTCAATAAAATAATAAAATACATGAAATGAAATGAAATCAAAAGTTGCCTAAAATACAAAAGTGAATAAGCCTCAAAACAAACAGACACACAAACAGCTGCTTTCATTTTTCTTTACCAAGTGCTGCATTTATAACACAGAAGATATACCAGTTTCACAGCTGAGACAGACAGACATACATACATATTATACCAGAAAGCTGTTCTCAGCTGCTTATTGACAGAGGGTTGCCTGGTTGCTTGGGCATATTTTCATGCGAGTTGCCATTTCTGATACAACTTCAAAGGGTGTCTCACATGTAAGGTGAGTGTACAAACCACTACACTATGGAGTCCCTTATGGGCAGAAATCTGTGCCATCAGAAACTGAATTTGAATAAGTTCAATTTGAATTTGAATTGCTCAGATTGAATCTGAATTGTAACTTGAATAAATGCTTTTGAAAACTGAATTTGAATTAGTCTAATTTGAAATTGAATTTATGGTTTGAAAATGATCATCACTAAATTGAAATTGAATTTTATATTTTGAAAATGAATTGATTTGCTTTGAAACTGCATTTTATCCTTTAAAAATTCAGCTCTCGAATGATTTCAGTTTCACTTCTCACCATTCAGTTTCAGTTCTACAATTCAATTTCAGTTCCAAAATTCAGTTTTTTGGAACTTACATCCGGTTCCGGTTCAAGCGCAGATTAATAGAACTACGTTTTACTAGCGGACCGAAAGTGTTACCGACGGGAATCTACAGCGTCTTGAGCTGAATTAAGACTTCAGAAGTCATTCGTCATGTCGAATGACCAGCGGATAAACTCTCAGGTTGGTAATAAATGTATTACATGTATAAGAACAAGCGTCATGTTAAGAAATGATAGCTGTACAGTAACTTTTATGCTTATTGTAGCTGTTAGCTAAAAACGCTAATTTAGCGTAGTTTGCCCTGAATTCAGCTTTGACAAACAAATATGATCGACTGTTTCTAGTAGAATTCCAAAGTTGTCATCTTGTACCCTCTCAGAATGCTTGCAGAGACCCCTACAGTAGGGAAACATGCAAAACGGTGCCCAAACCTTTGTATTTTAGCTTTATTTATGTCTTACACAGCATCCCAACTCTTTAGCTAACTTAATAACTTTAGCTAAAGTGAATACTTAGTCTAATTCATTAGTGCAGCATTACTGGGTCACCTCTGTTTGAAGTGATATAATATGATATACAGCTATCACTGAAACAGCAAACTTTGTAAATAAGCAAACAACACTTCTCATTCTCTAAACGTTTGGCCACAGCTGTAGATTACACTATCAGCGCTTGTTCACTCTTCACAATAATTACATTTCTAAATTTACTTTGTGCATTTACAGGTAAACAATATCTAATATTTTATCTAAATGACTGCTTTGTCTTTGAAAAGGGTGAAGAGCCTGAGGCCGGTGACAGTCCAGTTCTACTCTAAGTACTAGGGCTGGGCGATATGACCCAAAATTCATATCTCGATATTTTTTAGCTGGATGGCGATATAAGATATATATCTCGATTTTTTTTTTTTTTTTTTTTTTTTTTTTTTTTTTAAAGCCATAAGTTAAGAACAAAAAGAGAGTTCTAGTCACACTGTGTCCCAGATGTGGGCGCTTATATTTACATACAGCGTAGATGTACATGAAGAAATTACTCAAAAATAAATTATCAGCATTTATTAAATAATCATGGTCCATAAATAAAAGAAAACAATGTTGTTTTTGCGCATAACAAAAAGCTCACAATTGTGCAGTCAAAATGTAAACTAATAGACGCTGAGCATAATAACAAAGAGACAGATTTCACAGCTGCACCACGTCTCTGAACAGGTGCCATTTGTGGTCCTTATACACACACAGTACGTATCACTCCGCGAGGCTCCTCCCCGGTAGCCGTAATCCTCCAAGACAATCCATCAAGCGGTGCAGCTCCGTAGCTTAGCAAAGTCATATTAAAACATTTTTTGACAGATTGCCGAGCGCTGTGTACCACATAAAATCGGTTCGCGGTCAGTAAGCACAACCAGAATTCATACATAAGGCGCACTGTCGAGTTTTGAGAAAATGAAAGGGTTTTAGGCCGTGCAGCCCCTCCGGGCTGCATGTCGTTAGCGCGGTTAGCTCGTTAGCGCGGTTAGCTCGCTAACACGTTGACGCCGTCCAGCCCCACGCACGGTAACTCGCTAACGGAGATTTTCCGCTTTCATCTTGTCATTGCCTGCAGGTGAAGCTATGGGGGAGGCGGAGTTGTGTTCAGTGAAGGAGAGGCGAGGCCGAGTAACATTGCGTAGAGACAAAAGTGGACGAAAGAGAGGCAAACCTGCGGCTCCACGAGTATAATTATAACGTAACATAGACTATATCGATATAAACGATATTGTCACATCTTATATCTCGTATGAAAATATATCGATATTTTTTAAAAAAAACTCGATATATCGCCCAGCCCTACTAAGTACATCCTTACAGTGGCTCACAGGACAAGGCCACATTCCTGTCCTGCCAGAAGAGAAGAGAAACTTCAGTCTTCATGCAGTTCAACCACACCTGTCATATTCCATATGACAGGGGTCTCAAACTCCAGTCCTCAAGGGTCAAAGTGTCATGCAACTTTTCCATGCCCTCGAGGACTGGAGTTTGAGACACCTGCCGTATGGTGTTCATGCTGTTTTCTACCCCACAGTTACAGCATGTCTGACTGCCTGTTCAGCATATGCAAAAATATATGAGTTTAAGCATGTGATGACTAAGGCCTTCCATTATGGTGTTTGTCATCACATGTCACAGACATCTGGATGATCATTTGGAATAAATAAAATACTAAAAACGTGTTACTTCATCTTTTATCTTTATTATTACTATTATTATTATTGTTCTTATTTTACACTTTTCATTGTTAGGCATTAGGTTTATTTGTAGTAGTCCTTTCCAACCTCTTTCCCTCTTCCATGTTACTGTGTCAGCTTGTCAGCATCTATTTGGGTTTGGAAGTGGAACAGAAAGTAAAGAAATCCAAAGTGCCATTAAAACCAGGAGAGGTTCTTATATTTCAGAAGAAGGGATTAATTCAAAAGAAATGACCTCAATGCCATATTTTATTTAGGAACCCTAGAGAGCACTTTGCAAAATAACACATTCTTATAATTTCACCCTCAGATGAGCCAAGCTACAACTGTCAGAGAAGGTGATGTAGGTTCAGAGCATATGAGAGTGGTTAAGTTAATGTCTCTTGTCTAGATGAAGGCACAAGAGGGATCAATGGCAAGGCGTAGAGATTCAGTATCTTCAGTCTTCAGTGGACACTCCATTTCTGGCACAAAACACCTGTAAAAGATGGTCGATTTAGGAGGTGACCCGACAACTTCAGCCTGTCAAACATATTAATGGAGCAGTATGCTTTAAAAAAAAAAAAAAATCTAATTAAGCATGCACTCAGTACCCTAAGAATTATTATGGTAGTTAAACACAGTGATAGTTGTATATCACTTCAAACAGAGGTGATCCAGTGATGCTGCACTAATGAATTAGACTAACTATTCACGTTAGCTAAAGTTATTAAGTTAGCTAAAGAGTTGGGATGCTGTGTAAGACATAAATAAAGCTAAAATACAAAGGTTTGGACACCGTTTTGCATGTTTCCCTACTGTAGGGGTCTCTGCAAGCATACAGAGGGGGTACTCTGAGAGGGTCCAAGATGACAACTTTGGAATTCTACTAGAAACAGTCGATCATATTTGTTTGTCAAAGCTGAATTCAGGGCAAACTACGCTAAATTAGCGTTTTTAGCTAACAGCTACAATAAGCATAAAAGTTACTGTACGGCTATCATTTCTTAACATGACGCTTGTTCTTATACATGTAATACATTTACCAACCTGAGAGTTTATCCGCTGGTCATTCGACATGACGAATGACTTCTGAAGCAGAGGTGTGGACTCGAGTCACATGACTTGGACTCGAGTCAGACTCGAGTCATTAATTTTATGACTTTAGACTTGACTTGAAAAAATGTTCTAAGACTTGTGACTTGACTTGGACTTTTACACCAATGACTTGGGACTTGAATTGGACTTGAACCGGTTTACTTGAAAAGACTTGATATTTTACCCCAAATATAAAATTTAACATGCATATTATATAGAGATTGAAAATGTGACGTCATTCACGGGTAGAACCGCAAAGGATTCTGGGAACTCGTGGCAAGCGGTGCTAGCGCACGTGTAACAGAGTCATAAATAACATTGTTATAATTACACAAAATGTGTTCTAAACCCCCAAACTTCTCCTTTTATACCTGACTTTTAGGACCTCCAAGCCTGTAGTTGTGTTCATTATCAGTTAGAGCCCCTCCTCATTCTTTTCTTCTTCTTTGGTGCAATACTATAAATACAGTGTACCCCTTTTGCCTCTCCCCTTTTTCTACAATTCCCCTGTGGGAGAGGTGGGTGTCATTTCTTTCCAGCACCTTAAAGCACACATAATTCATATTTAACCACCCTGATGTTTATGATTGCGATTTTAATTTAGTTATTGTCATTATTGAGCCTGTTTTTGTAAAGATGTTATAAGTGTGTAGTATGTGTGTGTCATAAATGTGTTTTAGGCGCCATAAATGATAGCATGAATATGTATTCCTTGCTAGCTTGGGAGCTGTGGTGGGTTGAGCTAATCCTCTTCCCCACTGTCTGTATTTGGTCGTAGGAGCTGGAGTGGGCAAATTATTTACTTGGAGGTCTTTCTTTCTTTTACCTTTTTTATCAGGTATGTCAGATTTCATGTTGTTTTTGTTTTATCTTATGTCAAATATGTTACGTGTAAATGCATATTTTATGTTTAATGTAAAAATAAATGCCAGCCCCTTTTTCTACAATTCCCCTGTGGGAGAGGAGCTGGAGTGGGCAAATTATTTACTTGGAGGTCTTTCTTTCTTTTACCTTTTTTATCAGACACAACGCAGAATCACACCGGTTACACACGCAGGCTTTCAATTAAAATCAGTTACACAGCGATAAAAAGAAACACAAAAATGTCAAGAAGCCGTTGTATTATTAACTGCAATAGCCGGTCGCATGACAGCCACGGGAAGCCGACGGGTAAAGAGATCGGTTGTTATCGGATTACGTCGTTGAAGAGAAATTGTTCGAGCCATGTTTCCGAAGTAACAAAGACGCGACGGATGGCCTGGATTGCAGCCATTCAAAGATCAAATATAACGTCCCAGAACACTCCAGCTCACAGGTTAGTCTGCTCCAAGCATTTACACGAAGGTCAGTGTTTTTTAGTAGTTAATACGTCATTTTCATAACATAATTGGTGATATAGGTTACAAGCAAGTCTGGCGCTGAACAGAAATTGTCACGCTATGCTCCTTTATTTATTGTGCATAAATAGTGAATTGTCCTGACACAATATTGCGTTTCGCTTATGTTATTATGGTACATTGACAAAAACATATACTTTTATTCACAGGATAAAACAGTTGTTTTGTATCACTAATTGTCCAGTACGATTACAGCATACAGTATTGTTGTCACTGCTACATTTCTGTGATGAACCAGAAATTATTTCCACTACTAATTAATTACCGTTGAGCTCAAAGGTTATATTAATAAACGGTTAAGGAATGTGTATTTATGACGACGATTTGTGAGATTGGTAAACTTATGATACGTACGATGGTCTTTCGTTCTACACGGTGCATTTCAAGGTCCTGCACCCATCCGTCGGTAAACTGTACCTGGACTTGTTGCAGTGACCGGAAGTTACTAAACTTCATGAGTGTATGCACTCACTCCAAGAACCGTATGATTATTAATATGCATATAAATAAAGAAGCTATTTTGTGCAAAGATGTCAACTGTAAGAATGCTGTGCATAAACATTTACTCTGCTCCATGTATGATGATATAGTGACTGCTCTGTATAAAAGTGGCACACTGCTTGATAAACAATATAAGCATAAGGAACCTAACATCAGACCTGGCTGGAAAGAACATGTATCCATGTACCATGATGAAGCTCGCATAGCTTATAAATGTTGGGCCATGGCTGGAAGACCTAAACAAGGCCCAGAATTTGAACAGAAAAAATGTGCGAATGCCAGATATAAGTACGCTGTTCGCTTTATAACTAAAAATGAGCAAATGCTAAGAGCAGATTCTTTGGCCAGGAAAATGCTGTGTAATAATACGGCAGATTTTTGGAAAGAGGTGAAAGCTCTTAATAACTGTAAACCATCTCTACCATCAACTGTTGAAGGTGTTTCTGGGGCAGATAACATTGCAGCATTATGGAGACAGCATTACAGTGCGTTGTTTAACTGTATAAAAAGTGAACCATATGAGGACAATCTTGACATGAGTAATGACACAATAAGTGTAAGGACACATGAAGTATATGAAGCCATTCATAGGTTGTCTGATAATAAATCCTCTGGTTTGGATCACATCACTGCAGAACATTTAAAACATGCTAGTGTAAGGCTAGCTCCTCTTTTAGCACTCTGTTTCACTGGGTTTATGATTCATGCCATATTACCAGACTCAATGCTGTGTATTTTACTGGTACCAGTTATGAAGGACAAAGCTGCAAAAGTGAGCTGCTTGGATAATTACAGGCCAATTGCACTAGCCAGTATTTTATCTAAGGTGTTAGAAAGAATCTTGTTTGACAGAGTTAGTGTGTTCATCTCTTCTCTGGATAATCAGTTTGGCTTCAAAGCACGGCACTGACATGTGCATATATGCACTCAAGGAAATAGTCAGTTTGTACAGGGCTAAAAATTCATCTGTCCTCATGTCTTTCATTGATGCCTCTAAGGCTTTTGATCGAGTGAACCACAGAAAACTTTTTGATAAAATGAAGAGATGGGGAGTTCCTCAGTACATCGTGAGGATTCTCTCTTACTGGTACGCTCATCAGAACATGCAGGTTAAATGGGGAAGCAGTATTTCTGCCCCCTTTGGTGTCAGCAATGGTGTTAGACGGGGTGGGATTTTGTCTCCAATTTTATTTAATTTGTATGTTGATGATTTGTCCATACAACTGAGAGCCTGTAACACTGGGTGTATATTAGGTAAAGCACTGATAAATCATCTCATGTATGCAGATGACCTGGTTGTTTTTAGTCCAAGCAGTGCTGGGTTACAGGATCTTCTTAATGTCTGTACTGAATATGGTGTGCAATATGACATTGAGTACAATGCTGCTAAAAGTGCTGTTTTGATATGTAGAACCAAGCAGGATAAACAGCTAAATTTCCCTTTGTTTAAACTGGCACAAAAAACTCTTGAAGTTCATAAAAAGGTGAAATACCTCGGTCACTTTATTACTGAGCAAATGAATGATGATGATGACATATACAGACAACGGTGTAAGCTCTATGTGCAGGCAAATACTATTGCACGCAAATTCAGCTTTTGTTCACTTCCAGTTAAAGTGGCTTTGTTTAAAGCGTATTGCACACCGCTATATACTGCCCCCTTGTGGTCATCCTACAAACAATGTAGCATGCAGAAGCTGCATGTTGCATATAATGATGCGATGAGAATCCTTTGCAGGATACCTAGAAGTGGTAGTGCCAGTCAGATGTTTGTAGCTGTGGGTTTCTGGACTTTTAAAGCACTTTTAAGAAAGTTAATGTTCAATTTTAGAGAACGACTGGATGGTTCGAGTAACAGTATAATTTTAGCACTCACAGATCCGACAGTGAGTGGTTCCCGTTACTCATCCAGTCTCAGAAAGCACTGGTTAAAGTGTTTGTGTATTTATTGATTTATTTTAAGTAATTGTGTTTTATGTATATTATGGTTTTATGTTTTTACAAATGTTTTAGATACTTATTTATATACATATATATATTTAATGGTGTATACCTTGTGTTGGGGGGGGGGGGGGGGGGGTGTTGTGTGTGTGTGTGTGTTTTTTTTTTTTTTTTGGTCTTGTTTTTATGGACATGAAGTCTGCCAATTAAGATTGAATTGAATTATAAAGATCCATTAGAGTGTTCATCATATCGTCCTATATCACTCTTAAATGTAGATTTAAAAATACTGTCAAAAACACTTGCTCTCAGGCTAGAGCAACATCTACCATTGTTAATTTCTCCAGATCAGACAGGTTTCGTGAAGGGTAGGCATGGTTTTTTCAACCTGCGCAGGTTTTTGAACATATTACACACCAAGTCAACTACAACCCCTGAAATTGCCTTATTACTCGATGCTGAGAAGGCATTTGACCGGGTGGAGTGGGATTATCTGTTTTATACTCTGCATAAATTTGGATTTGGCCCTAATTTCATTTCATGGATTCAGTTACTTTACTCCTCACCTATGGCACGTGTTAGAACAAATTCGTTATTCTCTTCTTATTTCCCACTTCTCCGTGGTACGAGACAAGGTTGTCCCTTATCCCCTCTTCTTTTTGCATTATCAATTGAACCACTGGCGATTAAACTGCGAGCTGACAGTTGCATTAAGGGCATCTTCAGAGGTGACCAGGAGCACAAAATATCCTTATATGCTGACGACCTCCTGCTGTATATGTCAGAGCCTTTATGCTCTCTTCCCCGTGCTCTTGCCATTTTTGAATGTTTTGGTAATATTTCAGGTTACAAGTTAAATCTGCATAAAAGTGAACTTCTCTGTGTCAACTCTATAGCCAGAAAGATTTCATTTTCAGGTTTTCAATTTAGCGTTAAATCAGGGTATGTGACCTATCTGGGGGTTAAGGTTACCCACTCATACAAAGATCTTTATGAAAGAAACTTTGTCCCGCTGCTTAAAAATACTGAGACAGATCTTCAGAGGTGGAACAATTTACCACTGTCATTAATTGGCCGCGTCAATTCTATCAAAATGAACATACTTCCCAAGTTCCTTTACTTATTTCAATGTATCCCATGCTACTTACCCAATAAGTATTTTATAACACTGAATAAGCATATCTCTGCATTTATTTGGAATGGCAAAAGTCCACGAATTCGTAAAGATTTCATGCAGAGGACTAGGCCAATGGGTGGATTAGCCTTGCCAAACTTTCAGTCTTATTATTGGGCAGCAAATATTCGTAATATGCTGTACTGGATGAGTAATGTTACTACAGAGACTCCAGCTTGACTCCAAATTGAGTCATCCAATTGTGGCAAAATTTGCCTATCAGCTTTGTTGAGTTCAGCTCTCCCATTAGAACTATACACCTATAAACGTAACCCTTTGTTGTATGACTCGCTCAGAATCTGGGTGCAATGTAGGAAAAGGTTGGGGTTACACTTAATGTCAATTAAAGCACCTATCTGCTCAAACCATATGTTCCCACCCTCCATGATGGACTCTGCCTTTAAAATATGGGAAAGTAATGGCCTTAGAAATATCAAAGACCTTTTTGTAGATGGGATTTTTGCCTCATTCACGCAGCTCCTGAAGCAGTTTAATGTTCCTCGGCAACATTTTTTCCGCTATTTACAAATTCGTCACTTTGTAAAGAGTCGATTTCCTTCATTTCCGGAACTACCTGAGGAAACTTCTTTGGATAAAATTATTAATATAAACGTTCATAAGAGAGGGGCGATTAAAGAAATCTATGCTATACTATTAGATCTTCAATCTCCTTCTCTCTTCATCCTTAAAGCACAGTGGGAGAAAGACCTTGGGATGACTATAACAGATGAGCTCTGGCAATCTTTTCTCCAGAGGGTACACTCTTCTTCGATATGTGCCAGGCATGGGCTCCTTCAATTTAAGGTCCTACACCGATTACATATCTCCAAGGAAAAGTTAGCCAAGTTCTATCCAGGAGCTGACCCTCTGTGTAACAGATGTAAAGCAGAAACAGGTTCGCTCCTTCATACCTTTTGGACATGCCCCAATCTTCATACCTATTGGGTGTCTATATTTAACACTCACTTTGCCAAAATGCTATTCGAATTCTATTGCCTTTGCTTCACTTATCGCAAGGCGCCTTATACTTTTAAGATGGAAGCAGGAAGCTCCTCCCACACATGAACAGTGGCTTGCGGAGCTCATGAGGTTTTTACATTTAGAAAAGATGAGATATACACTGGCAGGTTCAACCACCAAATTTCTTAGGGCATGGCAGCCATTCTTGATGTACATGGAAACATTTAAAATGACCACCTTATCATGACCAGATACCATATCTCTATATCGCTATCATAGCTAACTGTACGCTGAATGTCCCTTATACATTTTATTTTTCTATTTGTTTGTTGTTGTTTGTTTGTTTTTTGTTGTTTTGTAGGGGTTTCTTTGGTTTGTTTGTTTGTTTTTTCCTTCTCTATTTCTGTTATCTTTTGGGGTATTGTAAATACTGAACAGCAAACTACTGTATGTTCAATGTTTTGTTGTTAACATGCTGCTGTGACTGAAAATAAAATTTATAAAAAAAAAAAAAAGATTGAATTGAATTGAAATAAATATGCTAAGATGAGATAGCTGACTTCATCTAACTAGCAAATGTTGTCCAGGCTACGTTGGTGATACAGTTTTTTTTAATGTGTATGATATTTTTGTCATGCGATTTTAAAGCTGGTCCTACAACCGCATCCAAGAATAACATGCAGCGTATCTCAGAACTGTCGGTGAAAATTATTCTTGGAGCTAGGTTTAATTGAGCTGCATTTTAAAGAGGTGCAATTTCACAATTTGTGTATATTTTCTAAGTTCACTATTTTGTCATGTGTTGAGAAAAACACAGATTTTAAAATTACATGGTCTAATATTTACATTTAGCATAACTGCAACATTATTTTTTCGTTTTTTTTTTTTAAAGACTCGAAAGGACTTGAAATTCAAAGTTTCAGACTTGTGACTTGACTCGGACTTTTACACCAGTGACTTGAGACTCGACTCTGACTTGCCTGACATTACTTGAGACTTGACTTGAGACTTGAGGATAAAGACTTGAGACTTACTTGAGACTTGCAAGACAATGACTTGGTCCCACCTCTGTTCTGAAGTCTTAATTCAGCTCAAGACGCTGTAGATTCCCGTCGGTAACACTTTCGGTCCGCTAGTAAAACGTAGCTCTATTAATCTGCGCTTGAACCGGAACCGGATGTAAGTTCCAAAAAACAAAATTTTGGAACTGAAATTGAATTGTAGAACTGAAACTGAATGGTGAGAAGTGAAACTGAAATTATTCGAGAGCTGAATTTTTAAAGGATAAAATGCAGTTTCAAAGCAAATCAATTCATTTTCAAAATATAAAATTCAATTTCAATTTAGTGATGATCATTTTCAAACCATAAATTCAATTTCAAATTAGACTAATTCAAATTCAGTTTTCAAAAGCATTTATTCAAGTTACAATTCAGATTCAATCTGAGCAATTCAAATTCAAATTGAACTTATTCATATTCAGTTTCTGATGGCACAGATTTCTGCCCATAGTCCCTTTGCAATGTGGGGGAGAGATATCCAAAACTAAAGAAGGAGAAACAGTTGATGAAAACTATGCATTGTTTTCACAATTTTTCACAAAAAATAAAAATCAGTATAATATTTATGGAGAGGCATGACAATAAAAGAACTGAAATCTGAGGTAGACTTTGGTAACAGCAAAGATGGTGGTATGTAATGCATAACTTTAATGTGTAACTTCCAATGGTAAAGTCTTGTTTTGGGTCAAAGTTGACAGACATACAATTTTTTGTTCTTTGTTTTTTTTGGGGGGTTTGTTTTTTCAGATTTGACCAGTGAACACGTACCGGTGACTTTTTTAGGCTCAGTTTATTTAGACCAGGGGTCTCAAACTTAAATGAGCTGTGGGCCACTGCTGGCACTGTCATCTGATTGAATGGCCACTTTAGTGTTCAAGTAGTACGAAAAAACATACAAACAAACAAGCAAACTTAATCCTTTCACATTGGTACTCTGTGTCTGGCCAGATGCGTGGCAGCATTTCTGCTATAATTTTGTTCATATTTAACAAAATAAATATGCAGACAAATTTTTGTTTTTTAAATAACTTATTTTAACCCTGCACTCAACAAAAAACAAATCCTCCCTAAGAACAAAAGTAACTTCAAAGGCCAAATTGTATGATATATTTTATCATACAATTTGGTCCATTATACGGACTGCAAGTAAGGGTGACGTGGCCCTCAAGTGGCCCCCGGGCCCTGATTTAGACTGTGGCATACAGCGTTAAAGGCTGGCTGCCAACTGACTTCTTGTGTAAATAAAAATGTAACTGAAATGATCAATCCCCCAGTGGAAATGAAGTGAAATTAACCTGAAGTGGAAGCATCCAGTACCCAGTAACTAGGGAATTATTATTGTTCTGCTTTAATTGGTGTTCGATTATAAAATGTCACTGAAAACATTTTTATCCTCTTTTCAATTGCAATTTATTCACAATTTAGCATCCACCACTTGAAAAGATTAAATACATAAACTATCCCAAATACTCGTCTTGTTTGTTTTCTTTTTAATGTCATATGAGTTAAATGAATGATGAAATGCCTCAAATGTTTTGTGTTTTCAAAAATGACTTATGTACTCCAATAAAGTGCTTAAGTTTAGTGGCTTATTTAATATTTAACAACAACCAGTGTCATAACTACTGCAGCAACTCAGCAACTTCATATAATTTCCCCTCGGGATGCATGTTCAGTAGAGACCCCACATTTCTCACTGTGTGAAGAGTATCCTGCAGGAAGATGGTGACATCATATTTTAGTCTGATGGGCTTGGAGGCAGCACACAGGGGAGTGCAGTGAATGGTTTCTGGCCACCAAAGCTGTGAAACTGAAATATAAACTACCTCATTTAAGTGTCTGCAGTTCGAGAGTAAAATCTTTGTGACTTTTATTTGCCAGTACTCCCTCTGGAGCTGGCACACTGGTTGATAGTGCTGAACACACCAGTGGTGCCTCCTGGTAGTGCTGTGTGATACAGCAAACTTTGGTAGTGATCCAAGTCCATGTAAACACAGAGCCAGAACTGCCGCTACCAATATTGACCCCAATACCAGTTATGAATACGTTCAAGCTACAAAGGCAGCTTATAGAGGAGATCAGAGATCATTAATTTGAAAATGCTGTTCACATTTTAATAGGAAATCACTGAGATTTTTACCTTCCACAATAATAAGCTAATACAACAAAACACTCCATTCAGCTTTTCGTGTATTTTGACACTGGGTGTGTTGGAGACCTGGAATGTAAATCTGCTTGTCTCTAAAGCACTTTGTGGCAATACAATAAATGTATATTTATATAAATACATTAGATGCAACATGGGGCCCGGCCGGGCACAGCCCGAAGAGGAGACATGGGCCCATCCTCCCGCAGGCCCACCACCCGCAGGAGGCGCCATAGGGGTCGGGTGCATTGTGTGCCGGGTGGCGGCCAGGAGCGGAGGCCCTGGCAGACTGACCCCCGGCTGCCAAGACTGGCAATAGGGACATGGAATGTCACCTCTCTGGTGGGGAAGGAGCCTGAGTTAGTGCGTGAGGTTGAGAGGTACCGGCTAGATATAGTCGGGCTCACCTCTACACATGGCTTGGGCTCTGGAACCAGTCTCCTGGAGAAGGGCTGGATTCTGTCTCAGTCTGGAGTTGCCCCTGGTGAGAGGCGGCGGGCTGGGGTGGGTATCCTAATATCCCCTCGGCTTGCTGCCAGTACGTTGGGGTTTTTCCCGGTGGATGAGAGGGTTTGTTCCCTGCGCCTTAGGGTTGGGGAACGGGTCCTGACTGTCATCTGCGCTTATGCGCCGAGTGGCAGTTCAGAGTACCCAGCCTTCTTAGAGTCCCTGGGGGGGGGGGGGGGGGGGGGGGGTGCTCCCTGATCTCAACCCGAGCGGTGCTCTGTTATTGGACTTCTGTGCTAATCACAGTTTGGCCATAACGAACACCCTGTTCGAACATAAGAGTGTCCATAAGTGCACGTGGCACCAGGACACTCTAGGCCGTAGGTCGATGATCGATTTTGTAATCGTATCAGCAGACCTGCGACCATATGTTCTGGACACTCGGGTAAAGAGAGGGGCTGAGCTGTCAACTGATCACCACCTGGTGGTGAGTTGGATCAGGTGGCGGGGGAGGACGCTGGACAGACCTGGTGCACCTAAACGCGTAGTGAGGGTGTGCTGGGAACGTCTAGCAGAGGCCCCAGTCCGCGAGATCTTCAACGCACACCTCCGGCAGAGCTTCAACAGCATTCCGAGGGAGACTGGGGACATTGAGTCCGAATGGACCATGTTCAGCGTCTCCATTGTCGAAGCTGCTGCATTGAGCTGCGGCCGCAAGGTGGTTGGTGCCTGCCGTGGTGGTAATCCCCGAACCAAATGGTGGACACCAGAGGTGAAGGGAGCCACCAGGCTGAAGAAGGAGTCCTATCGGGCTTGGTTAGCCTGTGGGACTCCGGAGGCAGCCGACAGGTATCGACAGGCCAAGCGGAATGCGGCTCGGGCAGTGGCTGAAGCAAAAACTCGGGTGTGGGAGGAGTTCGGAGA
Source organism: Rhamphochromis sp. 'chilingali' (assembly GCF_963969265.1). Lineage (NCBI taxonomy): Eukaryota > Metazoa > Chordata > Actinopteri > Cichliformes > Cichlidae > Rhamphochromis > Rhamphochromis sp. 'chilingali'. The sequence goes on along the minus strand of NC_137947.1, from coordinate 8,645,171 downwards.
GGCCATGGAAAAAGACTTTCGGACTGCCTCGAAGAGATTCTGGCAAACCGTCAGACGTCTCAGGAGGGGAAAGCGGTGCTCTACCTGCACTGTGTATAGTGCTGGCGGAGCGCTGCTGACGTCGACTGAGAAAATTGTCAGGCGGTGGAAGGAATACTTCGAGGACCTCCTTAATCCCACTGACACGTCTTCCGAGGAGGAAGCAGAGTCTGGGGATGAGGGGAATGACCCGCCAATTTCCGGGGGCGAGGTCACTGAGGCAGTTAAACAACTCCTTGGTGGCAGAGCCCCTGGTGTTGATGAGGTCCGCCCCGAGTTTCTGAAGGCTCTGGACGTTGTAGGGCTGTCCTGGTTGACACGCCTCTGCAATGTTGCGTGGAGATCAGGGGCAGTACCTGTGGACTGGCAGACCGGGGTGGTGGTCCCCATCTTTAAGAAAGGGGACCGGAGGGTGTGTTCCAACTACAGGGGGATCACACTCCTCAGCCTCCCTGGGAAAGTCTATGCCAGGGTGCTGGAAAGGAGAGTTCGTCCGTTAGTCGAACCTCGGATACAGGAGGAACAATGCGGTTTTCGTCCTGGTCGCGGAACACTGGACCAGCTCTTTATCCTCTCCAGGATACTTGAGGGTGCATGGGAGTTTGCCCAACCAGTCTACATGTGTTTTGTGGACTTGGAAAAGGCATTCGACCATGTCCCTCGGGGTGTCCTGTGGGAGGTGTCGCGGGAATATGGGGTGTCTGGCCCATTGCTACGGGCCATTCGATCCCTATACAACCGTTGCAAGAGCTTGGTTCGCATTGCCGGCAATAAGTCGGACTCGTTCCTGGTGGGTGATGGGCTCCGCCAGGGCTGCCCTTTGTCTCCGGTTCTGTTCATAATTTTTATGGACAGGATTTCTAGGCGCAGCCAAGTGGCGGAGGGCTTTCGCTTTGGTGGCCTCAGAATCTCATCTCTGATTTTTGCAGATGATGTGGTTCTGTTGGCTTCATCGGGTGAGGGCCTCCAGCTCGCACTGGAACGGTTCGCAGCCGAGTGTGAAGCAGCGGGAATGAGGATCAGCACCTCCAAATCTGAGGCCATGGTTCTCAGCCGGAAAAGGGTGGAGTGCCCACTCCGGGTCGGGGATGAGTTCCTGCCCCAAGTGGAGGAGTTCAAGTATCTCGGGGTCTTGTTCGCGAGTGATGGGAGAAGGGAGCCGGAGATCGACAGACGGATTGGGGCTGCAGCTGCAGTAATGCGGACGCTGCACCGGTCCGTCGTGGTGAAGAGGGAGCTGAGTGTAAAAGCGAAGCTCTCAATTTACCGGTCGATGTACGTCCCTACCCTCACCTATGGCCACGAGCTGTGGGTAGTGACCGAAAGAACGAGATCGCGGATACAAGCGGCAGAAATGAGCTTCCTCCGAAGGGTGGCTGGCCTCTCCCTTAGAGATAGGGTGAGAAGTTCGGCCATCCGGGAGGGGCTCAGAGTAGAGCAGCTGCTGCTCCACATCGAAAGGAGCCAGCTGAGGTGGTTCGGGCATCTGACAAGGATGCCCCCTGGGCGCCTCCTGGGTGAGGTGTTCCAGGCATGTCCCACCGGGAGGAGGCCCCGGGGCAGACCCAGGACACGCTGGAGAGATTATATCTCTCGGCTGGCCTGGGAACGCCTTGGTATTCCCCCGGATAAGCTGGAGGAGGTGGCTGGGGAGAGGGAGGTCTGGGCCTCTTTGCTTAGGCTGCTGCCCCCGCGACCCGGCCCCGGACAAAGCGGATGAAGATGGATGGATGGATGGATGGATAGATGCAACAGTAATTTTTCATAGCGTAGGTTTTGAGGTATATTTTTTTCCATTTCCAAAAAATGTTTGTATTTAATACAATTCAGTGGGCTACATACTGACCTTTGATTAAGTATTGAGCCTACTGTGCTAGCATCGATTTGATACCAGTACCAGCATTGGTATCTGTACTGTTGATATTTGGATAAATCTGCCTATATCATCCTCCTGGGAATGAAGTGCATCCTGGCAGATTCTTATATTAGGGAAAGACCTTAAACTTATGGGTTCGACTGATAATCAGAAGAATTTGTTTTCAGCTTTGTACATAAAACTGCCACAGAAATATACAATATGCCAGATTTAATTACACTTTATGTGGCTAAACAGAGTTACATAGGTTCATTCTTATTTAATGTAAGCTCCTTAAGCTCTGTGATAAGAGGCTTAATTTGCTTTATTAACTGCAAAAGCAAAAAAAAAAAAAAAAAACTTCTCTCAGTTGGAGACTAAATGAACATATACGATAGTGTTCTTTATCTTTCTGTTATTGGATTTTGCTAACAATCCCCTCCAGATCTTTTTCTGATTTGCATGTTAATTGTGAGAAGGTTTACTCGAGATTGCGTCTCACCTTACATCCTATAAATGTTTGACTGTCCATCAGGATGCTGTTACGGCTGTCTGCACATTCAGTGTACACACCACAAATCTGTCTTTTTAATAGTAATTATGCCAGGTCTGCCACACTGCTGAGCTGGAATGCAGTTATCATATATTTTCTATTTTCTAGGCACACAACTTTGGATTTCAGTCCAACATTAACCTAGCTTCCATATTAAAATTACAGAAACTGTGAATATAATTTTGACGGGCTATGACAGTATTTCATTGTAAAGTCATTTTCTGTTGCAGCTCGGAGAAGCAGTTAACCTTTTCATATGGGAAGCTAAGGCATTTATTTTGAGAGACTGCCTGTCAAAATTGATGTCTTTTTGCTGTATTATACCCCAAATCTACTTAACAGATTGTTGAGATTTTTATGAAAATAGTTTTTGAAGTATATGAAAATTTTCCGGTCATTTGCAAATCTAGGGGAACGCTGTCTAATCTTATTAAGCATTTCTAACTGAAATATAATTTTCTTTTCATTGTTAGTATTTATGTATGTATGTTTTTGTTCATTTAAAAAATATTGTTAATATTATAGAGGAGCATTTTAAACCTCTCCCCTCCAACAACCTGCTCAAACCACCATACCATACTATCTCCATAATTAGATAATCAGAGGGGACAACAAGGGAATAGGCCTCATCTGATCATAAAACTGATTGCCAGTCAGTTGTCCAACGACTTCTGGAGCTCTAAAAATCGGGAACTATGTATAAAACTGTCTGTCATTCATAAATTAATAAAGTTATTACAACATTTTTTATATAAAACAGTGAGTTAAAGCTGATTTCTGGTACTTAAATCATATCTTGAATGTTTATTTAACACAAACACCACCGTGTTTCAATCTTTCTCCAAGTGCACTGTCATGTACATTTGAAATGTTAACATTCCTGAGAAATGCACTGAATGGGTGAATTTGCTAGGATGATCACTCCTTGGGTTTTTGGGACATTGTATTAACACACACATGAAAGCTCCAGAACAGCAAACTGACAGAACTTGCACATATTTTTCTTCTCATATTTAATAAAGTTTATTTGATCAGCAGCACCTGGCTACTAAACTACCAAGGGTGTACTTACTGTAGTGAAAACTTTCCTTTTGACATGATTGCAAAAGAGAACAATTTAATTATAAATTAAATGCAATGTATAATCATTTAGTGAGTTTTATACATTATTTACATTTTTGCATTGAATGTGGTAAAGGATCAAAATCTGCAAAAGTTTGCAAAATGAATGTACCTTATGCATTACAAAATTGCAGTATAGCAATGCTGGTTTTGTCAACATTTGAACAACAAGCTCAAAACAAGAACGTTGATCAAGGAGTCTCAGTCACGGTGGCCTATTAATAGCTAAGCTTTTACAGTTCTTGGCAGCTCAAACACTGGAAAACACATCACATGTTCATGAGAATCAAAGTCTAAGCCCAGCATTACTGAAATAATGATCACAGCACTGCTAAATTCAGGACACAGAGTTAAACATTAAAACTCCCATGAGTCTTTGCACCTGTCATAGAGCAGTGTACCACACTCAGAAAAATCAACTCCAAATGATTAAATGAAAAAAATGCGTGCAAAACACTCTTTAATATGCAGACACACAGTACATATAGCACAACCTAAGTAAGTACACTTAGATTAAAGTTAAATGCATTCATCTGAATAAAGTTTGACCAGTATTCGCATCCATAGTGAGGCTTAACCTGGAAGTTACTAAGAAGCTTAAATGTATTACTTTCTATCATATTTATTTAATTCATATCAGATGCAAAGTCACATACCATCATTCTGGATTTTTTTTAAAGGACAGCAGCAGCATGGCAGCATCCTAATTTAAAATAATTCATGCTGCTGCTTGGCATTGATTAATTAAACATCTTACAGTTAATGAATTGCTTCTGGACTTATCTAATATATTCTGCAATATGGCTTCATTCCATTGTTATTCCTCATTCTCTTTCCCAAACCAGGCAGAATGTCTTTATTTTTTTTTAACCAATGCTGGCTCATGGTTATCGTGTTCAGCTTATGGTCTGAAAACATGTACAGGACAGCTAAGACGTCATTGGCACATTTCTTTTCAGGGAAACATGTGCATCCTTATTTGTGCTGCGTTTCACCATATGTTGTAGTAGTCAAACAATTTCTTCAGGTTTTCTACTGTGTAATATTAAATGGATGATTTTTGTGATATATGTACAGTTTTTGCAGGCACATTTTAGGTTTATTTAAAATTGCCATGTATTCAGATATTTTTATAACATAAATAAAAAGACAACAATCCAAATGTTATATCCAAAAATATGCCATTAAACAATGAGTTTTTTGGGGGGGGAAAATCTGTCATGACAGCTACAAGAGCGCTATTAACTGCTTAGCATGAAAGCCTAGAAGCCATACAGAGTGCTAGTCTGACTCTATCTAACATAAAAAAGTAACAAATCTACCTGCCAGAACATCTAAAGCTTGTAGTCAATGTGTGTGCTTTGTTTAATCTGTACAAAGCGTGTAACTCTAACAGTGACAAATAATGTTTGAGCTTTTTCTGAAATGACTGATGCTGTTGTTTTTGTTGAGAAGAGTTCTTTTCACCACAAGTCTTTTTTTATTTCTCTCCACTTTTTTATAGCTAAAACATCGTTGATGTTTTTTTATTCTGCTAAAATAAAACCTACTTGTTCACTTCAGGTCTGTCCTGGTCAAACTGGAAAGGCACTGTTTGATCAGGCCTTTCTAACAAGACAGGAATAATTTGAGAATTTGAAAGGTCATAAATCAGCTGTTTATTTCTTTCACTTATTTTTCTTCTTGCAACCTTTACATTTCTTTGTTAAGGCAAAGGGTCTGCTGGGGCAGTGGTATATAATGAAGATCCTTAAACGAAAATGGAGAGCAGGAATAATCACACTTCTTGTCATGTAAAAACTCAATTAGAGCCTGAGTGCTCTGAGTGTGCTTGAGTGCTGGTCATAAGCCTTGTGAAATATCTCCATTATTTCCGCTGCCCATCTGGCCTTCTAATTTTCGTCCAATGGAAAGTGTTCAAAACGTGCTGAGAAGTTTTTTTTCTCTCTTATTGATGCATAGTAAGCACTTTACATTTATTCCACACAAGCTCAGTGACTCCCATCTCATTACTGCAGAATACAATGATTTGTATGAGGTAAAAAGTTGGAGAACATTTATGGTCTTGACTTGGAATGACCACCAGCTTGGCGTAACTTAATGTTAGTCATAGAGACCAAATGTTCTCTGCAGCTTAATGGACATTACACTTTCAAATTGCTGAGAAGATGGCTTTCCATTCTATTTATTTATTTTATTTGTGATTGATGTTAATGAATGTTAACATCTGATCTACTGCAGTTAAAGAGCACACACAATCTGGGAAAAAAGCACTATGGAGACTAAACAAACAAGACATCCACCGATCAGGCATAATGTTATGACCACTGAGAGTCGAACTGAATAGCGCTGATTATCTTTTCATCACGGCATCTGTTAGTGGGTGGGATAGATTAGGGAGCAAGTGAACATTTTTTTCCTCAGAGTCGATGCATTCAAAGCCAATGGGCAAGCATAAGGGTTTGAGTGACCCTGACAAGAGCCAAACTGCAATGGCTAGGTGACCGGGTTAGAAAATCTCCAAAACTGCAGCTCTTGTGAGGTTTTTCCAGTCTGCATACGTCAGTATCCATCAAAAGTGGTCCAAGGAAGGAACAGCGGGGAACCAGCGACGGGGTCATGGACAGCCAAAGCTCAGTGACGCATGTGTGAAGGCTAGCCCATGTGGTCCGATCCAACAGATGAGCTACTATCACTCAAATTTCAAATAAAGTTAATGCTGGTTCTGACAGAAAGGTGTCAGAATATACCCAACCGCGTGGGGATGCATAGCTGCAGAGCAGTTAAGATGCCCATGCTGACCCCTGTACATCGTCGACCACCAACAATGGGCAAGCGCATCAGAACTGGACCACAGAGCAATGATAGAAGGTGGCCTGGTCTGATGAATCATGTTTTCTTGTACATCACACGGATGGCCTGGTGTGTGTGCATCACTTACCTGGGTAACTCCTTACACTAGGATACACTATGGGAAGAAGACACCCCAGCCAAGGCAATGTGATGCCTTCCATCCTGACAAGTATTTGCTTACAGCATGACTTAAAGAATCTGTCACTAACGTCTTGTTTCCAGATACCACATCACACCTTAAGGGGTCTAGTGCAGATCAACCATGTGTTTGTTCACCTACATTAACAAATTCCAAAACATAACACAAACATACAGCCCAGCGTTGAGACATAATTCCAACAACCTCTGTTGTCAACTGGAAGCCTTTTATAGACAGCTGCTAATTTGACCCTCAAGCCATGTTGTTTTTCTGGGGTTGCATGCTAAACTAAGATGGTAAACTACACACACATCACATTTACTAGCCTTTATTAACATCAAATCAAATATGTAGAAATAATGACAATTATTAAATCAAATATTTTCCCACTTTTTCTACCACCTATAATCTACAATAAAACTTCAATCATGAAACGTTAAAAGGCATTCAGCAAGGCTGGGGCACACCATTGGGTGAAAACACAGGTAAGACAAAATCCTGTCATCAAAATATTCACTTAGGATATTTTGATGACAAGATCTCCTACCTATTAAAATATCATAAATATCATCAGGTAAATGTTAAAGTGATACTGTCCATCAGCTTAACTGAACTTGCCAAATCTCTGTTCCTAGGTTGACATTAACCAGTAGCAGCTGGAAGACTGCTAACAGGAAAAACCAATAAAAACAAGTACAACGTTTTTATTTAAGTGTCTACTTTTACACAAATGTTAAAATTACTCATGTATGTTAATCCGGTCAAGCAATGAAGATGACCTTCATTACAGGGCCCGACACAGTATTAGCCAGGTGGTCATAATGTAATGCGTACTGAATAGTACATCACACGTACACCCATTTTATCTACATAATTCTCAAATGTTTATGCTTCGGTCCAGCTACAGTACATTACAATCGTTTTTTGATGTTCAACACAGGTTCAAGTGTTCACATATTTCAGAAATTTCAGTCATCTTTTGTAGTTTGTGATCGTTTCAAAATTCACAGAAAAACTCTTAACCTTACAAACAAGGCTGTGACCTTCTTATCACTGTGACATTCTTTCCACTACAAAGGGAAAAAAACAGCCTACATAATATTACTCACCTCCACCAAAATATCATTGTGAACACCACCTCCTCCCACCTCCTCCCACCACAACTCTTCATATTTATGAAGCAGATGTGAGGAAGCAGTTTAAGAGTCTGAATGCTCGAAAAGCTCCCGGCCCAGACGGTGTGTCTCCTGCCACCCTCAGACACTGTGCAAACGAGCTGGCCCCAGTGTTTTCTGGCATTTTCAACTCCTCACTGCAGGCATGTCATGTGCCTGCCTGCTTCAAGTCCTCTACCATAATCCCTGTCCCCAAGAAACCTAGGATCACTGGACTAAATGACTACAGACCTGTGGCTCTGACATCTGTGGTCATGAAGTCATTTGAGCGCCTAGTTCTCTCCCATCTCAAGACCCTCACGGCCCCCCTCCTGGACCCCCTGCAGTTTGCATACAGAGCCAACAGGTCTGTAGATGACGCCATCAACATGGCCCTACACTTCATCCTGCAGCATCTGGACTCCCCAGGAACCTACGCCAGGATCCTGTTTGTGGACTTCAGCTCTGCCTTCAACACCATCCTTCCAGACCATCTCCGAGACAAGCTTTCCCAGATGAATGTCCCATCTGCCGGTGGATCACTGACTTCCTGACGGACAGGAAGCAGCATGTGAGGCTGGGAAAGAATGTCTCGGACTCCCGGACCATCAGCACCGGCTCCCCTCAGGGCTGTGTTCTTTCTCCTCTGCTCTTCTCCCTGTACACCAACTGCTGCACCTCCACCCACCAGTCTGTCAAGCTAATCAAGTTTGCAGATGACACCACCGTTATCGGACTCATCTCGGACGGGGATGAGTCTGCCTACAGGAGGGAGGTTGAACGTCTGGTGTCCTGGTGCAGCCACAACAACCTGGTGCTGAATGCCCAGAAGACAGTGGAGATTATTGTGGACTTCAGGAAGCACACAGCTCCACTCCCCCCCATCATCCTGACTGACACCCCCATCACCTCTGTGGACTCGTTCCGCTTCCTGGGTACCACCATCACCCAGGACCTGAAGTGGGAGCCCACCATCACTTCCGTCATTAAGAAAGCCCAGCAGAGGATGTACTTCCTGAGGCAGCTGAAGAAATTCAACCTGCCAACACGGACGATGATGCAATTCTACACTGCAATCATCGAGTCCATCCTCACCTCCTCCATCACCGTGTGGTACGCTGGAGCCACTATCAGGGACAAACAGAGACTGCAGCGTGTTGTGCGCTCTGCTGAGAAGGTGATTGGCTGCAGACTCCCATCTCTGCAGGACCTGTACACCTCCAGGACACTGCGGCGTGCAGCTCGGATCTCAGCTGACCCTTCTCACCCTGGACACAGTCTGTTTGACCTGCTGCCCTCAGGCAGGAGGCTCCGGTCCATTCGCACCAGAACCTCTCGCCATAAGAACAGTTTCTTCCCCTCTGCTGTCGGACACATGAACAATAAACGTACGACTGTTCCCACCACTAACACATGACCCTACGCTGTGTTCACTGCATCATTCCATGTTTGGCACTGATCACCACCTGCACTCATGTATATATCATGTATATATCTATCCACTTAGCACTTTTAATTCTTATTCTTATTTTTATATTTTTATGACAGTATGTTTGCACTGAAGCACCGCAGCAATTTCCTAATGTTGTAAACCTGCTCAACATTTGGCAATAAAACCCTTTCTGATTCTGATTCTGATTCTGATTCTGAAGTGTCAAGGATACACACAATGTAATATTGCACCGTAATGTGATTTATTTACAGCAATATTTGCTTTTGAAACATTTAACCGTGTTTAATACTGTATAGAAAAATATGGTAAAACTAAAAAACAAATAACAGGGGTAATGTTTGAGCCACAAAACCAAAACGCTTATGATGTGACTCTTCTCCACTTTATCCTTCCTAATTTATAAATGGCACACAACAAAATCCATGCCCATCATGTGTGCTTTCAGAAATCACAGAATCAATCACAAGGGGAAGCTTCTCCTCTAGTGCCCATATGCTCTCATTTTTCTCGTTCCTTCTGCCATCCTTTTTGTCTTACCGTCAGCACAATTCCCTCTGCAACCACATGGAGCACGGGGAATGAGAACAATCGAGCGGAGGCAACAGGGTCATAAAATTCTCATTGATTTCTCTTAAACCACAGCAGTCCATATGGTGTGCTCAAGTTAACGTTTTACTACGTCACGTCTTAGCACACTTTGTTGTCGATGCTCACGGAGCATTTTTGATCCACATGAACAGACAAAGCCTTTGACTTGTACCTCCTGTGAGTGCGTTCACAACTCTTTTTCCATATTTTAAATTGTCTCATCTGATGCTTTCAGTGCTGGGTGTCAGGATGAGTTACGATGTCATACTTTAGGAAGAGAGATCCCCACAAGATATCCCTGATTTACTTCTGTCATCCAGGCAATTGAACATCTGCCATATGAATATTAATGAAAGACCGAATGAGTTGTATAGTAATAGCATTGTCGTTGGTGTAATTTGCAGCCCTGTTTCTATTACCTCTCCTTGTATGAAATTGATTCTAAATTACTGCCTTGTAACAGCAAAATGAGTCATCCTTTTATGATCTGACTGCATAATTTCTTCACATAGAGCAAATGATACATGATGGACATGTTTTATTTATCATAAATAGAGCAGAATAAAAAAAATGACTGGAGGGGTATAAAGTGTCTCCTGCCACCCTCAGACACTGTGCAAACGAGCTGGCCCCAGTGTTTTCTGGCATTTTCAACTCCTCACTGCAGGCATGTCATGTGCCTGCCTGCTTCAAGTCCTCTACCATAATCCCTGTCCCCAAGAAACCTAGGATCACTGGACTAAATGACTACAGACCCGTGGCTCTGACATCTGTGGTCATGAAGTCATTTGAGCGCCTAGTTCTCTCCCATCTCAAGACCCTCACGGCCCCCCTCCTGGACCCCCTGCAGTTTGCATACAGAGCCAACAGGTCTGTAGATGACGCCATCAACATGGCCCTACACTTCATCCTGCAGCATCTGGACTCCCCAGGAACCTACGCCAGGATCCTGTTTGTGGACTTCAGCTCTGCCTTCAATACCATCCTTCCAGACCATCTCCGAGACAAGCTTTCCCAGATGAATGTGCCTGATCCCATCTGCCGGTGGGCAGGCAATTGAACATCTGCCATATGAATATTAATGAAAGACCGAATGAGTTGTATAGTAATAGCATTGTCGTTGGTGTAATTTGCAGCCCTGTTTCTATTACCTCTCCTTGTATGAAATTGATTCTAAATTACTGCCTTGTAACAGCAAAATGAGTCATCCTTTTATGATCTGACTGCATAATTTCTTCACATAGAGCAAATGATACATGATGGACATGTTTTATTTATCATAAATAGAGCAGAATAAAAAAAATGACTGGAGGGGTATAAAGTGAATAATGACATAAACCAAAAAGGTCATAAAACATAATTTGACCTCCTAGACCTGTGGAAAGCGAGGGTGCTAACAACCTCAGGGAATTGCTATATGATTGCATATGAATCAGTTTCACCCTTTCCAGAGTGAAACGGGCATGAAAATAGCTTTTGGCTGACAATATATTTGTATAATGAGCTTCAGCGTTGAGCATCGTTATTTCATGAAAGCCCACAGAGAGAGTGCGTGCATAGATGTTTTACAACCTCAGAATTGTCCAAAATGACCCATACACCAAGGTAATTTCCATCAGATGAATGCAAATGAAGCCTATGTATTTGTGCAACATCTCTGTAGAGTGTTAAAAGTGTCTGAACTACATCTGACTGCAAATTAGGAGGTGATGGTGCTTTTCCAGGATATTACCAATGACTTTACATCGTTGCTGTATGCATGTGTTCCGTGGTCTGAAAAGAAAGAAAAAAAACCATACATTTGCAAAAGTCATTTGCATGTTGAACTCCAAGTCTTCATTCTTCACCTCATAGGATTATTTGGGCCTACAGTAAATAATTTCCTATTGCACGGTGTTTCATTTTGTCAAAGCAATTTCCAGACTTTTAAAGCCAGCAGAATCGGAATTCCCATGATACCTCTGCAGACTGCTGTAGCCATTCTTGAAGGTCAACCGATATGATCAAAAGCTCAAATATTAAATAGGCTAAGATGATTTTTTTTTAGACTTGCTTAAGTGTGCAGTACACTTTACAGAGAGGCTTTAAGTAAACCTGAATCATCTATATGAAAATACATGAACCCATGTGAGAGACTCCAGATAAAAGTGCTGGATTTACAACAGCCAAACATTGTTCTCATGGTTAGTGGTGGACTAATAATAATAATAATAATAATAATAATAATAATAATAATAATTTTAAAAAATGGGTCCATTTTGAATCCTCCTTGAATCGCTACCTTATCGTGGTGGAGGGGTTGTGTGTCCCAGGGATCCCAGGGGCTATGTTGTCTGGGGGCTTTTGCCCCCTGGTAGGGTCTTCCATGGCAAATTGGTCCTGGGTGAGGGACCAGACAAAGAGCGATTCAGAAGACCCTTATGAAAAGAACATCGAGGGAACAGTTTACCCTGCCCGGGATAGGGCCGTGCAGAGAGGTTTAAAGGGGCGGGTGCTCAAAGTTAAAAAGGGGCACATTGAACCAGGCTGAATAACAACAACACACATTCATCAAGAATCTAATATGGGCAACAAGGCAAAGTAAACAAGGCAAAGTAAACAAAGTCCCTCGGGGTGTCCTGTGGGAGGTGTTGCGGGAGTATGGGGTGTCTGGCCCATTGCTACGGGCCATTCGATCCCTATACAACCGTTGTAAGAGCTTGGTTCGCATTGCCGGCAATAAGTCGGACTCGTTCCCGGTGGGTGATGGGCTCCGCCAGGGCTGCCCTTTGTCTCCGGTTCTGTTCATAATTTTTATGGACAGGGTTTCTAGGCGCAGCCAAGTGGCGGAGGGCTTTCGCTTTGGTGGCCTCAGAATCTCATCTCTGATTTTTGCGGCTGATGTGGTTCTGTTGGCTTCATCGGGTGAGGGCCTCCAGCTCGCTCTGGAACGGTTCGCAGCCGAGTGTGAAGCAGCGGGAATGAGGATCAGCACCTCCAAATCTGAGGCCATGGTTCTCAGCCGGAAAAGGGTGGAGTGCCCACTCCGGGTCGGGGATGAGTTCCTGCCCCAAGTGGAGGAGTTCAAGTATCTCGGGGTCTTGTTCGTGAGTGATGGGAGAAGGGAGCCGGAGATCAACAGACGGATTGGGGCTGCAGCTGCAGTAATGCAGACGCTGCACCGGTCCGCCGTGGTGAAGAGGGAGCTAAGTGTAAAAGCGAAGCACTCAATTTACCGGTCGATCTACATCCCTACCCTCACCTATGGCCACGAACTGTGGGTAGTGACCGAAAGAACGAGATTGCGGATACAAGCGGCAGAAATGAGCTTCCTCCGAAGGGTGGCTGGCCTCTCCCTTAGAGATAGGGTGAGAAGTTCGGCCATCCGCTGCTGCTCCACATCGAAAGGAGCCAGCTGAGGTGGTTCGGGCATCTGACAAGGATGCCCCCTGTGCGCCTCCTGGGTGAGGTGTTCCAGGCATGTCCCACCGGGAGGAGGCCCCGGGGCAGACCCAGGACACGCTGGAGAGATTATATCTCTCGGCTGGCCTGGGAACGCCTTGGTGTTCCCCCGGATAAGCTGGAGGAGGTGGCTGGGGAGAGGGAGGTCTGGGCCTCTTTGCTTAGGCTGCTGCCCCCGCGACCCTTCCTTGGATAAAGCGGATGAAGATGGATGGATGGATGGAAAAATGGGTCCATATTATAGATTTGAGAGGAGTATGATCATTCTCTTTCCTATTTGGAGTTATGAGTGGAATGGTGCTGAATTAACCAAAGAATGACCCTTGCCATTAAAACATTTGAATCACTCTGATGGACCGTGGGGTAAGTAAGTAAGAAGGTACAGGTTAAGTCCAATAAAATGTAACCTCCCACAATAAAATAGGTTAAATTATACAAAAGAATCTAAATCTTGTACCCATGAAAGAGGTCAAAGTAACAGAACTCTACTCAAAAGCTGGTAACAAACAATACTACTAACTCAAACAAACTGACCTACTTAAATGAGACAAAGGGAAAACTTAAATAGTGGGTGATCAGCCCGCAAAGACACAAAAAGGGGTAGAACACACGCAAACCTAACCGAAACCAACATAAAAAATTCCATTTCCCCCCCATGATCCAGAGTTGTGGTATGACCCACAGGGCTCCATATAGGCTTGCTCCGCCCCCTTTCCACCTGTTAGCTCATCTACTGAGGGACTGGGAGAAGCTGCTGCTGAGGTAACTCAGAAAACAAAGAAAGATTAACACACATAACAGCGTGGCCTAAAATGTACACACTTATTTAAGAATACAGTTTCATGTAATTGTATAAGTAAATTAATTCTAAACTAAAGCCAATTCTTTATTACCCTGTAAATTAAATCCTATACTTAAAGAAAGAAAATATAAATATTGTTATGTATAAGTCTATTGTAGCGCTGATGTTTGATAGATATTACCCAATACATGTGGCTGTAACTGCAGCCATCACAATCATCATTTACAGACTCAAGCCATTCAATATTAGAGGGAATAAGTCAGTCATTACTGAGCAATAAGAAAGTGAATGATGAAACTGAATTCACACAATGACCAAGGCCAAAAGAAACAAAAGACACCCCCCCCCCTTACAAACAATGACGATAATGATGTACCGCACCCTGACCTAAAGCCCATATTTGTCTGTGTCATATCTCGGAGACTGTGATAAGAATGCTTAATGTAGTGGTAGCTCAGTGTCACGTAATCCTGACCCCGAGAGAAACGTTAAGTGGTTCTTTCGCTCCCCTGGCCACACTTGATGCCTCATCAACACAAACCACATATGCTGAATATTGCTGTCAAGATAACCCATTACCATTCTGGCTGCGGTCTCCCTCTTGATGTTTTATTAACGTCTAATAAATGACAAGGTGATGGACGGTTGGACACAAAACACTGTTAAAGAAAACCGCTCTCTACCGAGAGATGTGCAAACAAAAAGAAGGAAACCTTGTGTAGTGTTTCAGTGAAACAGTAAGACGATATTCGAGACGCAGGGCAGATGAAAGTCCACGGCTTATTAGTTACAGCAAGGAAGAGAAGTGTGAGGATGATAAAGGGCATTAAAGCCAAATATTTCAGTAGCTTAACGTGAAGCCTACGAATCACTAATAACATGATAAGCTTTTAGATGTCTTGAAGTCATGCAAATCGTTCTTTAATCACCACTATAACAGGTATTATTTTTTTTTTTTTTTTGGGGGGGGGGGGGGGGGGGGTACATTCTTGCATCAGTGCATACTTGATTGCTTTTGGAGGCAAATTATACAGCTGTGATAAACTCTTTTAGAACCTTGAGAACATGTTTTAAATTTATGCAGTTTCACTCATTTGAGTTTATCTGTCCTCCTAATGAGGTGATTTAGCTGGATGGTCTGAACTGATTTTATCATCGGTCATCTTGCTGCATACACCTAAGACAAAAGAATAACTCCATCCCTATAGTTGTTGGTAATGACTATAAGATCCTATTACCAGGGGTGCAGCTGAATAATTCATTTCCCTGAAAGATATAATGATGATAAAGAGTGATGCCTAAAGAAAGAAAAAGAGTGAAGTAATGTTCTTTATCTCAGTAACATGTTTTGCATTCCAGTGCTGATCATGCAGGCTTCATAATAATAAAGAATATTGATTTAAAGTAAAATTGGAATGAGACTGAACATAATAGAAAGTGAAAGTCAGATTGAAGGGAGACAGTAAAAGAAAAGCATGCAGAGAATCATGGAAGATGAGGGCTGACTACTTAAAAGGATGAGGGGGTGATGCCAAAAATACAGCCAGACACTCATTATTGGATCTTAGCTACACAGTAATATACTGTTGGACTTTCTTTACTTGAAGCCTCCTCCAACATAAATTATAGCAAACCAAATATTCAGTGGTACCTATATGGACTCAAATTAGAAGCACTCCATTTAAGACGAGGGAAGAATTATGTACTAATTATCCCAATTTTAATTTAGCCTGATTAGTTTCTAAAAGCAGGAATGCATGGCAGCTCAATATCAACTGACCACTTCTTTGGCACAACTGTGGTGTTCTAGCCTGTGTGTTTCACTCCAAGATTGAGGGAGTAAGAAAACAGAACAATGTGAAATAAACAAAAAGGCGAAGGAAGGTGAAAGAACACTAAGTCTGTTTGCTCAGTGTAGTAAAAGTAAAAGTAATTCTTCATTTCACCTCAGGCTGTTCGTGTAACTTCTGTGTTCTGTGCTCTCTTGTGCACAGTAGTCTTTGCCAGGCCAAATGCAGATGAAAAGACCTTAAGGCTAACTGCATGAATCACAGTGTGGACAGTTAGAAAGTGGAAGATGTTCTGGACTGTGTATATAAGCTCCTGTACCAGTTAATGATATTTTAATACTCCAGCATATGCAGGTACATTTCTAGATGCTGATGACACTGTAGTTTTCTTACGTGACACACATTTTAAATTACTGTTTGGCCTCAATATTTGGCATGATTTGTAACACAACCAATCAAATCAAATGTCTATATGGTCACAACTATTGTCAAGTGCTTGCTCAAAGAGATGTGTTTGGTTTCTTCCTATATTACAGTGTCGAGAATGTAAATTACTCTAAGATGACTTGGGTGTAATTTAGTACATAAAGAATATTTATAATTGGAAATCTCACTGCCTGGTGGAAAGTGAACTTGAAACTTTCTCTTTCTACTTTTCACCCCTGTCTGGTTTAACCAATGTGCTGAAAATCAAAATAGCAAAAAAATCAACAACTTGCCTGCATGGAGCAGGAGAGGAATAAGCAGCCTGGAAGCCTTTTTACAGGCAGCTCATGGCCTTTGACTTTTTCATGAATAAAATGTATCACACCACAGTTACTTTCTCTTACATGCTTATAACCCCCCCCCATCACATTAATTGGGAGTGCATGACCCCAATTTAATCTGATTTATACACACATTTTATCTAATTTGTATACCGTAAACTGAGAAAATCATAAAAAATATAAAATATTCCTGTAGCTGGAGAAGCAGAAAAATATTGTAAAATATTAAAAACTTACCAGTGTAAGTGAACCCTTGTAAAAAGACTGTAAAAAGTCTGTAATTGAAATAGTTTTGTATCTTTAATTTACCTGAGATAGCTGGTATTTCTGTGGATATTTTAGGTTAAATGACAGGTATTTACACGTGTAAAAACAATTAAACTCAAAATTTCCCTAATAGTACAGTCAAGCACACCTGTAATACAAATAATCAGGCTTAAAATTACAGAAAAGTGCTGTTATTATTTGAATTTAGGTAATATTATGTTAAATATTTTGAACATTTAGCTCACATTTAATATAATAACATGATACTATCAATAAAAAAGTACCATTGTAAAACTAGTAAATCTATCTTAATTTTTAATTATATGAACTGTAATACAGGATTTTTGCATGAAAAGTTTGTATATTTGATAGATCTTTACTGTTAAAAAGGTATTCCCACATATAAATCTAATGGATTTACATTTTCACAAATGTCCAGAAATTATTTTAGCAATATACTGTTAATTATAGATCATGTCACGTACAAATTAATTACTAAGATATGATTTCTCATCAGGTCATGTGTATTTATTGGATGCAAACCTTGGAAAAGTTACAATTATTAAAATATTAGCTTTAACTTTTAAAAATAACATCATAATATTACTATAACACAAATTGCTACATTTTGAGTCACAATATTTATCTTCAAAAACATTTTAAAATTTTAAAACATCTACTGCTACTGTAGGACCACTTTATCACTTCATGTGCATTTTCACATCGTAAAACTACAAAGAGGCATTTAGCTTCTCATCTCCATCATTTAATTCTATTAACAAATAAACCACAACATAACACAGCTGCCCTTCTTTCAGCATTAATAATGACAACACTTGAAACCGAATTCAATGAAAACAATGTGCAATTTCAAAATTTGGCATACAAATTAAAGTGCTCTAAGGAGCTATTAAAAGAGATTTAACAAGATGTTCAGCCTGTTGCACACAGCAAAATTGTTTCAATTCAGTTATAGCTGGTAACAGATATACCTCATGTTTATCCTCAACAAAAGATCACCCTATAACCTTTGCTTTATTTTTTATTTCTGCTGACTGAATTTTT